>NC_045542.1:73940110-74261446 GCF_009769535.1 Thamnophis elegans
TATGCTTTTTCCTACTTCACATAAGCATTCCCTTTAAACTGTTAGAAGTGCTACCCTATTTTTATTCCGAAAGCTTTCAGGGTAGGATGTTAAGTCAAGAAAAGGAAGAAAAAATTCTTCGGCAAAATAAATTGATGATTTTATGCAGATAAAAGGCTAGTGAAAATCCTTTCCTGTGAAGTTCCCAACTGAGAAGGAAGGGGCTGACTATATCAAGTTTACATTTTCTAAAATCAGCTTTAGTCCTTTTGGCATTAAGAGTAATCAGAATTTGGCTAAATAATTTGTATTATTTTAGATCATTACTTTTATTTTCTTCCTTCAAAATGAAACCCACCTCTTCCACAAAGCCAACATAGCCAGGGACCCAGCAGTGAGAATTAGCTTTAGCCATTAATTGAAGCAGCAGATTCACACATAGGCTTTGTAGGGATTTGAAACACCAAGGACCAAGGAATATAGCAGTTAAGCAGTTTTGTTCTCTGTCATGTATATTATTTAAACACAGACTTGGAATCCATTTACCTGGTATAATTTCATCTTCATATAAACAAACAAATAAAAAACAAAAGCAATGCACTCAATCAATGTCATCTGAGAGGAATCATTTTTGGTTTCTTGGGAAAAGCCTCAAGGTATTTGAAAAACCTGATCTCATGTAAACTATTACCAAGAATTATCCATCTCTACTTGTGGTTTAAAACTTTATAAATGAAAACAACCACCTTTGTTATGGTATAACTAATGTCAGATTTTCTTAAAAGCTTGGTATGGTTGCTCTCAAGTATTTAGTTATTGTAAGGACAGCTATATCATTGCCATTAAAAATGCTTTGGACAATGAAATGCATTGTGCATGTGTGTGTGTAAATACATAAAACACAGATGTGCATACACACAAACTACACTATAGTCAACATTGGAATCATGGAGTCAACAAGAGAAGGACAGTAAGAGGTCTTCCTTTTATATCTTTCTGGATACATATGTTGGCTGATAAAGTACATTGGCTGCCACAACCAAGCTACCTTGGGATGTTGTTATGTGGCATTTTTAATTAATAATAGCTTTCTTTGATTGATGGGAGGTTGTTCCAATTTCCTTCACCGTCTATCTCTGATGTCTGGATAAAATGCTGATTTTTTAAGTGCATGTACAAATGTAACACGCTTCACAGGGAGTACAATACTTTTCTTTCTTAAATTGTGAAGAATAATACAAACATAAAGTTTAACTGCGGTTGCTTCACTAATGTGTTTATGTTATTTTATTGGCACCAGTAAAGAAGTAGTTTGACACTGCTTTATTCCAAGATGGCTTTTGGGGGATCAAGGTGGGACAGCGTGGGGAACTTTCTAATGTAAGGTTCAGCCATGGGATTCTCCGAAAAACTCTAAGCCTAAATACTGACTGCTCCTGACCTTGCAGAGTTTTCAAATCCAGAAAATGTTGCCATCCATTGAGATTAGGCAGAATATTCTAATTACAGGGGTGTCAAACTGGCAGACCATGGACCGGATGTGTCATGCGCAGGCCACACCCACTCCAACTAGGTGAAGGGGAAAAATATCACAAAACGTCATATGATGGCAATGTGATGCAGTGAGTTTGAAACCTTTGTTCTAATACAGTGTTTCTCAACTTTGGTGACTTGAAGTCCTGTGGACTTCAATTCCCAGAATCCCCCAGCTAGCTATGCTGGCTGGGGGATTCTGGGAGTTGAAGTCCACAGGACTTCAAGTCACCAAGGTTGAGAAACACTGTTGTAATATAATGCAGACCTTTCTTCTCTAAACCCAGTTTACTTCCCCTATTTTTTTCCAATTCAGTGGTTTATAATAAAGATGTTGAACAGAGAGATTTTTTATCACTTGGCAAATTGACTGAATAAGAACTAGCCAAGTCAGTCCTGACCCTTTTCTTATGAACAGGAAATAATTTTCATTCCATGAAATCTGCCGCACGTAATTTAATGAAGAAAGAAAGTCAACAATCAGTTGAGAAACTGAGAAGGACAGATTCATACGGATAAAATTTTTTTTTGAAAGAATATATTTTGAAAGAAAATCAGTATAATTAGGAAATTCTACTATAGCTTAGCCAAGACAACCATGGTTATTATCAGCTTTCAGATAATAGCAGGAAACATTTTTCTTGCTTTTTGTGCACAATGCATCTTAGAGTTTATTTTTAAATTCTTCATAACGAGGAAGGAGTTGTTTTCAACTGAATGAGCTGGTAGAATATATTTGTGCTGATCTTCCAGCAGTCTGCTAATCATTTTAGTCAGTGATTTATGTGCCTAGGTTCAGCACTAATCTATAACTGCTCTGCTTTTATTTGCTTACGGAGATGCAATGGCTCAGTGGTTAAACATACTAAGCTTTACCTGGGTTTGTGACCTGAGCACCGCTTAATGGGGTGAGCTCCTGTTCCTGCCCCAGCTCCTCCTAGCAGTTCAAAAACATGCAAATGTGAATAGATTAATAGGTTCCACTTCAGAGAGAAGGCTATATGAACCTTTGGCATTTAGCCATGCTGACCACATGGCCACAGTAAATATCTTTGGACAACGCTGGCTCCTTCTGACAAGAAATGAAAATGAACCCTGCTCCCTAGAGTCGGACACAGCAGTACATGGAAACCTTTACCTTTTCTATCTACTTAACTATAATATGTTCTTTTCTTTTCTAATGCTTGGTAGTTTTTACATATTACTTGTTGTTCTTAAGGCTTTGAAGATAAGGCAGTTAGTTGGGGTTGATTTAAAGTTACGACAAAATTGTATTCTATGACTGATATAGAGCAACTTAAGTTCAAAGAGCTCTGTTGAATAATCTAGATAACACTGCTCTCTGCTGTTCATGGATTGCACTGAAATATGTTATAAACATCCATAGCACAAGAATCACCGCAGGGCAAATACAACATTACCAATTCCTCAGTTGTTGTATAAGCTAATTAATATTTAATTCTGAAAACTTCCTACACGTTCTTAAAATATCACTAGGATTAACTTCAGGGTCTGTAGCGGTTCATTTGCTGTCACTTCTAATACAATTAAAAACAAATTCATTTGCGGTCTTTAAAAAGTTTATACTTTTGGAAAAAGTGAGCTAGTCTTTTGATTTTAGACTTGATGAGTTTCTCGTTTTACTGCCTGCAAATTCTGCTTGGCTCTTGTGCATGTGAATTTAATAGGAGAACTTTTTTTCAATATTTTCTTAATTTGAATATTATTTGTTCTATTTAGACCTAGCCCAAAATAATATTAAATGCTTTTTAGTATACTTTTCCTAATATGCACACTTTGCATACAATTTGTATAACATTATGCATAATATAATAAGTATTGTTTCATGCTGTATTATCAGCCTTTTGATGTACATTACATTATATTATAGTTATATTAACACATTCTTGAAAGCCTGACAAAGTTTCTCTTTGTCTTTGATATCAGAGAGAGTCAACAATGGGGCAGTTTTGGGAATCTTTCTCACATTTTCCTGTTTCCTGATTAGAGCCATGTTTTATTATTAATGTGTTCATAGAAACTGGTACTCTGGCAATGCTTAAATAAATTTCAACAAATTTAAACAGATCAAATTATGTTATGGAACTTTTTCAGAAATTTCAATTAAATGTAGTAACATTAAATTCCTTGCCTATTTTTTCCCTTTCTTTCTGCTTTTAGTTCAGTTTTAGACTCCTGACGACTTCCTGGATTATATGTCCTGCAGTTTTCATGGCAAGGTTTTTCATGGCGAGTCACTGTCTTCTTAGGGGTGAGTGTGAAGGACTATCGGAAGGGCACCCAGCTGGCTAAGGCAGGACTAGAACTCACAGTCTCCAAGTTTTTAGCATGGTGCCTTAATCATTACACCAAACAAATGTACAGCTTGAGATAGTAATTCTTTCATGACAGTTACTCCAGTCTCCAAAGTTTGCTCTTTTTCTTGCCCCTTATTCATTTTTACAATGTTGTTTCAAATTCCCTTTGCTAACCAGGGTTGAATATGGCATGCTAACTAGAACAGTACCAAATAATAAACTACAGTATTTATGTGAATTATTTCCAATATGGATACATGCCCAACTATAGGATGTCCTGGCCTTGTTTGATAACTTTTATTTTTTTCCCAAGTTACTGCAGAATAATAAATGTGAATTGTGAATTTAAAAAGACAATATTAATCAAATCTGAAGACAAATGAGACGAGAGTAGCTTCTTAGAAATTTTAATGTTAGCACTGAAAGTTCATTGAAAGAAATTCTGAAAAATTAATAGAGTATTTTGTAACAAGAAAACTCCCTGTCATTTATTGTTGAATTTGAATTTTATGTTTATCAAGTTATATCTACTATTAAATAAATAGTTTCATTTTGGAATTCAAAGTAACTAGAAGACTCCATAAAAGAAGCACATTATTTTTTCCAGAAAAGCTCAGCCTTTCATTTTTGTTATCAAAATAATAATTCTTAATGAATTTGTTTAATGTACTGTATCTGTGCTGACCAGTTCCAGAAGCATGCAGTAGAGTGCAGCATGATCCCTTGTTTATATCATGATGGAGGATCAATTGTTCCTCTGATTTGCAACATGCGATTGAATCACTTATAGCCCTTAGAGCCTGAACAGGCTGCATGAAAATTGCTGCAGTGTGTCTGGATAAATATTCATTTGACCAGAATGATAGATGTTTCTCTCTTTTGCTTAACCATGTACATTATTACAGCAAATCCAGAATTGGTTTGCATTTATACAGTATTGAAACTGAAGCCTCCTCCACTGCAGAAAAATCATGAATTTATGTATTGGTGGAAAGAAGGTGCTATTTGGTCCAGATCCTGCTTAAATTCTAAAATAAAAAAAAAGGCTGTTGAAAGCAGTATCCTTTGATCTAGTAATATTTCCTCTCTCTTCAGTTGGTCAGGCATGACTTGGGAGGGGGCTTTATACAGTAATATTTTGCATATGTAAGATCCTTCATCCAGCTCCTAATCTGCAGGTAGATTAGGGCCAAACCCTCCCCTCCCCAACCTTTATCTGAAAGCTTAGGAAACTTCTGATAAACAATCCTGAGGCATTAGTTCAGCTTTCTCTAGTTGGAAGAAATGTCCATCTGGGTTCAGTTCCAAGTGGTGAAAAAGACACTGGAAACTTGGAGGCGGTTTGGAAAGATGGTTTCATGGTGGACAGGATCAAATGGCTTGAGTTCCTGAACAGAAAAGGGGTATCACATGCTTCAAGATGTTGGGTGAAGAAGAAAAAGGGCGGAGATGCTGAAAGTCCCTGGTTTTATGCCCTCTCTGAGCTTTGAACATGTGCTTGCATTCTGATTGGTTAGCAGACTCCCATGGGGACATGCAGTGGCAACTCTGTAGTCTGTGTTTTTAGTCCAAGTTTGGCTGAGCATTGCTTCTTCCCAGGTGCCATGTGGAGAGATGGGTAGAGGGTTAACCCTTTGTTAAGTAGAGAAGACTGGCTCAGGTCTTAATGGCTCATTCATAAAGGTGGGGGCAGCTGAGTTTGTGACTCTCTTGAGTTTCTACTTCTCTTTTTAGGGGAAATCTTCTTCCTTTTTTAATATTTCCCAAAATATTTCATTTCTCTAGGAGTGGGGTGGGTTTTAACTTCCAACACTCTAATTTGATGATTTACAGATATGGGGGGAATTACAAGTCCAAGGTCCATTTAATTGAGAATTATGGGAATTACAACCCCATATATCCAGAGGCCACCTATTCTTGCCTGAATTTGGTACCCATCACCCTATCTACTTATAAAGTAAAGATAAGGAACCTGTGGCCCACCAGAGGATGAAGAAATACAGTGGTGGAAGCTGTGATTCAGCAGCAGCTTGAGCCCTCCCTGCACCTTCTATAAAGAATGCACATACTGTACACTTATTTGAACATTGCAGTATTTGTCCTATAGAGATTAAAGTTATGATTCTAAACATATGTTTCTTCCTTAATCTCTGACATCTGCTTCATTTTTCTTCTTCCATCGTGAAACAACAGCTATTAGAATTTTGGCTCTGGGATGAGACTTTATCTGTGAAGTTTCATGCACCAGTTGCCTAACTGGCCTTATCTCTTTTGACATTTGGAAGATGAATCATCAGCATTTCTCTAGTTTAGAATGCTAGCTGAGCATTCAACTCTCTCCTATAATTAACATGGGGATGATCATGTCAAAGTTTATGGAAGGGAAATTATATCCAACCCTTTCTCTATGGTTCTAAAATGTATATTAGGTAGGGCAGAAGAACCAACCAGCCTGATGACCCCAAATGATAAGGAATAGGTGACAAAACTATATTATTGCCCTTTCTGGGGTGTGTGAAAGAAGAGGCAATAAGAGTATAATAAAAGACATATTAGAAGGTGCTACTATTAGTAGAAGGGCCAGGGCTTGGAGCCCTTGTAGGAATGTAAAATTTAGAGGCACTGAGCCTAATTCATCCTATATTGTTGCCAGTTGCTATATTTCAGCTGCAAAGGTCACAATATGATTTACATAGCTTTTTATGTAACACATTTAGGAGTACATACCATATATACTATATGTTGGAGACACTGCTGAATTTGGAGTTCTTTTGCATTCTTGTGGCACACAGCCCAGGGATTACTATTGCCCCCAGAGATCCAGACCCTACCCACTCTCATGGCCTTCCGTAAGGCTCTTAAGACCTGGCTATTCCGGTAGGCCCCGGGCTGTTGAACTCACGATTGAGTTCCAGCCCCGATTAGACTGGGTGTATGTTGTGGTCTTTTTAACTATGTTTTTGTGTTTTTAACTTCTATTTTAAATGTATTGTTGTAAGCCGCCTGGAGTCCTTCGGGATTGGGCGGCCTATAAATTTATTAAACATTCAAACATTAAACATACTATCATACTGTGCATGCCAATAAAGGGTATATGTTGCATCTAACTCCTATTAATTTGGTCTTTAATTTAAGTGAGCAATTTTTTCTAACATTGAAGGTGAAGGATATAGCAACACACTGGGGAAAAGGTTTTACTGATCTAGGGCATCTTCCCGTGATTTAGAAGCCTAGTTATGAAGGAAAATGGGATCAGTTTATGTCTGTCGGTATACCTGTGTAGGTATGAGGAGGAGTGGAGAGAATTCAGCTGCCCCAGAAGTAGCATACTCGGTCCTATTTCCATTCATGTAAATATAATCACACATGGGGGTTCTACATAAAGGAGTAGGAATTTGGGCGTAGCTCTTTAAATAACTGCCTCTTTTAAAAGATCTTTTTGCATAGTATTTTGACATTACACTGTTAGTTTTTATTATTGCGCTCAATTTTTTTAATGTAGGTTTGAGAGATCAATTGAACTGAGAATACAAGATGCAAGTATAAACATTACATACTGTAGAAATAAGAGCTTTCTTAAAAGCATTAAATGGCTATTAATCTATGTAGAAACATGTGCCTCTTAAAGAAAGGTATAGAAGATTTCATAATAAGCATAGATAGCAGTCTCTGTTGCTATTTAAAATCCAGTAAGATCTGATTTAGGATTTTCCTATATCTTTCATTCATTTTTTTTTTAAAGAGAACTTTTCTGGACAAAAAACGGTATCTAACAATTAGAGGTGGTGCTTCATGAGATGCAGAAGTTCTAGCTCATAACACTTATGCTTTCAAAGTCTCATCAGTATATCTACAAATGTTTATTTGCTTTTTTGATCCTTTGCCTGTGGAAATTTCAATTTCCTCTTGGGAAGACTTTTTTTTTTGAAATGGAAAGACTGTGCTAGAGGCAACTACAGGAGGAAAAACACCACATCTCAGATTGATTTCCCAAAAGACCAGAAACTGGAGATCCGAAAAGCCTTTGATGTGATGGGAATGAATAGCACATCTTCTCTAAATGGAACACTCTTCTCCTACCGTGCATTGAAAGCAGGTTGGCTCCTGCCAACAATGTCAAGAGCTTGTCTTTGGTTACTTTATTTCAAAAAGAGTTTTCAAAAGTATAGTGGAAGCAGTAGAAATCAGGAAACAATGGCATCTAGCCTGCATTGTAAACCTGACTTCCAAGAGATGCAATCCAGCGCCTTCTCCAAGAAAAGTGTAGATGTATATGCTGTTGAGTCTTTGTATACTTAAATGTTATTCAGAAATCACTGGGTCATTATTTCAGGGCACATGTTTCTGTCTGCATATCACACAGAAGAAGAAGTGCACTTTAGTGCATCTGCAAAAGACATAAGGGTTGCACTTATTCTTCCATTAAGAATGTTTTTTTTATTTTCTCCATCACTTGGGTTCCTTAACTAGGAGTAGTTCTCCTGAACTACTCTCTCATGTTAGATTAAACAGCAGCAGGATCAATGGTGGTATTTAGCCGGTTCAAACTGGCTTGGGCAAACTGGTAGTGGTAACCTGGGGGTGAGGGTGGGTCTTCTCGCCCACCTACCTACCCCGGCTCTATGGCATCCTATTTAGTTACATTTTCTAAGCCGCATGCATGCATGCAGGCAAGCTGTGCAGGCAAGCAAAGCACATGCATGGAAGGTGTCCATGCTCACAAAGCAAGCATGGGCACACGCACGCACACAGTTTCAGTGCACAGCGAACAGGTGGTAAAATTATGTGAAACCCACCTCTGACTCCCATGATTTGTATATGTGTTCAAAAGAAAATGGTCAAATCTAAGAATAGTGACTAAGAACAAAAAAGAAAGCCCTTTGGAAAAATAAACAAAAATAATTTTAACATATTTAGAATTAAGCTGCATAAATTAAAACAATGGATTGTTGGCATATTTGACTTTTATGTGGTATCTTTGTAATTGGGGAGACATGCTGGTTGGTGTAGCTTTATTTCCTTTTAGTGGGTATGCTTTGACTCTCCTAATTTTCCATGCTCAGAGCCATATTGCTTCTTTAAAAAAGTTTCATTCCAATAAAACTGGTTCCCCTCAGATGTACTGGGATTGCCATTTTCAGAATTCTCATACAACTGGCTAATTTGCTGAGTTGATTTGCCCAGTCACAGTATTAAAGTGTTGGACTAGAAGCATGTCAAAATCTGTGAGCTCAAAGAACTAGAATCACTTGTTGGAAACTTATTTATTGCTAGTAGGGTTTTACAGCAAAATTTTGAAAGTCCACTATAGTACATAAATTCTCCTCTACTACTGATAATATAATTAATGATACAATGATATGAGTCTCTTTTTCTCACTTCCCTTCTCCACAGGCCTCAAGCATCTCTTATGTACTAACTCTGCCCCCCCCCCAACTGCCTTGCTGCTTCCTCCGTGTTCTCCAGGTCCATCCCAGAATGCTCGGTATGCTATTCAAAACTCATGAATGAATTAACAAAGAAATAAATGGCAATATTTTATTACCAATATTAGTATTGTTGTCAACCGGATTATTATTTGCACCTATTAACATGAAACCAGGGGATTTGTAATCTTACCCAGCAGCTACAGTAGCTACAGTAGGTGTAATTTTCCTACTAATAAGTAATGAAATGATTTAGCTTTATCTTTGATAATGTTTTCTCACTGTTTTGTGAAATTCTACCCAATGAGGTTAGTTTATTGTTCAGTATGCCATGCCAAGAGAACAAAAAAAAGTAAATCTAAATTAAATTATCTGTTGCAGCCAAGTATGCCCTTCCAGAAAAGAAAATCCTGAAAGAAATATCCTGAATTTATTTGTACCAACTTAATCATTTAATATTTTATATATGAGCCAGTGTGCTGTATCTGCCAAAAAGTAAAATAAAATAAAATAAAAATCAGCCTAGGGCTGCATTAATACAGGAATATAATCTATCACATGAAGTGTTAGTAACCTTCATAATGCCTTGCTAAGGCCATACTTGAAAGAAAAGAAACACAAGCGTGCTTTTCATGTCAATTAACTGGAAGTTACAAAATGACACCAATTGTCATAACATTGGAAATATTAAAGGAATTCTTTGAAAAATGGAATCAAAATGCTCAGTCCTACACATTGGCAATAAAAATCAGAACATCAAATTCCAGCTGGGCGAAAGCAATATAAAAGATGAGCCACAGTCTGTCAAAGACCTAGGAGTACTCATTTTGAAAGACCTAAGCCCCAGAGCTCACTGTAACAACATTGCCAAAAAGCCATTTAGTGTTGTCAACCTTCTTTTCGTAGTTTTCTCTCTGGTAACACTATGCTGCTTACTAGGCCATACAAAACCTTTGCCAGACCTATACTTGAATACCGCCTGGAACCCACACTGCATTTCGGACATTAAAACATTAGAAAGGGTTCAGAGGTATTTTACAAGAAGAGTACTCAACTCCTCTGCTTGTAATAAAATTCCTTATACCACCAGGTTTAAAATTTTAGGTCTGAGTAATCTTGAACCTCGCCATCTACGTTCCGATCTGACCTTAGTGCACAAGATAATCTGCCATAATGCCCTACCTGTTAATGACTACTTTTACTTCAGCTACAATATCACAAGGGCTATCAATAGATACAAACTAAATGTAATCCATTCTAATCTTGATTGCAGGAAAAACGATTTCAGCAATAGAGTAGTAAATGTCTGGAATACTCTATCTGATCCTGTTGTTAGTTCCTCTACCCCCCCACCCACCCCCATACCTTTTACTTTAAACTGTCTACCATGAACCTAACACATTTCTTAAGAAGTCCCTAAGGGGCGTGCATAAGTCAGTGGTGGGTTTCAAAAATTGTTCAAACCTACTCTGTGGGTGTGGCCTCCTTTGTGGGAGTGGCTTGCTTCCCCATGTGACCATTTGGGAGTGGCTTGCCACCCATGTGGATGGATATGAAGATGCCGACGACACTTGTCAGAACCACCATAAATTACCTCACACACAGCACTGGCATGCATAAGAATATGATGTAAACTTGTTTTTAAAAAGGCATCTTTGGTTTGCGTTAAAACAACTTCAACACACGCAATGTTCTGATTGCACTACAAACGCAGTAGTCATCCTTACCTTTCACAGAGGCATGGAGTTTTATAAATATGAGCATGACAGTGTAGAATAATCATATCCAAGGACCAGTAGTGGGTTTCCAAAAATTTTGGAACCTCTTCTGTAGGTGTGGCCTGCTTTCTGGGTCCACTGGTGGAACCTCTTCTAACCGGTTTGGTAGATTTAACGAACCGGTTATACCGAATAGGTGCGAACTGGTAGGAACCCACCTCTGGCATAAGTGCACCAGCGTACCTACCGTCCCTGTCCTACTGTCCCCATTTATATGTACTCTTTTTATGTGTTCATGGCTATGATTTGCTTATTTATATCCATTTAATGGTGCCATTTTTCATGTGTTTCATACTTGTTTCCTTGTACTTGTTGACAAATAAATAAAATACATAAAAAATAAATAAAATAAAATAAAAATTAGCTACATTATTAACAGTGTCAATAATCATTTCTGATTCTATGACTAGATCATATTCAAAAGATGTTAATGAGAGAATGGCAGATGTTGAGCAAGATAGAACATATAAAAATGGAATTGCAAATTGTAAGTCAAATATATACAAATTATACATACAAATTGTATATATAATGATTGTATGCATGCATGTATGTATGTGTGCGTGTATGTATGTATGCATGTATGCATGTATGTATGCATGTATGTATGTATGTATGTATGTATGTATGTATCCCTGACTTAAAACTTAAAGGGTGACAAATGGCAAACCAAAAGAATGTCGTAGAAAATGTTTCTGAAGAAGTCTATGTGATGGAATAATGAAGAGCAATTAAATCCTACAACAATATTTGAATGAACTAAAGAATAAGACTATTCGAAGGAAAAGGAAAAATACCAGGATTGAAAAGTTGATGGTTTATGGATTTGCTTATAGATAAGAGGTAGGATATGGGATAAAGATATTTCTATTTGTAACTTTCTAGTGAATGAGGTTACCTCATTGTTGTAATGAAGGTTGGAAGTCACTCACTTCTTTATATATGTTCCTTCTTTAGCATAATCTTTGTTTTCTCTTTTTTCTTGCAGTTTTTATTCTTTCTTACTATTTTAAAGTTTAAATTAGTTTTTTAACTTTTGTAATCATATCTATCTATCTATCTATCTATCTATCTATCTATCTATCTATCTATCTATCATCTATCATCTATCATCTATCATCTATCATCTATCATCTATCATCTATCATCTACCTACCTACCTACCTACCTACCTACCTACCTACCTACCTACCTACCTACCTGATAACACCCCCTGCCAGTGTACAAGAGGATACATGGTTAGATAAATAGATTTCTACAGTCAAATGTTCTGCTATCCTTAAGCTACCCTTAAATTTCATGTTCTATTCCAAACACCGCTTTCCATTTAGAACATAAATGTTTCTCTGTAGGAGGTCATGGAACTGGTCCCTGGTGCCCAAAAGGTTGGGAGCCACTGCTGCAAGAAAAATAATAGCTTGTCTGGCTTGTAGTTCACTCTCAGGGGCCTAGAAAAACAAAGGCAACATTGGCAGGTATCTTGGTTTCTGTTTTCTGTTTTGTTGCCAGGCAACTGGGTTGAAATTCCCCCCTTTCCTTATTTTTCTTTTGTGTGGGGTGAGGGATGGGTAATCTTTAGTTAGTGTTGCTGCTAGTGTAGGATCCACTTCTTTTCAGCATTTCCTGTATGATCACCTTTTGTCCCAGGTGGATATCCTTGACAAAATCTTATTGTGGTTCCTTACTACCAGCAAGTAACTGGGGTAGGAGCTTGTAGCAAATGTTGCACTCTTTCTTTTGAAAGGACCTTCCCCTTGAAAACAGATTACCATCCATCACGATGGCCTCCAGAAGTTCGGAAAATCCAGGAAGTAACACTCGCGACCTCTCTAGCCAAGTGTTTCTTGCAGCTCTATGGTACTTGGTCATTTTTTCTTATAAAATGAGGTAAAAGGGGCGGGGGGTCCGTTTTGTTGCTTTAACGTTTTAATATCTTCAATGAAAGTACTGAGACAGAAAGAGAGAGGTTAGACAGGGTGTCTTTTGTCTTGCCCCGGTTAGGATTTCTTAAGCAAATGCACTGGGCTTTCAACATGAAGCCAGAAAATCGGGACTTTTTAAAAATGGCCCGGGACCAATGTTCCCTCTAATTTTTTTTCAGTGTGTGCGGAAAAGTATAGTGTTCGAGCGGCACATTTTCATGCCTGAGCACCTGAATTTTTTTTAGCCATAATTGCCATCAGAGCAGATGTTGGGAGGGGGCAAGGAGGAAAAGGGTTCCCTCCCTCTCCCTCAGACCCCCTGGAAGGGAGGGAGGGAAGAGAGGGGGAGGGAAAGGAAAGAAAATGGGAAACAAGAAAAGGAAAGGAAAAAGGAAAGGAAATAGAAAAGAAGGAAAGGAAAAAGGAAAGGAAATGGGAAAGAAGAAAGGAAAGGAAAAGAAAAAGGAAAGGAAAAAGAAAAGGAAATGGAAAAGAAGGAAAGGAAAAAGGAAAGGAAAGGAAAGGAGAAAGGAAAAGAGAAAGGAAAAAGGAAAGGAAATGGGAAAGAAGAAAGGAAAGGAAAAGAGAAAGGAAAGGAAAAAGGAAAGGAATTTAAACATTTAAAGACATTAAAAAACACAGCGCTGCAGTTTGAAACTTGTGCGCGATGTTTTTTTGTTACCTGCGCGGCTGTGCACATGCGCAGCTTAGAGGGAACGCTGCTCGGGACACGGGACAAATTGTTTTAAAGCGTGATTGTTCTGCTGAAATCGGGACGTCTGGTCACCTTAGTGTAGATGTAGTTATATCACCTGTTTATATTACTAGTGCAACCAATATCTAATGAATTTGCAATAGCTTGATTATTTATGTAGTGTCAATATCAGACTGCTAAAATTCTTCAATAGCATATTTGGAATTAAGGAATATATCTCCAAAGCAGTGGTGGGTTTCAAAAATTTTTGGAACTTCTTCTGTAGGTGTGGCCTGCTTTCCGGGTCCACTGGTGGAACCTCTTCTAACTGGTTCGGTAGATTTGACGAACCGGTTCTACCAAATAGGTGCGAACTGGTGAGAATCCACCTCTGCTCCAAAGTCTTCAAAGGGCATTTTTTTACTGTTATCACCTGAATCAATCAATCTTGCATACTTTTCAGTTTCCTGGTAGCCTAGTTTCCTGTTAAAATAGAAATAAAATTAGTTCAAGAATCATGGGATGAATATCAATAGTTTTTCTGATTGAAAAATCTTGTCTTTTTTTCTTAAAAAAGTAAGACATTAAAATTCTAGAAAAGAAAAGGTCAGGAAAGCTTTTGTGCTCAAATGATTTCTTCCTGGTTTTATCATGCTATACCATATAATTATGCAAGACAAATTTACCATCAAATTATTTAACATCTTCATTGTCCAGTAGATGTGGGCGAGAACTGGTATCATTGTATACCAGGACTAGTCCCCATATCTTGGCAGCCCTAACCATTGGCCATAACCAGTGATGAAAAATGTGGAAAACTGAATTCTACAAGAATTAGGAACTATACATTCTCTATCCTTGTCTTAAAGGTAAGGCCTCTTCCAAGTTGAATGTAATATCATCACACATTCATTATATTCAGGTAGTTTTATACATACACAAACACACACAGCCTGGCAA
This sequence comes from Thamnophis elegans, assembly GCF_009769535.1. Lineage (NCBI taxonomy): Eukaryota > Metazoa > Chordata > Lepidosauria > Squamata > Natricidae > Thamnophis > Thamnophis elegans. Next base: position 73,954,721 of record NC_045542.1, read on the forward strand.
TCAATCTTATGGGCACCGTTATGAATCTAGATACAACATACCATGAAAGATAAATATGCTAAGAGAGGAAAAATAATACTAAAAAACTAAAATCTAAATAAACAACTCTTCGGTATAAAAATATATTAAATATTTGAATCTATCTGTAGGATTAGAAATTATTTTGAATGCCTAAGATGACTAAATAAGGCTAATTGAAATTGGAAGAGGGAGCTTCTACTGTTAATAGAAGTTGTGAGGGTTTGGCCAAAGTATGGTAAAGACACACTGACCTTAAAATTCTACAGGTTGTTCAATGTATTGTGTGCTTAAAAGACATGTAGATTCTCCCAGGACCTAAATATCAGCTCACATGACCAATATGGAGAGAAAGATCTAAATAGGCTTACAGCTCCCCCCTCCCCGAAAAATAATTTCTAAAAATTATGCTCAGAAATTTAAAAAGGATATATTTTTTTATTTGAAGATAATGTAACTTTGGTATTTTCCATTTTAGAATAAACATTTTCAAAGTTAGACCTCTATTTTCAGACAGTTTTTGTCTCCTGTGTAGTTTTTTCCCCCTTTCTAGTTCCTGTTTATGAAAGTGATTGGTCTGCTGCTAGATATTAAAATCCAGTGGACATTTGAAGAATGTGAGCTCTTAATTGTAATAGTAGCCTACACTTGTAAATTTGTAAGCTTAGAGAGCTCTCGAACTCTACAAAAGCAAGGTTCCTGGTGGCTTAAACAAAAATTATCCAATATATTTTCCATGCATAACTTGTAGGTTCTGCTTTGATGCTCATGATACTCCTGGAAAGGAAAAATGTAAACATTTGCTCAATGAGCATTACTGGTAATGTGATATTGGAACTGAAAACAGCAAAGAATATATGATTATATTCCTTTTATATTCATTTATAGATGTTCATGATTTATCCAAAATGAATAGTTACATTTTAAGCAAATTTCTTTATTATTGGATTCAAATCAGTGGTTTCCTCCAGAAAATGTTGCTCATTGTCATTGAAAGGAACATAGAGATATATAAATTAGACAGGTGTTTCTGATTATTTACATGCCATTCTTTTTCTTTTCATTTTTAAGATCCATGATTTCGAAAAAAGATTTCATAATCAGACAGGAAAGCTGCAGGAAAGCTGATGAACATCATGACATTTCCTGCTTCCCCAAACTTCCTTTCCCTTCTTCACTTATGTGGCATATTCAGTTGCTTTTGCAAACTCAGGTCACCAGCAACCTTATACTACAGATACCTTCCCATTCCTTCTCCAAAGCTAAGGAAACTTCTGCTTCCTGAATTACCTGGACTTGTGGCAGAAAACTGCTCCATTGAAAGTCTTCACTGCTGAATAACTGCTGGATTTTTTTTTATTTTTTTTTTTGGTTTGTCAAACATGTATGAGAAAACAAGTATAAATATGAATATAATATATAAACATATAAGTATAAGCAGGTATGTATACACATAAGAAATGAGTACAAATAAATTGTAACAGTAGGACAAGGATGGTAGGCACACTGGTGTGTTTATGCACGCCCCTTACAGACCTCTTAGGAATGGGGTGAAGTCCACAGTAGACAGTCTAAGGTTAAAGTTTTGGGGGGTTGAGAATGTAACAACAGAGTCAGGTAGTGCATTCCAAGCATTGACCACTTTGTTGCTGAAGTTGTATTTTCTGCAATCACATTTGGAGTGGTTTACTTTGAGTTTGTATCTATTGTTTGCCTGTATATTATTGCAGTTGAAGCTGAAGAAGTCATTGACAGGTAGGACATTGTAGCAGACAGTTTTGTGTACTAAACTTAGGTCAGACCCTAGACAGCGTAGTTCTAGGTTGTCCAGGTCCAAAATTTCAAGTCTAGTGGCATAAGGTATTCTATTGCAAGCAGAGGAATGGAGTACGCTTCTCGTGAAATACCTCTGGACTCGCTCAATTGTATTAATGTCCATTATACAGTGTGGATTCAGGGCAGATGAGCTGTATTCAAGGATTTGTCTGGCAAAGGTTTTGTATGTCCTGGTTTGTAATACAATTTTACCAGAGATGAAGCTTCTCAAAATTAGGTTAACAACTCTTAATGCCTTTTTGTTACAGTGAGGTCTAGGGCTTTTGAAAAGAGTACTCCTAGGTCCTTGACAGGTGAGGTCATATCCACCCAGCTTGTATTTGGTGTTCTGATTTTTGTTGCCAAGGTCTGATCCAAGTATGCTTTTTGACAATGCATATTAGACTTCATTTATTTATTTACATCCCATTTTTATTATTTTTATCCATAGCTCAAGATGACGAACATACCTAACACTCCTTCTTCTTCCTGCTTTTACCACAACAACTCTCTGAGGTGGATTGGGCTGAGAAAGAGTGACTGGCCCATCTGGCTTTCATATCTAAAACTAGGCAGGACTAGAACTCAGGGTCTCCTGATTTCTAGCCTGGTGCTTTAACCCATTAGATCAGTGGTTCCCAATCTTTTTTTGGCCTCAGCATCTTTACAATCCTGATGTCCCCCCTGTGACGTATAATTCTTACTTTACTCAAAAAGTGAACTCTACTCACATGGAGGAATCTTAAAAGGCCATTAATTTGGTTTAAACAAAGTTCAAATTGCTCCCATTAAAAATCAAATTGCCCCCCTATGCGGCATGGGGCATGAGCTCCACGTAGGGAACCACTGCTTTAGACCAAATTGACTCTACAAAAAGTGAACCTATCGTGTCCAACTAGCATAGAAACTGATGTGAAGATGAGAGTAAAGTAAGATTTTGCAAATTCTTCTTCTCAGAAACATCACAGTGCACAACTGGTATCATATAATAACATCATATACAATGTTCATTTTTTCATGAGCATCCCATCAATTGAAATAACTTATATTTATGGCAATATTATTTTTTACAGATTTTACACTGTTATTTTTTTTTAAGATTGTTGATTTTTGTTCTTAATTGTCACACCAATGCTTTGTGTATGTGTTTATCAAACCAATTTATTGTTTTTTCCTTTGCTAATTTTTATATTTAGGCTCACTGAATAACAAACTAATGGATTCAGTTTATTTAGTTAACATATATCTTTAACATGGGGCCGGAGAAGGAAAAATAGAACAGTTCCAGACATTAGACAAATATGAAATTGTCTTTTAAATTTTCATAGAACTTGAACTAAAAGGACCACTTTAACAGGCAGAGATAGCTAATTAATTGCAACCATAATGTCTTTTGAAATTTGCATATCTTCTGAAGTGTTTGAAAGCAAGAATTCTTTACATATCTTCAGCCTCTTTTATCCTCCCTTCCTCTGTGTAGATATTTTACCCAATAATTGCAAAGTACAAAGATGAAATTGTACATTTTACTATATGATTCTTATTCCTCCAAAGCAGTTCTATTGACCTTAGGATATGGTTTTGATCTTAAGTGCTAGGCAGTATTTTTCCCTTTCTCTGTTTTTGATTTGCAAATTTACATAAAGCCTTACTTCAGGTTCCTTGAAACATGAAACAGTCACCATAACCATGTCCTTGGAGATTACAGCTAAGTGAATGAATGTGACTAAGTTTTAAATATAAAAAAGAAAATTCAAAACAGCCTGCAGGTAGAGGCAGTGTAGAAACCTACAGAAATGAATAACCTTGCTATGTCAACTCTTGGTGTATGTTAATAAGTGTATGTTGTTCTCAGTAGCTGTTTGCATAAAACAACCCTATTTTTCTCTGAGAAAGGATTTTGGTTTGATGCATTGGTAAATATTTCAAGTTAACTACTTCTAATAGTTCAAAATTCTGCAGTATTTATATTCTGGGGGCTGTAAAGAACTTTCCTTAAAGTTGGCTTGTGCTTTATAGCTTGGCATATTTATAAGAGCTAGAACAGTTTGTTGTCAGGTATATATATGAAAAATTGCAGATCTTATAGCCAGATACACATAAACACATAAAATTAGAGGTAATGACTGATGCCTGACTGGATGAATAATAGGCCACTTGGAATTGGTGAATAAATATATTTCTATTTGTAAGTTAAATGTTTTAGGGAATATACAGTATATTTGTTTCAGATAAGAGACTGGAGTCTGCTGGGAGGAAAGGTTTTGCAAATTAAAATAAACAGGTTTCAGACAAAAAAGCACATCATCTAATGTTAAGGAGATATGAAGAAAGAGCATAATATTGGGGAAATATTTTGTTTAGGATAAGCACATTATGAAGCCATCATAGCACTTTAGAAAACTATACATAAAGTAGATAGAAGAGAATGGAAACAGCTCTTTCCTCTATCATAATAATGAAACTGGAAGTCATCCAATGAAGTCATTATTCTGAACTGGTAAAAGAAAATATTTCTTCTGATAAAGGATAGCAGTGCTATGAAGTCATATTAATAGAAGGAACTGGTAATGAAATATGATAGGTAAATTAATAGAGAATAAGATTATTGATGTCCCAAGAGCTAAGTGCTGTCTCCAGTATATTTGGAGATATTGAAGCTGTTGGAGAATGAACACACACAAACACACACACACACACACACACACACACACACACACACACACACACACCACATGTTTTTTTCCCCTGGACATTTGTTTGAGCACTATGCAAAATATGCTATAGTTTTTCATTGCAAATAAAAGAATTTAGTCTGAGATGTGGTTTTGATACAACAGTTTCAATTAGAGCCTGATTACAGTAGTGGGATATACCAGTAAATCTTCTAAGCTACATGTTTTTCTGCATGGAATATAGTTTATCTATTTCAATCTAGTTTTAGCTCCAGTTTGAAAAATTGAAGTAGACTCAGTCAACTTAGAAACTAACAAGCTGGAACTGCATCAGGAACTTGAAGTGAATTGTGGGGCATATTCTGCTTTTTTTCTGCTGGGCCTTACAACATTTTTACAACGTTGAGTTGTTTGTAACAAAATTTTGAAAAAAGAATTCTTAGACACGCTGCTGAGAATTTTCAACCAACATAATTGGGAACTCTGGGATTGCATCTAAGCACATCTGGAAGATTCTAAGCTGAGTAAGGCAGCCTTAGGATGTACAGTTCCATCTTACACATGTGCATTTCTGAAAAATAGGAGCTATGAGGAAAGATACCTGAGTTATATCAAAAGACTTAAAGGCATTCATGAAAAAGATGAAGGTTTCAACTAAAAACATAAAACTGCAATTACTGATTAAAGTTGAACATCGTTAAAAGCAATGTACCATCATTATTGAAGATGGTTTCCATAGTGAACATCATTACTCATATATATTCTGTTTTTCTCAGCTTTTATCTAGAACTGAATATTTTATCTCAGCCCTCCTTGAAAGTTGAAACAAAAGTGAAAGGTTTTATCAGTGTTCTTCAACCCGTGTCTACTTTCCCTTCCTTAAAGCATCATCATAGTTGACTTAAGGAGGTCAGGGTATGGTAAATAGCTCTGTTGTGTCACAGAGGTCCATGAAAATAGGCTATGAGTGTGCAATCTGAGGATGTAAGGTGAAGAGATACAGATTCTTGCCTCTGTCACTTTGTCAAAGAAGGCAAGAGTTTTTACTGGGCAAGAGTATCCATGACATAATTTAGCTGTATGTCGTCCAGTCGATAGGTCAGATCAATCAAGATTTGGATCAGGGTAGTCACTCACTGGCTGACACAGCTCTTCAGGTAGTCCTCAACTCACTGCTACAATTGGGGTTGGAATTTAGTTGTTAAAGGACGTGCTTGTTAAGTGACTCATCCTGTGACCAGACCCCATGTTATGGCCATTTTTGCAGTTGTTAAGCAGATCACAGGCTCATTAAGTGAAACCAACTTTCCCAATGACTTTGCTTGTTGGAAGCCAGTTGGGGAGGTCACAAATCATGATCACATAATCACAAGACACTGCAGCTATAGTAAATGTAATCTAGTTGCCAAGTGGTTTTGATTGTGATTGTGATCACATAATCATGTAGGTGGTGCCACGGTCATAACTTCAAGGACAGGTCACTTTTCCGAGTCCATCATAGTTCATTAAATGAATGTTTATAAGTCAAGAACTACCTGTATATTAACTAGGGAGCATGTAGAGCAGCTTTAGGATACAGTTGCTATTTATTTTATTGATTAAAATTATATGCCAAACATCTCAATATCTATAGTGACTCTGGGCTAATGTAAATATTTATAGACTATATTGAAAAAATAATAATGGAGTAATATTTCATGCTACAGATACTATAGCATCTATTGAGTTAGAACAAATTAGATATTTCTAACACCGTAATACAAACCTGCTGCAGTTAGAATAATGCTGTTTCTTAAAGTTTTTTATGAAATGAGCAAATACCCAGGATATTCTTGCTATAAGGCATCAGGCTAGAAACCAGGAGACTGTGAGTTCTAGACTTTAGACAAAAAACCACCTAGGTAACTTTGTGCCAGTGATTCTCTCTCAGTTCTAGAAAGCAAGCAATGGCAAACCACTTCTGTAACCATACCACAAAATCTGCAGGGTTTTGTTCAGATAGGTGACATGAGTGAACTCTGACTTGAAAGAGAGAGAGTGGGGGAGAAGGAGGGAGGGAGGGAGAAGGAAGAAAAGAAGGAAGGAGAGAAAGAAAGGAAGGAAGGAAGGAAGGAAAGAAGAAAGAAAGAAAGAAAGAAAGAAAGAAAGAAAGAAAAAGAAAGAAAGAAAGAAAGAAAGAAAGAAAGAAAGAAAGAAAGAAAGAAAGGGGAAAAGGTAGAAAACTCAAATTTGGTTTTCCTTTGTTTTTCCCATAAATTCCTTCCCTTTTTCTTCAGTTTAAGGCAACTAGACCTTCCATTTTTAACATTCTAGAAACAAAGGTGAAAAGATAATGTAGGTTAGATATGTGGAGTGGTGCATGTAAGTGCCATAAAAAGAATGAGTGTCATTTTTAAAATGTCCTTTCCCAAAGCCAAAGGTAGCCAAATGCATTGATATTATTTGATCATGGAAAATGTTGATGTGTCAATATGCTGCATTCAAACAAGACTGAATGCATCTGGCTTAGGTATTAGATACAGAATAACAAATAGTTTTTGTACTTCTTTGTATGCAAAGTGTTTAATTCATTTCATTGCATTTATTCTGTGCTGTACTCAGATACAACAACAAAAAAACCCCTCTCCTCCTTATCCTCCTCCAGTGAACATTATTATGTTACCAAAATCTTCATAAAGAAAATTAATTGAAAGAGCTTTCTGTGTAGAATTTACTACACATGATTATACCTCAGCACCTGACCTACAATGCTCTCTCTTTTTTTTATAGCTAACTAATGGGAGTTATTTTTCTCAGCTTTGCCCTTCAGACATTGTTATATTTCACAGGGGAAAAAAATCACACTTCTGGAATCAATAGTATTGCCATGGGGACTTCTGAAAAGAAAAAAAAACGCAACAACTCTGAGAGAGGCTGTCTCAGTATCTTCTATGCTAGTATCCTTTGGATATCTGATTTAATGAAGTGGAGATTGGGGTCTTGAATGAGCTGAAGGAAGTCACTTGGAAACTATTCTGTAGGTAACCAGCTAGCAGCTTTAAGGAAATGCCTAAAAGCAATCAGTTAAATTATGAGATGACTCTTCAGGTCACAGATACTGCAAATGATAAAAGAGAAGAGAGGGTGGGGGGTTAAACTGCAGTAATTCAGGGAAGTCTTCCAATGAGCCAGGCTGTACCTTTGGATCAATGAAATATTTGCCTTTTTATAGTATTAGGGTTATTTCTAATTTAAAAAAAAACATTTCTTCCAGCTTATCATTAGGTAAAGGTTCCTCTCACACATATGTGCTAGTCGCTCCTGACTCTATGGGATTGTAATCATCTCTGTTACAAAGCCGAAGAACCAGTTCTTTCCGAAGATGTCTCCGTGGTCATGTGGCCAGCATGACTAAACACTGAAAGCACCGAACACTGTCACCTTCCCACCAAAGGTGGTTCCTATTTTTCTACTTGCATTTTAATGTGCTTTTGAACTGCTAGGTTGGCAGAAGCTAGGACAAGTAATGGGAGCTCACTCCATTATATGGCACTAGGGATTTGAACCACCGAACTCCTGACCTTTCTGCTAGACAAGCTCAGTATCTTAGTCATTGAGCCACCATGTGCCTAGCTCATCATTACATTGGGCAATTATCATTTATTATTATTTATGAGACCAGAAAAAGATTTAAGTATGGAGAAAAGTTTTTATTGCAAAAGGAAATGAATAAACCAAGGAACCCAAGATGCCAGAGCAGGTGAGGGGCAAAAGTGTGTGTAAGACTTTAGAAACAATAACAAAATGTTTGTAACCATAGAATAAGAGATTGTTTAATATTTATATTTATAACTGCTATAAGAATAGCAGAAATCACATCTTTATAATCCTTTTTTTCTTTTGATTTGGGTACCTTTGCCTTTGTTTTTTTCTTCTTTCTTCTTTTTTATTCTAAATATTAATGCTTGTTACTTTTTATTCTCTGCTAAAAAGTATAATAAAGATATGTGTATATATATAAAATAGGAACAAAATGCCTACTGCTATTCCAGCTGCTGTAGAATTAAATCAATTTTCAACATGCTTTCATTTTATAACTCATGTCTCTCTTTCAAAAATGTATTATATCAAAATACAGGTATCTTTTCTGAGAGCTTTGGGGGGTGAATGGGAACGGAAAACTCTTTTACAAAGAACATTCAATCTCCTTCTACCTTTTAGAAATAATTACTAGAGAAGGATTTGAACTAAAAGCAATAATACAAAGACTCTGTTTATACTGAAAATAATTGCTGCTGTTCCTTTTACCTAGGGAAGAATAGACTTTGGACCATCTCCATGCTCCCAAGATTATTTTGTGGAATAGAATGTGAGCTCAGAAGTAATCCATCCAAAGTAGCAATATATGTGGCATCATTACTGTTGGTTCACATCAGATCTATCTCATCTTTACAAGTCAATTCAGACATCTGTTTTCTGTAGCAAGAATTTGTCATCCAAAAGGTAGATGAGAGAACCAGACAGTCAGCTATACTGGATATAATCGGTACTAATAATGATGAGATTATAGCGGGGGTTGAAGTTGCGGGAACTTTGGGGGAAACTGACCAGGTCATATTGGAATTCAACATAAAACAGGAACAAATACTACAACAAAGTCAAATGAAACTCTTAGAAAAATTTAGAGCTTAAGAAGAACTTCACAAATGGAAATCTTAAGAGGAAATAAAATTAAAGAAGCTCGGAAAACTCAGAAAAATGAGATTATAAAAGCCCAGTCTAGAACAATACCATTCAGAAAGAAAAATAAGAGACTCCAGATAAAATCAGCATGGCTGCATAAAGAATTCATTGATATATTGAGAGACAAAAAGCACAAGTACAGTATGAAAAATGAAAAGAGGAACAAATGACTTAAGCTGAATACCAGCAAATAGCCTGAATATGGTAAGATGAAGTCAGGGAAGCTAAGACTCGTAATGAACTAAGACTTGCAGCAAATGTCAAAAAAAGTTTCTTTCAAAATGTAAAAATAAGAAGGGGGTGGTAGATAGAAGAAAACAACAGAATTTCAAGGAGGTAGGACCTCATTTATTTGTTTCTGAATGTTCTTCTGTAAAGATTATTACATTGGTTAATCAGATACAACATGAATTACTATTTTGAAAAGGGGTTGATTTGGATCTGCTTAGTTGTCAGCCTGTTTTCTAAGTTGCTCGAACAGTTGATAATTCAGTTAACATACTGACCCAACATTCTAACTTTGTGAATTTGTGTATCAAAGGCTTGATATACATATTTAATATTTCATCTATTGGGACTTAATTATCCATTGGAGTTCACCTTTGCATAGATCTTTATTTGCATAGATCTTTCTCTCCTATTTATATGAGAGCTGAGCACACTTTGGAAATGATTGGGAAGAAGTGTTTTAGATATGAATGCTGCATCTGTCTATTAAAGCATACATGTCTTCACAGGAAAGGGCTTTCTATGAGCCAGAAAAAAAACTTCTTATTTAATGAGCTTAATAATTAAATAGCAGATCTATATATTACTAAAATTCTTGTCATGACCTTTAATTAGGGAAAATGCATTAAAGGGCAACATGTTTTGAATCAAGTTACCTCAGTTGGGCTGATTTATAAAATTTATCCAAAACCCAGGACTCATGACTACTCATGCAGAGGTGAAATTTGGAGATGTTGTGGCTCCTTGGTGCTACTGGTTGCTGCTGTTGCGGCTATGGTCCTGTGTTCTTCATTCACAACATTATGTGACAGTTTCCCAACTAGTCTTGCAATCCCTTGCTCCTTCCACTGCTCATGATCAGCCACTTACTTGCTTGCTGCAGTACCTCTTGGGTTTCCTTTTCCACCCTTTCTAACTCCCACAATATCTTTCATGCATACCATATATACCATTTCTGATCCATAACCCCATGTTCTCCCTTGCTACCTGCTGTCCTTGGACTTGAAACTTCCGGCTGGCTCTACACTGACTTTCTCCTTGCCAGCTTCCGACAAGCAGAGTAAATGGGGAAGCCAACAGGAATTCAAAGGAAGGAAAACAAAAATGTAAGAAGGCAATCAAGTAAAGGAGACGGTAAGGAAGGAAAAGGGATGGGGAGAGAAGGAAGAGAAGAAAGAAAGAAAGAAAGAAAGAAAGAAAGAAAGAAAGAAAAGAAAGAAAGAAGGAAGGAAGGAAGGAAGGAAGGAAGGAAGGAAGGAAGGATTTTTTATGTTTCCTGCCAGTTTTCCATAAGGAAACTCAGTGGGGAATCTGGCAGAAAGTTCAAGTTGCTTCTGCTCCCACTACTTCTTTGCCCACCTGTGATCATTCTCTTTCTCTGGTTAAGTAAGAAAATATATCTGAAATTAGACCCCAATAGATCAAAAATTGTCTAGTCTGAAATTTTGACATCTATTTTTCAGACTTTGGATGAATGCATCTCTGATCTCTAACACTAAGGAGGTCTAGTGCTTGGCTTAAGGCTATTTGGGTTCCTAGGAGTGGAAGGTCAATTGGGAGCAATGGGGAAACCCTTCTATATAATGCTAAAAACCAGAGATAAAGTTTTCCACACTAGCGAGAAATGTATGCGATAATGATGCATGTTGGAATTCATAGAAATTGGTATACAGTTTTTTTTTAAGCTTTATTTCTTTTCATTCTGGTTTTTTAATGATCCTGTAACTTTGTTATCTAGGGACAGACTGTGATGAATAGCCATGCCAAATTTTAGGCACAGAGATGAAGCTTATTTGTGCATAGAGAATGGTTGTTCACGAGGAATGATAAATGTGACAGACCTGATTTCCATGGGGGATTTGGCAGAAGTATATGGAATGAATGTGCTAGTCTTACTTTTTCATTATTAATTTCTCCTGCTGTGTAGTGCTGTAAAAAAACAATGCCGGTGTCCCCTCCAATTGTAAATTGTAGATCTCCCGCAAAAAAATAAATAATTCCTTAGGCCTTGTTTATTTGGCTTAGGAATCACCAGAAATATTGAAAGTTTAATAGTTGACAACACAAAGGAGGAACAGTTTAAGTCCAGATTGAAGGAAAAGATTTTCAAATGGGAGATAATGGGAGATAATTAAAAAAAAACTGTCCATATATAAAACCAAACCAAGAGCTTTGTATAGCACTGCAATTGCCAGCTTGTCTTGCATCATGTGTTCCCGGTTTAGATAATCAGAGCAAATTCCAAGTTCCATACAATTCAAGCTGTTCTTGTTATATACAGAGTTCCATTCAGAATTCTTGAGTCTCAGATAGTGTGGCAAGCTATACTCCAGGGCAGGGACTGCATACCATAGGCTTCATGAACCATATGACCCACAAAGCTGTCTTATGTAGCCCATTGTCATATTTTTCTTTAAAAAGTAATTACTTTAATGACAGACTGCACCTCCATCTGAAAAACACCACTCCAAGTCTCACCACTGCTACCAACTTCAGTACTGTTATCACTCCTATAGTCACCAAATAACTGATTGGCATACTGGATATTTCTTTGTGGCCTGCAGTGATTTTCATTTATCAACGTGGCCCTCTCTGTTCTCTATAAGTTATGCAAGTCTGATATGGGGGATAAAACTGTAGATGCTAAAAGTGGGGTTGCTAATATTTATGGCAATTAATTTTGTTGGGATATTTTGTGTTGAATATTGGTTTCAAAAAAATGTTGATACCAGAGACATACAAATGCTTATGGCACTTTGCTTGCACCTACAGCAGTGGTGGGTTGCAGATAGTATGCCCCACTAGAGGCGTACCAGTGCCTGCCCGGAGCGCCGGGTACTGTTTCGGTATGGTGCTCCAGTGGGCCCACCCACCCAAGCCCCTTACCTGTATTTGAGCTCTTCGGCGCTCCCGTGAACACACATGGAGCGCACAGCGCCTGTGCGATACTCCGCTGAGCAGCTGGCATGTCGCCGAGGCTCACAGAGGTTTCACAAGAGGTAAGTATGCATGTGCATGTGTGCGTACATGCTGCACACATTCCTGTGGTGAATGCCGGGCCCCGTTGCAACCGTATTGGTTGCAATGGGATCCGAAACCCACCACTGACCTAAAGAGGCCTGAGAAGATTGTTGTGACTTTGGATACTTTCTGGATTATATAAATTCAAATCATTATCAGTCTTTTGTGTGAAGAACATTCTGTTTCAAGAATATTGTGTAAAGAAAATGCACTAATTCAGGTCAGATGTAACCAAAGCCTTCATGAGTACTGAGTACTATATTAAATGGGCAGCATCCCTCTGGAGATTTCAATTGTTCTTCATTGTTATTGTTATTGTTGCAGTCAGACAAATGTTTAGACTAGATTTCACATTTTTTTCCACCCATTGAATCCTTCCCAAGGACCTGGGATCGGCAGATGCTGTTGTTTGATGGTGTTAAAGGTATTTCCGCAGAGTATAAGCTCTTCCAAATGATTCACTGATGGTGATTTTGTCAATCTGATGGTATTAATCTGATGGGGTCCAGATGTTTAAGGATTGCACCCAAGGCTTCTATCACTGTTGGTACTACCTTTGCTTTATTTTGCCATGGTTGCTCTACTTCTATTTGCAGGTGTTGATATTTTGTGGTTTTTTCCTGTTCTTTTGCTTATATTGTCTCTAGGTACTATGACACCCATTTCTTTGTCAAATGTTAATGAGACAGATATCTTTAATTATTATATGAGCCTTGGTGGTGTAGTGGTTAAAGTGAAGTATTGCAGGCCACTTCTGCTGATTACTGGCTGCCTGCAATTTGGCAGTTCAAATCCCACCAAACTCAAGGTTGATTCAGCCTTCCATCCTTCTGAGGTGAATAAAATGAAGACCCAGATTGTTGGTGGCAATATGCTGACTCTGTAAAACTGCCTAGAGAGGGCTGTAAAACACTATAAAACAGTATATAAGTCTAAGTCCTATTGCTGTATCTCATTTAATAATTAGCTAAGTGTTTTCTGTTTCGATCCCCATTTCCCAATTTTAGTCTTTAGTGATGGACATAAGTATGTGTTCATTTTTTTCCAGAAAAAAAGAAAAAAATAAAGTTCTACAAAGGCCTCCTTTGTTTTCCTAAACTGCTTTGTAGTATTGGGAACAGATACATAATTTATAAGAAAGACTGCATTGTCTCCCATGCCTTCTGAGCTTTCCATTTGTCTTACTCAAGGAGTTGAGGAACTTGAGATACTGTCCTTCACAGTTTTTCTATGGAACAAATAAGTTCATCATCTGCAAGTGGACATCTCTAAATCTATTCACATGTAGTCAAGAAGGTAGGCTATTTTTGAAGATTGTAACAAGGAGATACATAAGGAAAAACAAGATTGAAATTTACCTCTACCAGTTATTTACATTTGAAAAGCTCTCTCAACATTCTATTCTTTATATATTCTTGAAAATTATTATACTTTTTATATGTATACATGCCTAAATCCGTGTTTTGTCTTTTTATTCATTTGCAAGAACAATGAAGGATCAGTGAGAGTTTTGCAAATGAGGAAAAGAAATAAAAATCATGTGGTAGACAACCCCTGGTGGTTGTTTAAAAAGATTATAGTCACAAGCAGTAGGACTGAAATCTCATCCTTTTTGTATGTTCATTGATATCACACACTTTTATAAATAGGCAAGGCTTGGATAACTTCCCTGTGGATGTTGTTGGTTGTGGAATATGGCATATGTATCCAATGTAGATGATATAAAGAAACATAAAGGGAAATGAAAAAAAAAGAAATAATGAAACAAGGGGAAAAAAAGAGAGAGAGAAGCAAATGATGTGGAAAATATACCCTATACCTATGAACAAAGTAAAAAAAAAAATCTAACATATGCTGGCATACCAGTGGTGGGTTGCAGGTGGTACACCCCGGTATGGGTATACTGGAACCTGCCTGGACCACTGGGTACTGTTCCGGTAAGTGCTCCGGAGGGCCCACCCACCTGCCTGTGCTTCTTACTTGTCTTTAAACTCTTTGGCACTTCTGTGCACAAGCACGGTGCGTACAGCACCTGCTCAATACTCTGCCAAGCAGCTGGAGCATCACGGACGCTCACAGAGGCATTGCTGGATGGTAAGAAGCATGTACATGCTGTGCACGTTCATGTGGAGGATGCCGAGCCCCGTTGCAACTGTACCAGTTGCAACGGGATCCAGAACCCGCAACTGTTGCATACAGGAAAAGATTATTAGCATTTTTAGACTAATTTTCAAGCAGAACTGCACCCTAATTGTCCTGTCTTTCATGTCTAAATGATCTATTTCCAAAATTTGTGGAATTTTACTTAATTTTTAATTACTAAATGGTTTCCATATGCTTTTCATTATTGTAGAGGATGCTTTCACGGTTCACTTTCTATCTTACTGCTTGAGTAAATTGATTGTTGTGCAGAACATCAATATTTTTAGAGCATCATTCAGTGATTTTTTTCAAGGTTAGCTATGCTTCTTGGCAATTATGATTTAATGCATATTGATCTGAGAACTTTATTAATATCAGATAAACTTAATCTATAGTGATTTCATTTTTCCTGTTGGGAAAAAGTTAATGAAATATATTTGTGTGGTATCAGAGGCAATTGAACAGTTAAGGACTTTAGTTCACTATTGGGAATTGGCACTCTAATCAAAAGGAATGTAAGCTGGATGAGCACTACGAGTACATATTTCATAGTCATTTACAGAGAAAAATCTGTTTATTGTTTATTTCACTATGTTGGCTCTAAGAAGTAGACAGAGTCATCAGAATTGTTTGCAGAGTCACTTGCCTATTTGTAATGAAGTGAGAAAGATCCTACAAGACAAATCTCTTGCTTAGTAACAGAAATTTTGGGCTCAATTGTGGTCGTAAATTGAGGACTACCTGTAATCATATATTGTCAGATGTCACCCTTGACTTTTGAGACAAAAGCCTACCAAGATAATTTAAGCTGTAATACTAGTTGGATTGATGCAGTTGAAGCTCCATTTTTAACAGTATTCACTGCTTTACTGTTTTAATGCTTTCTATTTTCATTTGTTTGTTGATTTATTTTGTGCCTTTGTTACTCTTACGAAGAACTCAAGGCAGCTAACGTATTCAACATCCCTTCCTCCTATTTTCCCCACAACATCAACCCCGTGAGATGGCGTGGGCTGAGACAGCGGGATTAACCTAAGGTCACCCAATTGGCTTTCATAGCTAAGGCAAGAGTTGAACTGATAGTCTTCCACTTTTTAGTCGGATGCCTTAACCACTAGACCAAACTGGCTCTCCTTACCAGAAGGCATCTACAATATAGCATGTATATCTTCACTTAAGGGCATGATGTTTTTTCAAATTCCTTTATTCTATTTTCATAGTACAAGAGAAATGATTGATAGGAAAAAGCTGGCCACAAAATAAGCAACTATAGAAGTGTTTTGAATGAGAGGAATGCAATAGCATGAATACCTTAAGTGGCCCATGCTTAAGTGGCCCAATTTTCCTTGGAGATACGTGCCGCCCGTCTCACTTGTGTCAAATTAGTTAACAGTGCTGCAAGCCCTGGGATGGAAAGTCACTATGAGAGTCCTTCAATACCCTGGCAAAGATAGAAAAATTGCTCATCTTTGCACAGTTTGAGTGTTTTATCTCTGGGGAAATGCTTACAAATGATACCACTGCTTGTCCTTCACACTTTTGACTGCCTGAGGTTAATGCTAAATTACACCTAAAACCATATAGGAACACTTCAGCTTAGATGATAAGAAATCATTAATTCATCAAACAGTGTGTGTGTGTGTGTGTGTGTGTGTGTGTGTGTGTGTAATGAAGCATGCCCTAGATTATAGTTCTAGGTCAGAATGCATAACTATCTTTGAACAATGTTATCTTCTTTTAATGTTGGAAGTGTTGGAATATTAATTTGCTTCAAATCAAAATGCAATGAACTAAAAATGGAACATTACAGATCCTGTATGTGTTTGTGCGATCAAAGAAACTCATCAAATGCTGGATATGAAGATCTGAGATTAGGAGCCAAGAAATCCAAGCAGTCACACATCTTTCCAAAATCCTTCAGGATCACATAGAATGACATCACTAACCAATCAACCAATGAATGCCATAGTGATATCCTGTCCCAAAGGTGCTTTTTTTCAAAAGGCAACTGGACTTTCTGGTTTGTCTACCGTGGTTTTGTGGTGGAACCGTTGTATCCCTCCCCCTCTGTTGAGAGAGGGCTGTTCAGTTTTGACATACAGATGGCCTCTTTAATCCCTCTTTCAAACCAGCAGTCAGTCCTCTCTGTCCAAAATGTGGATTTTGCTGTCTTCAAAAGAGTGGCCTTTTGTCTTTTAAACGCAGATGTACTGCTGAATTTAGTCCTGATTTGTTTGTTCTCCTGTGTTGTCCCCTCTCTTCTGACCAGCAACAAAGACCAAAAAAGGATCATTTCTTACCTATAACTGTAAGACTTAGACTATACAGTCACAAAGTCAAAAGTGCTAAGGAAGGCAACATTTAATTATGTAGTTGACTTTATTCTGTACAGTCTGTACTGGAGATATGTCAGGCTCTTCCATGACCTGCTATTATAGCAAAGTTGTGAATGCTTCATAAAACAGTGAAACTGTTAATGGCTAGGTATTGCACATTGCAAAAGAACACTGAGCAAAAAAAACCAAAACATTGCCAGTCTTTCAGTGTTGCTTTATCTTTTTCTATAATCTATGGAGCAAAAGGGCATGCTAGAGTTTATGAGTTTTAACAAGTGGAGAGATACTTAATTTTCCAAGAAAAAAATCTGAATTTGGAATGAATTCAGTGAATCATTGAATTTGATAACACTCTGTAAAATGTTTATATACTTTGCATAATTTGTATCAATTTTATGGGATTTATGTAAATGATGACTTTATATAAATCAGATAACACAGTTTGGTGGACATTTGTATCATTCTTGACTCCTGGACACTAGACAAATTCCTGCAGTTTTGTAGCCAAAACCCATTGGGAACTTCCTAGGGCTAAGAAAGAATGACTGAGCCAAACTCACCTAGAACTTACCTAGGACCTAGAACTTACATTTTCCTGGTTGCTAGCCTGGTGCTTTTAATTACTACACCAAACTTTTTCTCCTAAGAAGTATGTACATTACATAAATTTAGATTCGATAGCTATTCATCATTGACATATCTTCCTCCTAGTGGGTCCATGTAATATATGTTTTATTTATCCAAGTTATATTGAATGATCATGGTGATCTATGGGAGCTCCTAATTTAGGAGAGGCAGGTACATATTATGTTTATAGTTTTACTCCTCATATTGGTTTAGCACTATGTTTTATTAATAATAATATCCTTGAAATTCTTTAGACATTTTAACAGAATAGCAGAATTGGAAAGCCTTGTCTTCTAATCTAACCCGTTGCTCAAAGAGGAGATTCTATAACATTCAGACAAACGGTTGTCCAATCTCTTCTTAAAAACTTCCAGAGTTGGAGCGCACACACAACTTCTGAAGGCAAGCCATTCCATTCAGTAACCTGCCAAACATGAAAACTAGTTCTATTTCTTTCTTTTTTTTGTATTTTGTAAATCTTGCCTTTTTTTTATAACCTTCAATAAAAAAATTCAAAAAAAAAACCTGTACTTATGGTGATAATCTGTGGCTACAAAGTAGAAAACACTCTTTCTTTACTTTAGTTGTTGACAACCTCTCACACTTTGTTTTTAATTCATACATCTTTTATATCTTCTAACTTTTTTAGATTTTTTAGATTTTTAGTTTTGCTCTGATGTATCTATGATTTTAAAGTCTGTACCCTACCTTCTTTATGCTGCTCTGTGACTGTAATAAAGGTTGTATTTGGTTTTATAGTCCCTCATGGGGGAAAGACAGTTGAAAGGGGTTAAGGAGCACATAGGGATTTAGGCAGTCTCAGACTGCTGAAGTTACAAGGAATGATTCAAGGTCACTGAAATGAAGGAGGTTGTAGTAAGGAATCTGCCTTCCCAGTTCAGATGCCCAGAGGGAGAAGAGAATCTGAAAAGGAAAAAAGATCAAGGTTGATTGAAGGGTTAGAGGTTGCTGGTAAGTTGAACTGAAGTCCTTGAGATGAGTAACTCTTTGAGGAGTTAGTAGGAACTACATACTGAATTACAGCTTAGACACACTGTCATTTCAGCAGTGCTATTGCTGGCAGAAACATGATTTCCGAACTTCAGAGCAGTTAGGTCAGAAAGGGAGTTATTCTATGTTACCTTCTTTATAAGAGTGATTTCCTTCTTTGATATTGGAAAGAAAAAATGTTTTTAAAGACTTATTTTCATTTCTACACTTAAAGCGGTAACAAATATATATGGTATTGATATATTGGAAGCACTCTCCTGTTTTGCTGTTTAACAGTTGCAATATTTCCAGTTATATGTGACAAATTGTGATATATTTTATTCTTATGGTCAACCTCATTCTTGCAGAAAATAAGGGCCCTTTTGTTTCCTAAAATGAAGTGGGTGGCTGCCAACAATGTTCTCTCCTGACTGATATACTTGTGATTTCAGAGCTGGGCTCTTGGCTGATGTAACATTTGTTGAAAGGCAGAACAGAAATGTTTAAAATAAAACAAATAAACAATGGGAGGAGGGAAGATCAAGACAGATGGGGGAAAATTCAGATTCTCTGAAATAGATTTCTATAGCTACACTCCTGGTTGATGTTAAAAGATGAAGCTTTGGCATGTCAGAGTGAGTAGCAGGAATGTACCTAAATGGATGAGGACCAACATTTCATATCTGAATTTTTCATTCACATACTCATTTCCCATTTTCTATTCCCAGCTGCAAGGAAAGATATGTCAGAAAAATGGCCTGCTGTTAATTTTAATTATGTTCATGATTATTAAATCAGTTTGACCCAGTCAAAAATGATTTAATATCTCATTAAATAATCTTGTTTTTCCTTGAGTCCAAAGAAGGACTTAGCCATATAGCAAACATATGTCAGGTAGTATATGGAAGGTGGGACCAAAATCTCACAATGTGAAATTGTTAGTGTAAAGTACATGCAAATTGCTCATGACCACTTAGAAAAATAATATATTGGCAAAAACAAAAAACTGAAAGGTTAAAAGTGTTTTTATTTTGCTTTAGTTTTGCTTAAATCTTGACTTAGACATTTTAAGTATTCTAATGCTACTATTGGGATCACCCTCCCCCCCCCTGCTTTATAGCAGTGGTGCAATTCAGGTGATTTTATCTGGTTTGGGTGAAGCGATGGCAGTGGCAGTGGGAGGCTCCACCCAGCTGCCCAGATGTCATCATGTCCTGTTTTGATACCCTGCACATGCACGGAAGGTCCTGTGCATGCACAGAGATGGTGCATGTGCTCACATTTGCGAACCAGTAGTAAAGGTAAGTTGATTTCACCCCTGTTTTATAGTCATGTTTTCATCATTGTGAGCAAGAATCGTAAGATTTGTTTTAAGCATTTCATAACCCTGGCATTTTCAGTTCAGTTGCATTAGTATGTTTAAACTTTGGGGAGAGCTTAGAACAAAAGCAAGGGCTTTTTAATCATAATCCTGGGAATTAACCCACCGAAATGCTTTTGCTAAGCAATTGCTCAAATTGAAGAAAAGTGTGCCAGAACAGGAAAATGCTTAAAAGTTATTTATCTAATTAAAAAATGTCTTATGTATTGTGCTGCTATCTTTACTACTGCTGCATTTCAAGAAACTTTCTTTTATTATCATTTCCACTGGTGCTACCTCATCTCAACCAACATGTTAGGGTAAAGGCTAAGAAACATGAAACCTGATCAGAATAGATACTTCAACTGTGAACTAGGTGTGAAGGCATCTATCTGTGGAAACATCTGGGAAAGTAAAGAAAAGACTGAGGATGGAACATTCCCTAAGAAAAAAAGACAAGTAATCGTAGACCTCTCCATCCAGGAATCAGACAGTGAGACATCCCTTCCTTCCATGAATGGAAAGAAACAGAGGAATGAATATGTCTTGTGGTGACCAAACAGCAGCCAGCTCTATTCTCAACCCACTGCAAGTAGGCTGTAATTTCCAACCTTGCATTAGGGAACATCATGGGAGACTAGAAGTTCAGGCTGTGGCGTGGAATTCCCCTAAGAATTACTATAAAATAATAATACTTTGTACCTTTCTGGGTGACTGAGCTGTATTTAACTGCTTTGCATGAACACAATTTAGAGTGTCAGGAAAAGTCCTCTTATTCAAATCTTCATTTTACTGTTTGAAAACAAAAATGAAACAAAATATTGTCTTCTGAGATAACACAGAGGAGTAAGTATTGCACTTCAAATATTTAGCATTTCTTTTTCTATCCCCAGCCCAACAGTTTTTTAAAATCAATGTTAATGTTTAAATGTCTGTTTGTTTCTCTATTGGTTTTATTATATTTTGTACATTGAACATATAAAATGGTTTGCATATATTTTAAGAAGAGATGAATAAAACTACACCACAAAAAGTTGATGAACCAAAAACCCACTATATTAATGTATTAAGTTAATTCAGATATATAGATCTGTGGATGTGTTTGTATACATTTGTGGTGTGTGTATTGTGTGTATTGTGTGTATAATATATGTATTTCTGTTGACAGTTCCAATGTTTGGTTGTGTCATGTTTTAGTTACAGAATGGACACCAGATTGATTACATAAATGTTTTTGTTCAGAATACTGCTGAATGGGAAATGTATTTGATTAAACTGGTAGTTGTCCATTTTGCAGCTTAGCTAAATGAATCCTTGTTTAACTGTTACTCCCTGATGGGTAGTACTGTTTCATTAATAATTATAATGAACAGCAGGCAGGCAAAGGGATGTACAAGGCTGTAGCCACAATTAACCATGTTATGGATGAGAAGCTCTTACATGAATTAGATTGCTGTTTTAAAAAGATAAAGTGGTTGATGAATGGAAATATTTAATAGGATTCTACATTTTGTTTGTTAATCTACCATTCTTTTCTCTTCCTCTTTCTTTCTTTCTTGATAGATGATAGAGAAGATATATAGATAGATAGATAGATAGATAGATAGATAGATAGATAGATAGATAGATAGATAGATAGATAGATAGATGATAGACAGACAGACAGACATAGCAGAGGTGGGTTGCTCCTGGTTCAGCTCAGATTGGGTGAATCAGTAGTAGTGGTGGCGGGAGACTTTGCCCACCCATCCGGATGCTTCTGTGCATGCCCAGAAGCGGCACGGGAGTGCGCCTGAACTGGTAGTAAAAAAATTGGCAACCCACCACTGCTAGATAGATAGGTACGTACATGGGTAGGTAGGTAGGTAGGTAGGTAGGTAGGTAGGTAGATCCACTTCTTTTACACAACATACTAATTCCTTTTTATTTCCTAGGATCATTCTAGTTCTACTCTCTCTGCCCTAAGAATATTTAAGCATTATATCACAATGTTATGACATCTAATTAAACTGAGGAAGTCCATTTTATTGATTCCAAAGCCTTGAGTTTTGTTCGAAGAGTATGGGCTCCATCATTCTTTACAACAATGTGTATGTAGCTGGGGGCAATACAATTTCTAACTTGGAATTGTTCCCTTCCTTTCTCTCCCCTCTCTGTGAAAGCATTAGAAGGTACCCTACTCTCCTTATTCCTAAATCAGCTGGGAACCAGATACCTATCTAAAGTTTCCTCTGAGCCAAACATAATTCTTTGCAACTTCATGGACATACCTGAGTTCTTGGCAACAAATCAGAAGTGATTTGCCATTTGTTTAAAAATTTCCAGTTTAGCTACGAGTGTTGGTACTACTCAGTGATTTCTCATCCAGCTTTTAACCAGGTCCAACTCTGCTAACCTCTGACCCCAGACAGGTCAGCCAGATTTTGCTCCTACTGAGAGAGATGCCCAAGTACATCTCATTTATTACTCTGCCGTTCAAGACAAATGTTGAAAAGCAGTTCTTGCTTAAATCAAGCTATCTTTCTAGGCAATATGCCAGTGGGTCATTAAAAATAAATTAAGGGAGGAAGTCATTGTTTAAATCAAGCACCTTTCACTGTCAAGTAAAAGAGCGGGAAATTGCCTTTGTATCCTGAGTATTGGCAACATGTCCTTGTTGCACACAAGGCTGTAAAAACTTGGTCTTTGCAAAGCTTTACTCTGCACTGTTTTATTCCTTTAATGAATCTCCCTTCCAATAATTCAGCTCTTGAATATTAATGTCTATTCATTTACTTTGCTTGGTCATAAAAGTAAAATTCTCTTACCACTGAACAAAGAAGTGAAGGATATTTTGTTTCACCTCTTTTATCTTCAGTAATAGAATTAGCCTACTTAATCTTGGCTGGTAATTCTAGTTCATCTCTTTCCTTAAGAAAGAGGGGTGAGGGAAAATACAAAGATATTGTATAATTCAATCCAATGCAGCTCGCTGATGATTGTGCTTATGTACATCAGTAAATTAATGTATGTAAGAATTTAAAAAAGACCATTCATTTATGTTAGATAGTGAGACAGAAGAATCCACATTGATGTTTTTGTTCATTGACAGTTATTTTGCCAATATCACATTACGAGCAAAAGGAAATGCCAGGAGCATTTACAGGGGTATTGGAGTAACTGTAAACCAGTGTTTTTCCTAGCAACTTTAAGATATATGGACATTAACTCCAGAATTCCCCAGCTAGCCTGAATTCTGAGTGTTGAAATATACATATCTTACACTTGCCCAAGTTTGAAAAACAGTGCTGTAAACTATGGAACTGTGGGTGGTTGCTAATTGTAGGTCAAACTGATTATTTGGGAGCTGGGTTTGAAATGTATTTGATTGGGGAAAATAACTATGAAATGGTGCACATCTTGATCTAGCATACTTAGAACTGACTAGCATAGAAAAAGAAAACAATAATTTTAAAAATATTTATGCTACGTTTTGACCCAGTAATCATCTCTATAATACACAATAAAACTCTATAATACACAAAGGACATATCTACTGTCCTAGTTCAGCAGTGGATTAAGAAGAAGTTCCAAAGTCATTAAAGATCGACTATTGACACAATTGAAGAAGCAGGTTTCCTGCAGAATAGCTAGTGATCTGTTGGAATTAGCTTATTAAAATGCTCCAGGCAAACTAAAAAGGATCATATTAGAAAATATAAAGGAACACAATACTTTAAAACCATAATAGGAAAATACACCTTAAGGTTGCTTTCACAGTAAATAGAAGGTGAAAACTATGTCTGCATTGAGCAATGCCTCTGCTTGTGCAACCATTCAGTCATACTTGAGCAGCTGTCCTCATGGACTTGAACTTGGCTCTCTATCTCTACCTCAATAACCCAATTATTGCAGTGGACAGAATTATAACCTTCACAATCCAGACAGAGCAAAATGCAAGAGCAATTATGTGTTACAAAATACAGTAACACTGTATGTGCTTGTTACCATTGTTTATCTGTTGCTGGGAAGGTAAGAATAGCACATACTGTTAATACATCGTAAATTCTGGGTCTATGAATATTTGAACTGAAAAGGATGGTTCTGTATCTCTTTGTCCTATTCCTTTGATTCAGAGTGGAGCCGAGGTGGCACAGTGGTTAGGGTGCAGTACTGCAGGCCACTTCAGCTGACTGCTAGTTCAGCAGTTCAGCGGTTCTAATCTCACCGGCTCAAGGTTGACTCAGCCTTCCATCCTTCCGAGGTGGGTGAAATGAGGACCCAGACTGTGGGAGCGATATGCTGACTCTGTAAACTGCTTAGAGAGGGCTGAAAGCCCTATGAAGCGGTATATTGAGGAGCCGAGGTGGCACAGTGGTTAAATGCAGCACTGCAGGCTACTGCTAGATCAGCAGTTCAGCGGTTCAAATCTCACCGGCTCAGGGTTGACTCAGCCTTCCATCCTTCGAGGTGGGTAAAATGAGGACCCAGATTGTTGGGGGCAATATGCTGACTCTCTGTAAACCGCTTAGAGAGGGCTGAAAGCCCTATGAAGCGGTATATAAGTCTACTGCTATTACTGCTATATACGTCTAACTGCTATTGCTATTGCTGTAGTTCTTTGAAAGTGGCAACTCCTCACAACAGTGTGGGAAATGAGTTTAAGTGGAAAGTTCTAGGCCTGATAAACATTCACTTTGTTTAAAATTTTCACAAACTGTTTTCCCCAGGTTCCTAATTTCATTAAGATTTACATAACCTATTTGGAATGCTTGAGGGAATAAGATAAATATTCAGAGGAATTTCCTAATGATGGGAAATGTTTTAATGTAGAAGAAATTATTGCTGGAATTGATAAGCTATACGAGTTGTGTGTGTGTGTGCAATTTAAAGTGCCACAAATAAGTGTCCTGTTCTTATCAACGCTTTTCTTTAAAATAAATGTATATCCACAACAATGAATAACTGTAATAGATCACTGCCTCAATTTACTGGTACACGCATATCTTTAAATATCAATTTTGTGTACTTTTATGTTTTTGTTATATATTTTATTTTTGTTGGGGTTTTGGGGATTCAGTTAATAAAATTGATTAAAAATTAAATACACATGCACACTTCTAAGGGTAAAATCACTTGCATATGGCTTGAGCAATTAAGATCAAAATTGGATTTGTCTTAGTTTTGCTTGCAGTCAGCAGTTGTATCAAGCAAAACCCAATTAGATTTGGAAAAGTCAGAGAAGTCAGAAGGAGGGCTGATCAGCAGGCTTATAAAATATCTGCACCAGGGATGGGTTCCTGCCAGTTCTAACCTCTTCTATAGAAGAGGTTCCACAAGTCTACAGTGCCGTTTAGAACCAGTTCCAGCTCCCCCCTCCTGCCCGTCTGCACATCATCAAGATGAAGAGCGAGAGGAGGAATTCTGGGAGTTGAAGTCCACAAGTCTTAAAGCTGTCAAGTTTAACACCCCCGGGTTTTTTTTCTAAAGGGTTAGGGGTGCAAGTGTCTTGTAACTTGACAGCTTTAAGAGTTGCACACTTCAATGCCAGAGTTCCTGAGCCAACATGACTGGAGGAGGAATTCTGTGAGTTGAAGTCCACAAGTCTTAAAGCTGTCAAGTTTGAACACACCTGGGTTTTTTTCTAAAGGGTTAGGTGTGCAAGGGTCTTGTAACTTGACAGCTTTAAGACTTGCGTGCTTCAAATGCCAGTTTCTGAGCCAACATTTTGATTGCTAAGCAAGAGCGTTATTAAGTGAGTTTCACCACATTTTACAAGTTGGCCATGCCCACCCAGTCACATGACCAGCAAGCTATTCCCACCCGGTCACGTGACCAGCAAGCCACTCCCACCCGGTCACTTGACCGGCAAGCCACTCCCACAAAGCAGGCCACACCTACAGAAGAGGTTCTAAAATTTTTTGAAACCCATCACTGATCTGCACTATTCATAAGAAAAACTCATAGTGCTTCTTGGTTCAAATTTGGAACAGAATAATAGGAATGGCAGAAAGATTTTGTCCACAAATTAACACAGAACATTTTACAGACCAAAAAGACTTTCCCGCCATCCTAATACTAGAAAGCTCTTAAGTAACAAGACTGCCAAGAATTTCTTAAAACCACATTTATCTAAATGTTTAGGAAAGATATGATGGATTCTACAGTGTGAAGGTTACTGTCTCTTATAATGGTGAGAAATGGATATCATTGCATAATTATTCTAGCATATATAATACTGAGAATTACTTTGTCTTGTTTTCTCACTCTGCATATTCCAAGTACAGAGTACTTGGTTTACTTGCAATGGTGAAAGGATTATTTATTTGGCAAGGAAAAAAAATCCAAAACAATGTAGCTTACAAGGAAAACCAAATAATAATAATATTGGAATAATTAATGGTGAAATGTTGACTGACCGACTGAACAAATGAACAAATGAATGAATGAATGAACATATACACACACAAACATATTCAGAGATCTATACATTCTGAGCCGAGGTGGCGCAGTGGTTAAATGCAGCACTGCAGGCTGCTTCAGCTGACTGCAGTTCAGCAGTTCGGCTGTTCAAATCTCACCGGCTCAGGGTTGACTCAGCCTTCCATCCTTCTGAGGTGGGTAAAATGAGGACCCGGATTATTGGGGGCAATATGCTAACTCTGTAAACCGCTTAGAGGGTGCTGAAAGCCCTATGAAGCGGTATATAAGTCTAACTGCTATTGCTATTGCTATTCTTAAGATTGATTTCAGCTATGCACCTTTTAAAAAAAAGAAACAAACCTTTCTATCATTTGTATGGCTAAACAGCCCATTTTACAAGTAAAACAATTGCAGAAGTATCTTATTGAAATGTTGGGACAAATAGCCTGTAGGAAAGGGAAATAATGGCCTGTTTGATCTGGTTTAGTTACTTAAGAGAAAAATAGGAAAAAAATACAGAGTGATGAGTACCTGTGTTTGGTTCCCATATCCAATGAATTGGTATTATTATGTGCTTGTGTATATACATGTAAAATTATGTGTTGTGTGTACATATGTTTATATCTAACTTCATCTAGTGCTTCTAATGCAGTTTTATTGTAGTGTGCCGTGCTAACAATGAGTCATTTCAGATTCTCAGTGTTGAAATGTTTTATTTTTGTTCTTGTCGTTAATATATTTCAAGTAGCAATAATTGCATCCAGGATTAACCTTATTAACTATAATGCTGCACTGCACCAAGCGTTTGTTGATTCACATATGTAAGTGTGCAATATTTATGGCGTGTAAATAGAGGAGAGATAGAGAGAATGTATGTGATGTATATTAAAGTATGTGTATATAAATAATATAAGAGCTATATACACACGTTATATAGATATACAAGTTTTATAATGTGCTTTTTTTCTTCTTTCTATCTCAAGAAGATGTTTTATAGTCACTCCCCAGTTTATATAACCATGCAATTAAAACAATTTTTAAAAAAATCAAACAGAGCAGCTGCCCCCAAACCAAATTTACAACCATCTTGAGAAATAATTAGGTAAAAGTGGGCAGAAGGAATGACCTTAAAGACAGGGGATTGCAATATTTTGTTGTTATAACTTTGTAATAAAAATAATGTTGTGTCTGCATGACTTTCATTTTCTAGTCTGATCTGCCTTGAAGGTATGAGATCAGCAGAGGAAAGTCTCTAAATAACTTTGCATAGATGTTGTCCAACCTAATATTTCATTCTGTAGTATTCATTCATATATCTTATGCCCCCTCCCCATTCTAGATCAGGCAAGTGGGACTTCTTGGGAAATAAACAACTTTGTTTTGTCAGGTTTATGCAAAACAGGTCTTATGGAACCTAGGAAGCATCTGTACATCTGATTTTTATTCATTAAGCTCAACTCTTAATGCTTTTATGGACATTTCCATATTATGTTTGCTAAGAATATATAACTACTTTTGCTATCTCTAGAAAGCTTTAAAACAAAATCCAAGTCTAGCATAAAGCCCTGACTCTCCTGATCTTGTTTAGCTTTTTTGATAAGTCCAAAATTGCTGCATCCAATCATCTTCAAAAGTGATAGAGGATGCAGGTGCACTTGGGGAGATTACTACAGGCTACAATTTGTTGCAGAGATGAACTTTAAGACGTGTAGATTGATTCTGAAAAATAGGTGGTCTGGTTCAATCTAACCTTAAGACTTTGTGAATCATCACTGGAAATTTCCACAGCATAGGGAAATAAGTTTCAAAATTGAAATGCCAAATTTCTTCCTAGGTTTTTTACCCCTGAAGCATTTCATGGACTCCCTCTTTTCCTGAAAATTAGAAATCTTAATCTGGAGGATTGGGAAAAAATATTTCTTTTAGTGGTATCTGCCTAGCAAATATCCAATAGCTCAGGGATTGCCACAAAGAAGAGGGAGTCAAACTATTCTCCAAGGTACCTGAGAGTAGAACAAGAAGCAATGGGTGGAAACTAATCAAGGAGAGAAGCAACTTAGAATTGAGGAGAAATTTCCTGACAGTTAGAACAATTAATCAGTGGAACAGCTTGCCTCCAGACGTTGTGAATGCCCCAACACTGGAAGTCTTTAAAAAGATGTTGGATAGCCATTTGTCTGAAACGGTATAGGGTTTCCTGCCTAGGCAGGGGGTTGGACTAGAAGACCTCCAAGGTCCCTTCCAACTCTGCTATTGGATAGAATTGTATTGTATAGAATTGCATAAATTCGGTCTTGGTCTTAAAATATTTCTTTTTCTTTCAAAATATAGAATGGAGTATCTATGCATATGACGGAAACCCCCCCCCCCCAAAAAAAAAAATTCTCTTTCTCATGAAACTACATATTTTATGCCTGCATCTGTCTGGCAGTCATTTGGCAAGCGATAAAGCTTGACATTTACAGCAGAAACTCATTGTCGGATAATTTTGGCCTGGTATTTTTCTGCTCAATTAAAATTGAATTTCTGCCCGCCCAAGTCCCCATAGTAATATTGACTTGGAGACCAATCCAAATTGTGGGTGCAGAGATTGTGACTTGGAAATTAATTACAACCTTTTAATTGCTATGGTACATGAAATTTTTTAGACATTTAGACATTTTATTGGGATTTATAGGCCGCCCTTTTCCCTGAGGGGACTCAGGGCGGCTTACAATCAATAATAGCAATAGCAATAGCAGTAGACTTATATACCGCTTCATAGGCCTTTCAGGCCTCTCTAAGCGGTTTACAGAGAGTCAGCATATTGCCCCCAACAATCTGGGTCCTCATTTTACCCACCTCGGAAGGATGGAAGGCTGAGTCAACCCTGAGCCGGTGAGATTTGAACCGCTGACCTGCTGATCTAGCAGTAGCCTGCAGTGCTGCATTTAACCACTGCGCCACCTTGGCTCTTCGTAGAGAGCTCTTCCCTACAATCGTAGGGAAGGGGGTGCAATACAAAAACAAACAATTTGTGAACAAAATAAAATGATAAGACACAACTTGCATTCAACAGTCAACACTCGGGCGGGTAAATTGGGAACCTATCCCCAGGCCTGATGGGATAGCCAGGTCTTAAGGGCTATGCGGAAGGTCTGGACGGTGGTGAGGGTGTGAATCTTGACGAGGAGGTCGTTCCACAGGGTCGGAGCTGCAACAGAAAAGGCTCTCCTCCGTGTAGTCGCCAGTCGGCATTGACTGGCAGATGGGATTCGGAGGAGGCCCAGTCTGTGCGATCTTATTGGTCGGAGGGAGGTAATCGGCAGAAGGCGGTCTCTCAAGTACCCAGATCCACTACCATGGAGTGCTTTGAAGGTGGTCATCAATACCCTGAAGCGCACCCGGAGATCAACAGGTAGCCAGTGCAGCTCGCGGAGGATGGGTGTTATGTGGGCGAACCGCGGTGCGCCTGCTATCACTCGCGCGGCTGCATTCTGAACTAACTGCAGTCGCCGGATGCACTTCAAGGGCAACCCCATGTAGAGCACATTGCAGTATTCCAGCCTAGAGATCACAAGGGCTCGAGTGACTGTTGCGAGAGCCTCCCGGTTCAGGTAGGGCCGTAACTGACGGACCAGGCGAACCTGGGCAAATGCCCCCCTGGTCACAGCCGACAAATGGTGGTCAAAAGTCAGCTGTGGGTCCAGGAGGACTCCTAAGTTACGGACCCTATCTGAGGGGTATAAAATTTGACCCCCCCAGCCTGAGTGATGGAACATTGGCCAAATTTTTGGGAGGGAAATGAAGTATTATTTTTCCATGATCTGGTTTTTTACCACATGGGTGGAAATTCTTTTTTTTTTTAATAGGACGTGTATTATTTCATTCTATGTGGGATATAAATTACTAAATATATGTATCAAAAGCAATCTAACTAAATCTAAAAGGTCAGCTGGATAACAAAACATCATTTAAAAACCTAAATGGATAGTCTGATGGCTCATTTCAGGCACAGACTGCTAAGAAAGATGTGTAAACCTTGTAAGTATTAACTCAGAGTCACCTGTTTCGAATCATCTGGTCCAGAGGACTTGGAGGATTTACTTATTTATTTACTTGAGCAAGTCATTTAGTAGTGCTAGCACTAGCTTCAGTGGCCTGCAGTTCATATTTTTAAGTATTTTAAAATATTTAAATATTTTTAAATAACAGACACAGGAAACTGACAATTACTGTTCCCACACCAATAATAATTAATTCAAAGTTAGTGATAGTGTGCAGAGATGTACAAATTAACACTAAAATTAAAAGATAAAGAAGAGTCGGAATATTATGAAATTTGGAACATTTGGTACAAATGGTTCCAAAACAAGAATAAAATTAATTAAGCCAAAAATCAATATCTCTCTTTCTCTCTCTCTCTCTCTCTCTCTCTCTCTCTCTCTCTATATATATATATATATATATATATATATATATATATATATATATATATATATATGATAGATGATAGATAGATAGATAGATAGATAGATAGATAGAGATAGAGATAGAGATAGAGATAGAGATAGAGATAGAGATAGAGATAGAGATAGATAGATAGATAGAGAGATAGAGATAGATAGATAGATAGATAGATAGATAGATAGAGAGAGAGAGAGAGAGAGAGAGAGAGAGAGAGATAGATAGATAGATAGATAGATAGATAGATAGATAGATAGATAGATGCTGGTCTTGTAGTATTCGGGTCTTTTCCCATGTAAGATTCTTACAACAAGACTAGCATACCTATACCCGTGAAAATCTACGAATATATATATATATATATATATATATATATATATATATATATATATATGTGTGTGTGTGTGTGTGTGTGTGTGTGTGTGTGTGTGTGTGTGTGTGTGTGTGTGTATATATATGTGTGTATATATGTGTATGTATATATATATATATATATGTATATAAACTGTGTATAAATATGTGTAAACATAGAAGTGAAATAATTATATGTATGTATGTATGTATGTATGTATGTATGTATATGTATGTATGTATGTACAGGTATGATGACATAATAATGTTGATATAATAATAAGGTGTTGTAGAAGGGAAAAAATAATAAAAAAATCTGCTAAAAATAATTAATCCAAAGGATCTGTAGCTTTGGACAACCATTGGTCTGAAATCATTTAGGGTGTGCTGCTTCTGCAGGGGATTGGTCATGAAGACTTCCAAGGCCCTTTCCAATTCTGTTATTTTCTTAATAAAATGTGGTTAGACTCCTATGGTTCTTCACTGATTCTTCTTCCAAGAAACAGGAAAAGGACAAAGTAAAATCTAGATGAAGTACTATTGAGTTAACCAGGAGGCAAGCAAGAGTCAAGGCTTAAAATTCCAGACTTTGCAGTCATGGATTTTGACTCCACTTCATCTATAGTACCAAAGCACTAAAATGCTAGGTTGCTTGCAGAACCCTTTGCGCTTACTGATTATTGAAAGGAATGGTCTATTTGGTCATATTTTCTGAATAGCTCACTTTTTGCAACTAATTGTGATCAGTACTAGTTATACTTGAATGTGGTACTGTCTGAATGTCTGAGAGCAGGTATATGTTTAAATAACTTGGGGACGTTTCTTTGTGAAGTAGGCTTTTAAACACTTTGAATTCAAGGTTTCAGAAGGGGGTGCATATATAGCACATGTTTACAACCTTTTAGTGCCTCTTTTCCCAGGAATTATTATGCTGTTGTGAAGGGCAGACTTATGATCTCCACAATGCAGTTTATATAAAGAGGTGGAGACAGGTGCTATATGTCTGCTCCTCTGTATCCCAAAATAACTTTTTGTTTTTGAATCTGAAGTTTTGCAGAATTCTTTTAGGTATTAACTATTTATGAAATAATGTCTTACTGCTCTTCATTTAGGATCTTGCCTGATAATACAGAGCTTATGATGAGAGAAGAAGCATTATAATGCGCTGTTGACAGTTGAATAAATTTAATCAATTCCATAATTTTCATCATGAATCAAATGCAGAAAGCACCAAGAAGCATGAAGCGGGAGAGTGAACTGTGAAGGAATGTAGGTAGAAAAATCTGACAGCTTTTTGGTAGAAAATAACAGTTTTATAACTCTGACCCAAGTTAACCGGTGATCTGTATTAGCAAAAGTAGCATGGTCAGGAAGAGTCGTAAAATATATGGTGTCAGAGTTGCACATCTTATACAATTAGATAACGTATCTAAAAAGAAGAATAAAAGTTGTTAAAGGAGGCATCACACAAATATTCCAAATATTGAGAGACTGATTTTAATTATGAATATCTACAAGAGAAATACATTGATAAAGATGCTTGATGCAAGACAATTTGATGATGTGAGAGAAAATACATTCTCTCAGGTTGTCTGTTCATAAATATCTGTCAAATGGGATGCAGAAACTATTAAGTCTGTATTATATTAGGAAGAATGTACCGTAAAACGCCAACTCAGTTCCTTCATGCTTATGTCTAGTTTGGCCAGACCTATCAATAATTTATAAGTTGAGATGTAAAAATGCATTAATGATTTGATTAAGTAAATGCTCTGCCATGCCTGAATTAACTTTGAAATGTTTTGATATTGTTTTGCATTTAAGAACCCGTAGAGGCATAGATCTCCAGGGAAGTTTGACAGTGTACTTTGGAAA
Source organism: Thamnophis elegans (assembly GCF_009769535.1). Lineage (NCBI taxonomy): Eukaryota > Metazoa > Chordata > Lepidosauria > Squamata > Natricidae > Thamnophis > Thamnophis elegans. The sequence goes on from NC_045542.1 coordinate 73,987,729, forward strand.
TATTAAGCATGCCTGCTAACTGCTAAGCTAGAAAATGTATAGGGGAAAGGGGGAAAGAAAAAGAAAAGCTTTTCTTTTTTTCTTTTCCACTTTACCTTACACAATATTTTATTACCTTGCACAATATATTTGAATATATTTGACCCTTTGCCTACTATTGTATTTTGTGTGCCTCCTGTAAACATTTTGTTAACTCCTTGAGTCAGTATATGAACTCTCTCTCTTTCTTTCTCTCTTGTCTCTCTGTTCTCATCCAGATTTCTATATATTTTAAATTTCTCCCGTAAATGCACATATTGAACAAGCTGCTCCAAGCTTCAGATTGTTCTTGTCTAATTTAAATACATTGCCTAATTTAGATTTTGCTTCTTCCTATCCATTATATCGACCGATGTTAGACTTGTCATCTTTCTCCTTGAATCTCAGCATTTTGTCCACAGGTTTTAATCAGCCTCATTTACACTTTACCATTCACCTCCTCTTATCCTGCCACCTTTATCTGCAAATGGCTGACATCTATTTCATAACATACACCTAGAAAGTTGTTATTTTGACAGCTATTTTTCCCTCAATAGTAAAATAGACAATATCATTGCCCTTTCAATGAGCAGAAGAGTGGTAATTAGTCCATCACCAGGACAAAAGCTATTCAGCCTCTGCTCAGTTTCTTTTTAGTGAAAGTTCTGCATGGACAATGTAGTTGGAGTTTGATTCTGTATTGATACTCTGATCTTCTAAAAATACTGAATCCTTGATTCTGAAGAAAAATATAGACCTATTCTTTATTAAGTTAACTTTCGTCAAGTATGAATTAGATGACAGATACAAGTATAGACATGATTATGAATACATGAAATGAATATGAATACAAGGGAACATTAGGACAGGGATGGTAGGCACACTGGTGCACTTATGCATGCCCCTTAAAGACTTCTTAGGAATGGGGTCAGGTCGACAGTAGACAGTTTAAGGTTAAAGTTTTGGGGGTTTGGGGAAGAAACCACAGTACCAGGTAGTGCATCCCAGGCATTGACAACTCTGTTACTGAAGTTGGAGCAGTTTACCATAAGTTTGTATCTATTGTGAGCTTGTATGTTGTTGTGGTTGAAGCTGAAGCATTCATTGAGAGGTAGGACATTGTAGCAGATAATTTTATGTAGTATGCTTAGGTCAGATCAGTGAAGTTCTAAGTTGTCTTAAGCCCAAAATTTCAAGTCTGGTGGGATAAGGTATTCTGTTGCAAGCAGAGGAGTGGAGGACTCTTCTCATGAAATATCTCTGAAGTTTTAGAAGTAGTTTGTCGTGTGCTACTGAATCAAAGGCTTTACAGAAGTCTATGTAAATTGTGTCTATTGCTTCACCTGGGTCTCTTAGCTTATTTTTAATAAATAATTTTTATCTATCTTTACTTTATTTTTGTAGCTTCTCAAATACAACTAAGTCAACAATAATAAGATCATAATACACACTGCTGCTATGCAACAGACAAAAAGCCTATTTAACTCAGCAACCCATTTTTATTAGATTATAATCCCTGACTCTTTAACATCTGCTTCTGACAAAGAAGGTGATCCAGACGGACATTGATTCTCCTATTTGAGAATCTACTGCAATTCTTTCCCTATTTTAAATCCCAGAAACAGAAGATGAAAACTCTAAATTTCATTTATAACCCATCAACCACACTGCAACCAACATTTAAATCTAAAGGTATGGTCCTATGATCATTTCTACTGTGTTTCCCTGAAAATAAGACAGGGTCTTATTATCTTTTGACCCCCAAAATAAGCACTTGGCCTTATTTTCAGGGAGATCTTATTATTTTTGAGGTGCAGGAGGCAGCAAGCATGGTCACCTCATGGCTGGTGCTCTGTTGCAATATTTTCGTGGAGGACTTATTTTCAGGAGAGGGCTTTTTATAGCGCATGCACTCAAAAGCCCAATTGGGCTTATTATTCGGGGAGGTCTTATTTTGGGGAAAACAGGGTAAGTGAGTATGGATGTATTTCCATTTGTAATATTAAGAGCTCAGTTCATTGAGAATCATTGCTGAAGCAACTTCATAGAAGAAGTTTATACATTTTGTTTAATTTCCAATCTGTACCTCCTCCATTTTGTTTTGTTCTAAACTCTGGCTCCAAATTTGCATACTGTAGGCCTTATTTAATGACTATCCTGTTAGGGATTATTCAAAGTGATGAAAAAGTATCTTTATGACCAGTCCTCACATTTATGGCTAACACAGTATCCCCTGGTCACATGATTGCCATTGTGCACTTCACTACTGGCTTCCCACAAGTAGAGTCAACGGAGCTATAAAGCTGCAAGTCATAGCTGTGGGATGTCTCACTGTATCAGGGGATAGCTAGGTACCTATGAGAAGACCACATTAGAGAGGGAGAAAGCATTCATTTGCTCTGAATTTGTTTTATAAGAATTAGTTTCACACTTCCAAACTGTTACTCAGATTGGAAATGTGTGTATGCTATGCTAATAGTAGAATCAAAATGTGGATGCTTGGCAACAGGCAAGTATTTACAATTTCAGTGTCTCAAGGTCAGGTGATCAACATTTACACTCTTCCCACATATTTCCAACAAACAAAATTAATGGGGAATCTGGATTTGCCTAATAACCATATGACTTACTTAACAACCATAGCAAAAAAAGGCAAAGTTGGGCATGGCTTACTTAATGACCATACAGCTGAGTTCCAGAAGTTCCTGTCCCAATTGTGGTTGAGGACTATAATATAGGTCCATTTTTATGTAGCTATTGCACCCTAATGCAGGTAGAACTTATGTTTAACAAAACAAAAATTTTGGTAAAAGAACATTGATATTTCTGCCCACAAGCTAGGCATGAAGAAAATGGTCCATTCTTTAATGGCGGCTTTTGTTATATTGGGCCAACGTTAAAGTTTGTCAAAATCCTTCCCTAATCTAAGCATATCTTCTGGAGTGTTAGCTATTCCTGCCAGCTTGGTGTTGTCTGTAAATTTGTCTGTAAATTTGATGAATTCTCCATCTATCCCCTCACACAAATCATTTATGAAGATATTGAAGAGTACTGGGCCTAAGACAGAACCTTGGGGTAGCCCACTGCATATTTCTCTCCATATAGATACAGTTCCATTTAGGACTACATGTTGAGTGTGCTTGGTCAGCCTATTGTGAATCCATCTGGTGGTGATTCTGTCTAACCCATATTTTTCTATCTAATCAAGACCCCGGGGGTCTACTTTATGAAATGCTTTACTGAAATCCAGGTAAATTATATCCCCAGCATTTCTCTGGTCCACTAATGTAGTCACTTTATCAAAGAATGCAATAAGATTTCTTTGGCAATATGTCTTGAAATGACATTAGTGGTTTATGGCTAATGGAGTGAGGTGACACAGATGAACTGCACAGATGAATTATTATTACTATGACAAGGCTTATACTATATAGTGTTCAATATACTATTTTACTATTACCTATTAAAAGGTAACAGTAAAGGTTCCCCTCGCACATATGTGCTAGTCATTCCCGACTCTAGGGCATGGTCTCATCTCTGTTTCAAAGCCAAAGAGCCTGCACTGTCCAAAGATGTCTCTGTGGTCATGTGGCCGCATGATTAAATGCCGAAGGTGCACAGAACCCTGTTACCTTCCCACCAAAAGTAGTCCCTATTTTTCTACCTGCATTTTTACATGCTAGGTTGGCAGAAGCTGGGACAAGTAATGGAAGCTCACTCTGTTATGTAACACTAGGGATTCAAACCGTCGATCTCCTGACCTTTTTGATCGACAAGCTCAGTGTCTTAGCCACCGAGCCATTATGTCCCTGACTACCTATTACTCTATTACAATTAGTTATAGCCTAAGAGCTTTTTTATTACCAATATACAACAAAGTTTCTCTTCATAAATTTATTCTATCTTAATCTTCCACTCTCTGAACTTTCTCTCTGAGATTGGTTTTTCTTTTTCTGTTAATGGTCAGCATGCAGAGCTTTTGTATCTTTTTTATGTTGTGCTTTGTCTTCTGGCCTTATTTTCCTCCCTTTTGTGGGCCACCCACTCTTTCTGAAGGAAAAATGGCTTCTTTCATTTGGCTGCTGTATTCAGTTTGCTGGTGGCGGAGAGCCCCCAAATATGTATCTCCTGGCACATTTGCCTCCAGGTAATTGCTATATTGGCAACTCCGCGATGCTGAGGTTGGAACAGCCTCTAGTGGAAGGGAAAGAAGGAAATATGGGGGCCTGCATTTTTTTCCCAAGCAGTTTGCTCTACCATTGTTATTCTCCTGCACATCTGACACCTAACATAATTAATAATATTACATTATAAGCTGATTCTCTTTCTCTATCTTTCCCTCTCCAGTCATCATTATTTTCCTTCCAAAAGTATAGACTAAAAGGCATGAAGCAAATGAGAAGGATATACTTTAGGGAAGGACTTTCCTATTGGACATCTTCATCTTTTTTGTTTTCTTATAGCCAGTAATAAAACATTAAATCAATTCTGAACTCATTTCTTCATAAATATTCTTCAGTTTTTAATTACAAAAGAGGGCTTTAAGAGCCTATTGACCTATTCTATTCAAATTATCTTTTGAAGGACTCCTTCAGAAGGAAAATGAGATAAAAATAAAATAGAAAAAAATGACATATATTGCTTTCAAAATTGTCTAGAATGAACAACTGGCCTCTAATACTTTAAAAACAGCAGTACAAAACAGAGCAATTTAGGCTACAATTGAATATGACTCATAAACTATGAGGGACTAATAGGGAGTAAATTTTATAAATGTATATTAGAAACAGCAGGCTTAAAAGAACAAACAATGTTGTATAATTTTAATAGTACTTTTAATAATTAAATATTAAGATACATGCTATTTTTATACAGTATGTGAATGAGAGCTTGATAATTATTAGGAAAATACAGTAGCTGCCTAGAATCTAGTGAGTAAACAGCATGTAAATTGCTGTAATCAATCAATCAAACAAACAAAGAAACAAACAATTAATGCCGTATTGTCATTTTTATTGATAAAAAGAGAGGTAGTGTAGAGAATAAAGACGATGACCTTGACAAATATAGGTGAGATCTATTGCCAAAGTAATAAGAAAATTATGTCCTAAGCCCAAAAAATGCAGAAGGAATTTGAAAGTAGCTTACACCATACCACCATTATCATCAGAATAGAGGAGAAGAAGGTACAGGTAGTTCTTGACTTACAACCACAATTGAGCCCAAAGTTTATGTTGCTAAGTGAAACATTTGCTAAATGAGTTTTGCCTAATTTTATGATCTTTCTTGCCACAGTTGTTAAGTGAAACACTGCAGTTGTTAAGTTAGCAACACAGTTGTTAAGAGAATCTGGCTTCCTCAATGAATTTGCTTGTCAGAAGGTCACAAAAAAGGATCACTTGACCCTGGAACACTGCCACCATCATAAATATGAATCAGTTGCCAAGCATCAGAATTTTGATCATACGATCATGGGGATGCTGCAACAGTCATAAGTGTGAAAAAAAGGTCTTAAGTCACTTTTTTCAATGCCGTTGTAACTTTGAACAGTCACTAAATGAACTTTAGTAAGTCAAGAACTACCTGTATGAGATTTGCAAGATTCTGTTATTTTAGCCAATCTTTATAAAAGTAGTTTTAGTTTTCCTGTGGAGTTGATTTCCTGGTCTGATTTATAGTGGAACTGATGAAGGATATTTTCTATCCAAATTAGACACGTTTAGTGATTGTGCTTTGTCTATGTTAGAGATTGCTTCCTTGATTTCTCAGTAACTTATAAATTTTAGCAAATATCCAATCTACCTCTGAGGAATGCTGCAATAATTTAAATTGGAACCAATTTGTCAATAAAATGTTCAGTTCTTTGGTCATAATAAGGATATGTTCTGTCATTTTTCCCCTTCCAGCAAACTCTTCTAAATAAAACTTTAATTAGTAAGCATGAGGCCCATCAGTATGGTGCAAGGTGTTTGTCAATGTCAAAAGAATTATACTTTTGTTCAAGGTGTACTTACTCTTCTTGGAATTGCAAACCATTTGTCCAGAAACAATTCCAAGCATATCCAAGTTCACAATCTACCATTTAGATAATTAGAAGTTTAGATAAAGTTTAGATTAATTAGATAAATTCTAATTAGATAAATTAAAAGTGCAGATAAACAGAAGTTTCTCACTTCTGTGCTAGAGAAGCCTCTGTAAATATAATGATATTTGCAGTTAGTTCTTATATCAATGATAAGCCATTACCACATGGTTACATTCATTTGAACATTCTGTTTGATTATTCTTTGTAATGTTCATTGCTTCGTAATCAAGCAAATTAAGTGAATGAATGGAATTCAATTCCTGGTCACCAATTGGGCTAATGTTCACCCTCAATTGCGTCAAAGCAATAATCTGTATTAATGACTGTTGTTTAGATAATCACTCCTGTTACAGTAATTTCTATTCTCTAAATAGAACCTTTTCTATCCTGGCAAATGGTGCCTGAAAACTGATACATTGTGAAGATAATAGTTGTCATATATGCCTGTACTTAGCATGAGGTCTAGGCCTTTGGAAATTTAAGTACGAGGTATCATGTTTGTTATAACATAGTGGTAATCTTTTAAAAAGCTGTTCAAGTCTACTAATACAAATTTGAAATGATGACATCTGTTTAATATCTGATAGCTTTTCTGTTAAGTAAAATTGGTTAAAGAATTTTAGAAGAATGCTAATTTTGAGTGGACTGATGATTTGTAATCAACATGTGAATGAATATTGAGTAGATGACTTTTTTGATGAGATAATAATGCAGATATGAAGTATATGAGACTCCTTATTTTACAAAATATCTGACAGGTGACAACCATCATAGATGAGTAAATGAAGTCTTTTTTTAAATACTTTTTTATTTTTAATTTTCAAAGCAAACACAACACATCCTTCTTTACATACTGTAGAAAGTGTATCAGCTGGTTACAAAAAGACTTTTGTGCATCTCTTCCACAGTCAGCAAACATAATTCATATTAACTCAAGTATTTTAACTCAGATATTTATACATGTTACCATCATCATATCTCCATTTTCATTTGACTATAATTGTTTAAACGTCCTGCATCATAAAATATACCAAGATTTAATACATAACCACATATTGTACATATTTATTTTATTCATAAATATTTCATTTGAGAAATAAGTTTTTTGTGGAAGGCTTTGAAACTATTTCATGCAGCAAATGATCATTCTTCTCTCAAACAACATTGTTGTCTATAGAAAAACCATCCAGACATTATGTTAGGATTTTCTGAGCATGACCTATATATTTTAATAAAAGATATAGGCGAAGTCTTCTTTGAGTTGACTTTGAATAATATGTCAATCTCATGGAAGGTCCTTGATGTTGTTTTCTTCTAAGATGTCTTTCAGCTTCCCTATTGCCTCACTATTCTATAATGATCTCCCATTCCAATACTAAACTGGGCACATCCATAATTAGCTTCTGAACCTAGACAGAGGGGGTTGATTAGAGGACCGCAAAGGTCTTTTCCAACCCTATTATTCTATGTTCTCTGTTCTAAATAGCTAAATATCAGGGGCAGCCTCCCAAAATTAAGAATAACTTTCTGCTGTGAGTTGAGAGAATCATGAGCAATGTGTTTGCATTAATCAAACTAAGCATATATTATACATAACAATAGCACAGCATCTTCCTTTTATTTTCTCCTTTGAGTTATTAAGTCTCCATGGTTATGGGAAAAGGAAGCAATATATCCTGTGTTGATATCTCTCCAAAAATAAGGGAGATTAGCTTTGCAAGTCTTTAAGCTTCTCTTCAATATGGGCTCATCAGTTTATGCAAATTGAGTTTTTATTGTTTCCCCCTGAGTTTTTGGTAATTCAGCCAATACTGCAGCCATTGCTCACTTTCTTCCTACAGTGCTGCTAAGATAACTTAAGAATGTAAAATGTCCATTGTTAAGAGCTTCAGTGAAATTAAAATAATTCCTTTTAATTACCGCTAAAAATATTCTCTGTAGCCAGCTGACAAATATGAAAACTAGAACAGAAGAAGATTGTGGGGGGGAGGACAGTTCTTTGCTGCAGTCTTTACAATCAATGCAAATTGTGAACTAGTATAAGCAAGCAATAGAATGGTAGCATGAGAAAAAAAGAAGCAAGGTAAGTATTAAAAATAATATTGAAAAGTATCAATTTAGTTTGAAGTGAGAAGGAGTTATAGTCAGGTGGAATATGTCCTCAGGTGTATGTCTTGAGAAGTGATAGCCAATCTGGTTTTCAAATGGCCACAGCAACAGTGGAAAAGTTCACATCCCTGTGACTGATTTCAGTGAAGCTGATGATCAAATGTAAAGTGGGACAGCACTCCTGAGTTCTGTAAAATCAAATAATACACCCATGTATAAGAAAGATAGCCAATATAAATACAATAAGGAAAGGTACCGTATATACTCGAGTATAAGCCGACCCGAATATAAGCCGAGGCACCTAATTTTACCCCAAAAAGCTGGAAAAGTTATTGACTCGAGTACAAGCCTAGGGTGGGAAATGCAGCAGCTACGGTAAATTTCAAAAATAAAAAATCAGTGTTATTTGAAACTCAAAGTTATGTTTATTCAAGGGACCCGCTTAATTAAAGTGTTCTATAATATCAGTATGACTTATAATACTGCAAGTCTGCAATATTAAAATACTTGTATAGGGGATCCCCTGGATCCCCCGAAGAGATCAAATCACAACCAGTATGCCACCTTCTTGGTATATTGTTTTTATTTTCACTGAGTTTTTTAAAATGAGCATTATTTCATCCTTTTTTTCTTTATGTTTGATTGGTATCTGCAATTTGTGTTAATTCTGTTCATACATATAATATAAATGAAAAACCCAGCTCTCTTAAAAAATATTTTAAGTTCTTTCTGGTGCTCCCTTTTAGAATTGGCCAACTAATATTTCTGTTCACCCAACTAATGTCAGGCAGAGTTAACTGAAAAAGTAATTTTTCATGAAAGGACATTTTCCTAGGATTTTAATTGTTCTTACTGTCAGATTGCTCGTTATTTCCAGCTTGAGTCTCCTTCTGACAAGTTTCCATTGCTTCTTGTCCTGTCCTCAGGTGCTATTGCTGCCGCCGCCTCCTCCTCCTCCAACAGCACCAGCACATTTGCTGCCCAGCGCTGCGGCTGAGGTGAAGCCGCCAAAGCTCCCGCTGGCGCCCCCGCAGCGTTGGGCGGATATCCGGCAGTGCTGTTGGAGGAGGAGGAGGTGAACCAGCCTGCCATCGCCGGCCACTGCCAGCCCCGCCGCTCTTCCCACCCCCTTCCAAGCCCCACAGTCCAGCGGATGGAGCAGCGAAGCCCCGGGGCTTCGCTACTGCTCCCCGCATTTTCTGCACGGGGATCCCTTGGAGAGGGGATTCCAGCCTGCCATCGCCAGCCACCGCTAGCCCTGCCGCTCTTCCCACCCCCTTCCAAGCCCCACAGTCCAGCGGATGGAGCAGCGAAGCAAGGACAAAACCCCAGGGGCTTGGAAGGGGGTGGGAAGAGTGGCAGGGCTAGCGGTGGCTGGCGATGGCAGGCTGGAATCCCCTCTCCAAGGGATCCCCGTGCAGAAAATGCGGGGAGCAGTAGCGAAGCCCCGGGGCTTCGCTGCTCCATCCGCTGGACTGTGGGGCTTGGAAGGGGGTGGGAAGAGCGGCAGGGCTAGCGGTGGCTGGCGATGGCAGGCTGGAATCCCCTCTCCAAGGGATCCCCGTGCAGAAAATGCGGGGAGCAGTAGCGAAGCCCCGGGGCTTCGCTGCTCCATCCGCTGGACTGTGGGGCTTGGAAGGGGGTGGGAAGAGTGGCAGGGCTAGCGGTGGCTGGCGATGGCAGGCTGGAATCCCCTCTCCAAGGGATCCCCGTGCAGAAAATGCGGGGAGCAGTAGCGAAGCCCCGGGGCTTCGCTGCTCCATCCGCTGGACTGTGGGGCTTGGAAGGGGGTGGGAAGAGCGGCAGGGCTAGCGGTGGCTGGCGATGGCAGGCTGGTTCGCCTCCTCCTCCTCCAACAGGCAACAGCACTGCCGGATCCAGTTGTAGACTCGAGTATAAGCCGAGGCGGCTTTTTTCAGCCCAAAAAGTGGGCTGAAAAACTCGGCTTATACTCGAGTATATACGGTACAGTGTTTCCACAAAAAAGTATCTCGTGCTGATGTTAATTTTTTAAGTGAAAAAACAACACCACCAGAGATGAGATTTCCCACCCCAACAGAATCAACGGTAACATCTTAAAATCATCTTTATTATGATCATCTTTATTATGATATTATGGTCCTTAAGAAAACTGAATTGCTTATTAATCTTACCATATGCATTTTTGTCCATGTATCCATTATACAAGGGAAAAATTGGCTATAGAATTGGATTGTCCACAATTAAATCAATGCAAAATGATTTCCTCTTCCATGCAAAACTTTTTAGGCCACGTATTGTGTGCTGTTTGGCCTTTATTCCCAGGCCCTAAATCAATCATATTGTATATTATGAAAATAATATAGAAGTATGCCACCCACTTTCACAGTCATTCCCTGTTCCTACAAATTTTTGTTCCCAGTGTTTAGCTTTTGCAAAACATCATTCCAAAAGGTGAAGATCAACATTGTGTCACTTTGCTAATGATTTTGCTGCATCACATGTTGCTTTCAAATTTGTTGAATATGAGAATAATGCTCATATCAAGTTCCAGTTCCATTATTTCTTATGAACCTCCTTGCTTCTAATAAACTTTAAATGACATGGGATTTTTCTTTACGTTCCTCTTGCCATATTTTTGGTAAATAAAAACATATACTAGTAACATGGAAGTAAAGATTGCAAAACATGCACACAAAACCTCATTTGCCTCAGTATAACACACATGCAGCAGCAGATACTCCACACAAATTCAGGTGGTGGATTGCATAATTTTATCTCTTTATGAAATTTTAATCTTCTCTTTGTTAGAGTTGCGGCAACTCTACTCAGTCCAGTATTTTATCTTTTGCAGTACAATATTAAATCTCCCCCCCCCAGCAACTATCCTGATATTTGCATTCTTCCAAATAATCAAGATCAGTTTCAAATTCATTACCACACATACTGCCGATCAATGTTTTGCACACAAATCAGTACAGTTGGTTTACTAACTAGAACTTTTCCATTTCCTGAATGTCTGTTAATTTTTTCTTTATATTTCTTGTCATAGAAAAGTAGCAATATCAAAATTTCGAGATGGACTGATACTAGCAAAAGCAGATCTTGGATTGACACAGTTTTCTTTCCAGGATGCAGGATCAATGGGGCACTTAGGCCAACCAGAAAAGTAGGCATCTAATTTTAGCATGAGAGTTACTGTAGGTATGTTTGTTATGTTATGTTATGTTTATTAGTCTTGTATGCCGCCCACTCCCGGAGGACTCCGGGCAGCTTACAATAAAAAGGGGAAAGGGAATAAATAAGACAAACAGCAATTTAAAATACAACAACATTCATAGTTAACGTGGGGCTGGATACTTCAACAGCCCCCGGCCTGCCAGGACTTAGTGGCTTTACGGAAGGCCTGGAGGGTCGTAAGGGTCTGGATCTCCATGGGGAGCTTGTTCCAGAGGGCCAGAGCTGCAACAGAGAAGGCTCTCCCCCAGGGGGTCGCCAGCCGACATTGGCTGGCAGATGGGATCCAGAGAAGGCCTAGTCTGTGCGATCGAATCGGTCTTTGGGAGGTAATTGGCACCTGTCTCTCAGGTACCCAGGTCCGATTCCATGAAGGGCTTTATAAGTAACGACTAGCACCTTGAGGTGCGTCTGGAGACCAATGGGTAGCCAGTGCAGCTGCTGGATAGGTGTAATGTGGGTGTACCTAGGTGTACCCACGATCGCTCAGGCGGTTGCGTTCTGGACTAACTGAAGTCTTCACACACTCTTCAAGGGCAGCCCATGTAGAGCAGATTACAGTAATTCAGTCTTGAGGTCACGAGGGCGTGAGTGACTATCCGAAGGGCCTCCCGGTCCAGGTAGGGCCGCAATTGGTGCACCAATCGGACCTGGGCAAAGGTCCCCCTGGTCACAGCTGACAAATGATGTTCTAACGTCAGCTGTGGATCCAGGAGGACTCCCAAATTGTGAATGCTCTCTGAGGGGCATATGGTTTCACCCCCCAGGCTAAGGGATGGAATAACTGGACCATTTTTGGGAGGGAGCATCAATAGCCACTCAGTCTTGTCGGATTGAGTGCAAGCTTGTTCACTCCCATCCAGACCCTAACAGCCTCCAGGCACTAGCACATCACTTCTACTGCTTCACTGAGTTGGCACGGGGCGGACAGATACAATTGAGTGTCATCCGCATATTTGTGGTATTTAATCCCGTGCCGTCGTATGATCTCACCCAGGGACTTCATGTAGATGTTAAATAGGAGGGGGGACAGGACCGAACCCTGAGGCACCTCATAGTTGAGGGACCTAGGGGTCAACCTCTGCCTTCTGACCAACACCGACTGCAACCTGTCCGAGAGGCAGGATGAGAACCTCTCACTCCCACCTCCTGTAACAGTCGAAGGATACCATGGTCGATGGTATCGAAGGCCGCTGAGAGGTAACCAGGCCTGAAACCAGACTAAAAGGGATCCAGATAATCAGTTTCATCCAAGGACTGTCGGAGTTGAGAGGCCACCACTTTCTCAACAACCTTCCCTACAAAGGGGAGGTTGGAGACTGGACGATAGTTGCTCAAAATGGCTGGGTCCAGAGACAGTTTCTTCAGGAGGGGGTTCACCACCGCATCCTTTAGGAGGAGCGGGAAGGATCCCTCCCAGACAGAGGTGTTAACTATCGTCTGGATCCAGCCACGTGTCACCTCCCTGCTGGACGAGACCAGCCAGGAGGGGCACGGGTCCAGTATACAAGTGGAGGCACTCACCGCTCCCATGGCCTTGTCCACTTCCTCAGGAGCAGAAAATTTGTTTTCAGAATAACTGGCCTATTTTTATTTGATCCCTCTATGGCAGAATATGTTTCTGTCTCTTCACAAAAATTGCTATCATCACCCCAACTGCATCATGAATGGTGATGTCCATTGGGGTTTATGTACCTTGTCCATGAACTTCAAAGGAGATGCCTTCCATCACCTTCAGTGCTCTCTTCTTCTCTTCTCATTTCTTCATCTTACGTTATACATTGTAACTTCTGTCTCTCTTTCTTCAGTTTTTTTTTTGCATTCAATAATGTTAATTTAAATTATGTACAAATAAGAATATTAAATTGTTATGCCCAGTTTAAGTATTTCTGTTTTAAGCAGAAAAGAAAAAAAATTATAATCAGCCTCAAATAAGCTGTGAAGTCTTGCCACATATTTGGCAATATTTGGGTATCAGAATGATAAACTGTGAGGAATAAACTCTCTGTTTCATATCCTTACTAAACATTATCCAATTTCATTTATCTGATGTAACATTATCCCTTCTAAAGATGACACATACTAGTGACCAACAAAGCATAATATTCCTTGATACATTATATTATTATATAACATATATAATTTTGCTTTGTGATTGAGGTCATTTTGCTCATTCATACAGTGCAACAATGCAGAAAACCTCATGGAGCAGAAGTGCCATTGTTACAAACATCTTAATAAACCATTTCCCAAAAGATTCCTATCCAACCATTCTTTATTGTGTTTAGCTTCAAAACCCAGACACAAGCAACCATATTTTTAAAGGTAGAAATCTCCTGTTTATTTAACAATAACTTATTTGACTGGTCATTTACAATATATTGAAGTTATTTTGAATGATTAAAGAACTGCCCTGAAATATTTTTCAGGAATCTTTTTCCATCAGACTTCTGGTGAGTGTCAGGGTAGGATTGTGTATGTGAGGAAAATCATGGTTGGATGCTAGGCCAGTGAAAGATCCAGACCAGTGAAATCTCTCTCTAGGAAGGAAAGATCATTGATATTATCCACATGATTTTGGACTAAGAGTCAAAATTAAATTAAGTTGATCTGTACAATACAGCCCTCTACAGAAATTAACCTTATTTGTTAATCATTTTTTGTATTTTTTTTAAAACATGGGAAGCTTAATACCCTTTGGATTGGCAATCCTTTTCTGTATTTATTGGGTAAATCGTCACTATTTTAGAGAAATATACATTAGAGGAAAACAAATTTGATTTTTTTTAAAAAAATGAAATACATGATTTTTTGGATTACATCACGAAAGGATGGTTAGAATATGAATTTCAGAAAGTTAATAATGGTTTAAAGATTTGATTTAAAATTGTAGCTTTGATTTATGGTAATTATAAAAAAAAATCACGTGAAAATGCCTATTTTAAGGATTATATGACAAGGGGACCTTGAAGGTTAAACACTAGAGGGAGCAAGAGAATGAAGAAAAGAAGGAAGCAAAACAATAACAGAAGCAATTGAACTGTGGTTAATCATTTTTGAAAATATAAACTTCTTGAACAGAGTATATTGCAGTTAAATTACAGAACAAGAACAAGCTAAAATCTATAAATAAATTTGAAATTATTTTGAGGGGGGACTGAACTCTGGTAAACAATGATAATGGAGAAAAATATGGATATACAAATGAATTGATGGATTTTTTTTTATAAAGGACATGTATAATTATTGAGCCAGGAAATGGATTTGGATTTTTTTTCTCATCAAATATACTAAAGAGCTAAAGTCTTGAACAATTTAACCAGAGAAGGACAAAAGAAAAATACAAGTGGTACAAAAAGACAAATTGCATGACATATTTGCCTTGAATTATGGGACAGGGCAAAAAAAAATTGCTATTTTGTTCCACTCCCCATGTTTTTTAAGCCAAAATGTGACCTATGTAGGTTTGGCGTTTCATATTGTCTTAAGCCAACTGTTGTGGTGTTGCTTTATCATTATTTCCAGAGTCAGTGAATTGATGGAATCTAGCGAAAAATTAAATTTGGTCTCTTCAGTGAGTGATAACTATGTTCTGTGTTCTATCGCTCAGTGCAACATGAGAATCTAATCAATATCCTGTTGTGTATCAAAATTACAGCAAGGATCCATTGAGTTGGATTATTGATCTGAAAAACTCCTCTTGGTTTTTAATTATACTTTCTTCTCTGTAGCAACATCAATACACTTGAATTCTGACAAAGGGAGATTGTATAATCTTTGTGATGAGTCTAGCATTGGTGGCTCTTTAAAATTATACAACAATCTTCTGAAGCATATTCACAGTTATGGTTATTTCTGGTTTCCTTTTCTGATACTACAGTTATAGCTTCTGTCTCAATTTGCTTTGGCAGGAAGGATTTGCTGTGATCAGTCCAGATATTTATATAATCTTCTCTTCTCAGCGACATTTTCTTGCCTTTTGAAATAGATGCTGGTTAAAGCAGGGCACGCTCCTCTCTGTAACATTGCACGCAGATTACATCAGTGGGAAAGGACAGAAGAAATGCCTGACCTTTTTTCAGATTATGTAATCATTGCGATGCATCCCCGTGTAATACTTGCTACCCAGGGGAAGATAAACTCTGTCATTTGCAGAACCAATTGCTGTTGGAGCTTAATGACAGTCAGGTAGCCATCCCTTAAAAATTAGGACTGCTTTTTAGGGGCCCTCCTTCTGTGCAGGATACAGCAACACTTGTGCCAAGGAATCTCAAATATTTGCTTCATAAAGCAATTAAGTCAGTGGTGGCAGCAGCAGCAGAATGGGCTTTCCTGTTTTATCTAAATACCCACTGCTAGGAGGCACTCTAGTGTGAAGATAACAGGAACAAAGACAAATGCTCTTTTTCCTGTTATGTTCATGGATTGTGTATCAGAAAGGCTTACAAAGGAGACCCCTGGTGACCGGTTATCTGTACCAATCTGAATATTCTTTCCAGTTTCATCTAGCTTGTACTACGGTTTGGCTAATAGTGTATTTTTAGCTAGAAAGCCAAGTTGTAAAGGTTTTCCTACATAGAGATAGTCTTCAACATATGACCAGACTTGGGACAAGTATTTCCATTGCTGAGCAATAGCAACAGCACTTAGACTTATACACCATTCCACAGTGCTGCACTGCCCTCTCTAAGCGGTTCACAGAGTCAGCATGTTTTCCCCAACAATCCTCATTTTACCCACCTCAGAAGGATGGAAGGCTCAGTCAACCTTGAGCCTGGTGAGATTCAATCTGCCAAACTGCTGGCAGCTGGTGATCAGGAGAAGTAGCCTGCAGTACTGCACTCTATCCATTGGGCCACCGCGGCTCTTAAGGCGGTTATTAAGCGATATATGCATGATTTTACAACTTTATTTTCCATGGTTGTTAAGTGAATCACTGCAGTTGTTTTGTGAATCACACAGTTGTGAAGTGCACACATCTTTCCCCATTGACTTTCTTTGTCGGAAACCAGGGGAGGTCACAAATGGCAATTACATGACCACGGAATGCTTGCCAGCATGGTAAATACATGTTGGTTGGCAAGCACCCAAATTTTGATCACATGACTGTGGGATGTCATAAATGCAGGGACCAGTTATTTTTTTCAGTGTTGTTATAACTTTGAACGGCTGCTAAACAAATGATTGTATTTCAAGGGCTACCTGTAATTATTTCTGTAGGAGTTTACAGTCACTTAAGGCTATATAGCAGTGATGGCGAATGTTTTTCTGCTCAGGTGCCAAAAGGACATGCACGGAATAGCCGCACATGTGTGCCCACACCCATAATGCAATGCCCTCCCCCCTGCATGTGCGCATGCACACACACCATGCTCTACCCCTCCGTGCATGCATGTAGGCCTTATTGAAGCCTTCGAACTTCTGGTAGGCCTGTTGGGCTGTTTTTCACCATCCACAGGCTCCAGAGGCTTTCCTGAAACCCAGGGAAGGCAAAAACGGCCTCCTCCCTGCTCTCAAGAAGGCCGAACATCAGCTGGCCAGCACATGCAAGCATGCTGGAGCTGACATAGGACAAAGCTTCACATGCCCTCAGATATGGCTCCACATGCCACCTGTGGCACACATGCCATAGGTTGACCATCATGCGCAGTACTGCAGGCCACTTTAGCTGATTGTGATCTGCAGTTCAGCCGTTCAAATCTCACCGGCTCAAGGTCGACTCAGCCTTCCATCTTTCCGAGGTGGATGAAATGAGGACCCGGACTGTGGGGGCAAGTTGCTGACTCAATTTGCTAAAAAATTTGTAAACCACTTAGAGAGGGCTGAAAGCTCTATAAAGCAATATATAAGACTAATATATAAATAAATAAATAAATCATGGCTATATAGCAATAGCATTTAGACTTATATACAACTCCATAATGCTTTGCAGCACTCTGAGCAGTTTACAATGTCATCACGCTGTTCCCAACAATTTGGGTCCTCATTTTATCAACCTCGCAAGGATGAAAGGACACACACGGACGGACACACACACACACACACACACACACACACACACACACACACACACACACAGTATATGGTGTCTTGGGTCCTGATCTGTGCACTGTGTTTTTAAGAGGAACCAGAAGTGTAGGAGAAAATGGCTTTTTGCTGCAGCAAGTTTGATAACTTTGTATTTGTTATCCTTGGCATGGAGGAGGAGAAAAACATTTTGATAGATGAGAAAGTTGTCTCATGCTGAAGACAGCACAGAGCAATTCACTTTGTTCCAAGATGTAGAACCAGAAACATGGTGTGGAAATGAACCTATCTCCTACAAAGAAGTGATTGACGATCAGATAAATCTCTTAGGAGGCCCTCCAGAAGATGAAAGGCTTAATCATAAGCTAGAAAACAATCTGTCAAGAAAGTTGGTTTAGCCTTGGGCATTGCAGGATCATCATTTATTGAGGCCCCATTTAGATTATCTCCATAGTCCTTCTTCTTTTTAATTCTCTGGTACTAATATAGACTTAAATAAGCCAATATACAGCCAAAACCTGTGCTTTTGTAACTGCTTGCTTGTAACCAGTGACATTGCCACTTTTTCACATTTTTTAAAAACTCTTAAAATAGTTCGTAAGTAGCATGATGTCCGAGTTTGCTTCTTTTCTCCATGCACTTTTCTTTTTAAAACTTTGTAAGAGGAGAGGATTTATGTTTCAGGCCACATATCTGTGGCAAACCGTGGAAGGCTCTTTGGAAGCAAATGTAGTCTGCAGAATGACCATCGCGCTTACAAAGAGGTGCAGAGCTGTTCAGTGACCTGATTTACCAGCTGGCACTTCTGATCCCAGTACTTAAGATGCTAGGAGATGCAGGCAAAAAATCTGGGGAACACAACTCTTTTTTTTTTTTTGTCCCATCAGTCATACCTGAGCTGCAAATTGTCTCTCCGGCTAGCATTACTGGTTCTGAACTGAAGCAGGAGATGAAATTAGCTCTTAACTAGCTTGGCATTTGTGTGTTTTCTTTACCTTCTTTTTGTGTTCTGCATGCAGTTTTAATTGGACATTCTAAGTATTCATCAGCATTTAGTTTCTTGGATTGATGGCTGAAAGAAGACCAACATATTTTCATCTGCCAGTCACTTGCAGATTTTTATGGAAGGGCAAATAATGTTGAGATGAAGGTTGTTTGGTGTGGCTATGCAGAGTCCCAATTTATTTAATAAGTTACATTCATTGTTGCTTTCCATACCTCATGTTATCTTGAACAGGTAGTTTAAGCACTATTCTTTAAGCATTTCCTTTACAAAATGGAAGTAGCATGCCGTGCCATATAGCAAAGGAAAGAGGGTATTCAGAAATAAATGAATAGATGTATCAATGCTCTAGCAGCTTGCTCCAGGGTTACAACTGAGTGAAAATGGCACTTTTACTGGTTGATGTAGTCTTTTATTGCCTGCTTGCCATTAGAACTTGAAAATGATGTCTCTGCAAAGTGATTTTTAATCTTTCAGTTATCATGTGATCAGATCCAGGTGGAGTGAAAACCTGTGAGAGCCAGTCTTCTCTTTGGGGTATAACTTTTTATGGTCACTGGGCTTCATGCTAAATCTACTCTACAGTCCCAGATGCCAGCAGCCTTCTGTAGCTAAAAATTACATTTGCCAACTGCATATATTAAAACATGACACTTGACTGAGCGAATAGAAATCCTCAGACATCCTCGTAAAAAGGTGAAGGTTTCCCAGTCACTCGTGTGTGACTCTAGGGCATGGTGCTCGTTGCTGTTTCTTAGCCAAGGGATCAATTACTTTTTGCAATTACAATTACAAATTTTACAATTACAATTCCTAGTATCAATTACTTTTTTAAAGAGCTTCTTCAGTATAATTTTAGGAAATACATTTTAGTCCTGTTGTCTTTTATTCACAGTGTTGGTTGGAACATGAAAATGGACAACAGAACAAGGTACCCTGAAATACCAATAACAGCTCTAATCAGTTATTGTGCAAACTGGGTCTTGGCCTTCCATTCATTCTGAGAATTAAAAAAAAGGCTAAAAGAAAACATTGGAGATTCTCTTTAGCTGTCGATTCTAGTCATCCTTTCATATTATGCTCTGGATTGACCTCAAAGCTTCTGGGCTTTTTAATTCACTTTGCCTTTTTATTTCTTCCTCTGAAAGTCAAGGAAAAAACTGGCAGCTTTGTTTTGCATATTTTATGGGATGGCTTTCAAGATCTGGGGAGAACTTTTGCTTTGGGCTCATGTAGTTGTACTAATAAATTGTTTAATGACTTTTTCATAGTGAGAACACACTTTACCCAAATTATTCTGCCTAGTACTGGTACTTTCTATATTGTTGAACCTGTTGCCAGTAAGTAGATTTGGAAAGGTTTATAACTATAAATTAAACCTTTTAAAATGCTGTCAGTTTTTCAATGAATTCGGCTTTATTTGGGACATATTATTTAATTTAATGGTGGCCCAGATTAGATTTTGCAATATTTGAACCTTTCTTGAAAATTCTATAGACCTCACCGACCTTGATGGCACTGCAGATCTAGAAAGCTCTGTAAAATTTATTTTCCAACTCTCAACAGAAGATCTATTTTCTTGGATTAATTAGTATTAGATAATGGAGAGAATAAACATGCATCCAATTTCGTATTTCCCAGATAAGCAAGAACCATATCAGTCTCTGAATTTCTGATTTAATATATGATAGTGATGATCTTGCTAATACTCTTCTATTGGAGAATCATTTGGAGGATTATTCCCTCTATTTAGAAAATACAATAATTGTTACACCCATTGTCAGATACCTGCTGATCACACAATGGATACAATATTAGCAGCAGAAATAAATGAAGATCATTATAAATCATCCATGGAAGCAGCGTAAAATTTAAATGCATCCAAGTCTAAACTGTGTGCCTTTTTGTCTAATGTGTGTAAGGGTAAAGTCATTACTCAGCAAGACATTGTCTAAATCTGAATTAAAGTCAGTAATTAATATTTTTAATGAAAAAAGAAGGTAACTGAATTGTGGAGATTGTTCCATGATTACCATCATGGATACAATGGATTGTTAAATTTGGGACCACACATGGAAAAGGAGAAATCCTGAGAAAATTAAGAAAAAAGGGTATTGATTTAATAACTAGACCAGGAGTCTGAAGTCCTGCTATGCAAGATGCAGTAAGCAGGCCATGGAGGTGGTGAGAGCAGCAGCAGCAGCAGCAACACCCAGCCTGGGCCAGTGTCTTGGGGCAAAGAACAAGTTGCAAGTTGAGAGCAGTGGCCCAGCCCAGCTGCAGTGACCCCACTGCTCTCGTCTCCTCCATGGCCTGCTCCCTGCTCTTGCAGCACCTTGCGCAGCACACTAAAATTTAGCATGCTTCACAATGGGGGAAGATGGTGTCCCTCCCTCCTCCTGGAGCCCATTACGATGTGGAGCATTGGCTGCAGCCGGGCCGTGCTAGTGTCTCGGAGCAGAGAGAAAGTTGTGTATCTCCCCGAGCAACTGAGGTGTGCACCCTTGTCCAATAAGGGTTGCGCAAAGAGGCAAGTACAGGGGCGCTTCTCTCCCACTCTGGAATATGGAGTGAATCTTTGCCACCGTCACCCTTACCTCAGGCTAGGACTGACTGGGAGGGGACGTCGAGGGGCAGGGCCAGCCAGTGGTGGGATCACTCAACAGGGAGCCATAGCAAAGGGCACCAAAGAGCTGTATGCGGCTCCGGAGCCATGGGTTCCTGACACCCGAACTAGACAAATCATTGTTTTAAGCCACCTAGAGCCCACTGAAGTAAACAGCATACAAATATCTATATTAAATACAAAGTAAATATAAAGAAAAGGAAGAGCATCTTATTTATAAGTCTATGGTAGCTTCCTTCCTTCCTTCCTCCCTCCCTCCCTCTTTGGGACACAGTTTTGGTGCAGAGCTGTGTTGACACCTAAAGAAATAGTAAGGTATGTTCAATATATGGAGCTTATCAGTGCATTATGGACAAGGACTACCATTTGAGTTAATTTTTAAATTGGGTTTTGGGTCTCTGCTGCTGAATTTAAAGTGATAACTAATGCAAAGTGAGAATGGAGAAATATGTTTTGCAACTATCCTGTGATATGTTCCTATAGCTCTCAGCAACTTTCAGTCAACTATTACTCATAATGGCCATCAACAACATCAACAGGGTGCTTATTTCAAGATATTCACTCTATCCGCTGTAAAACAAAACAAAATATGCATGCACAGGACTAATGACTATCTTGCTTGGTATTGTGAATCAGGAGAAACTCTACAAAATGGACAAATTTTGTCAAATTCCAATCAGGTTCCTTTTAGTAATGTTCTACCAAAAACATTCCCACCAAAAGAGTATTTCATTTTCATTTCATTTCATTTTATTAAGTTTGTATGCCACCCTATTCCCGAGAGACTCACAGCAGCTAACAATAAAAAGGGAGAGGATACAAAAAAAAATATTAAAATTCTACAACAGCCGTAACCTTGAATGGGGCTGGATAGTTCAACAGCCCCAGGCCTGCCAGAACAGCCAGGTCTTAACTGCTTTGCAGAAGGACGGAAGGGTAGCAAGGGTCTGGATCTCCACGGGGAGATCATTCCAGAGGGCTGGAGAAGCCACAGAGAAGGCCCTTCCCCGAGGAGTCGCCAGCCGACATTGGCCGGCAGATGGAATTCGGAGGAGGCCTAGTCTGTGGGATCTAATAGGTCTTTGGGAGGTGACTGGCAGGAGACGGTCTCTCAAGTACCCAGGTCCAATACCATGTAGGGCTTTAAAAGTAACGACTAGCACCTTGAAGCGTGTCCTGAGACCAATGGGCAGCCAGTGCAGCTCGTGGAGGATAGGTGTAACGTAGGGTGTACTGAGGTGCACCCACAATCGCTTGTGCGGCTGCATTCTGGACAAGCTGAAGTCTTCGAACACTCTTCAAGGGCAGCCCCATGTAGAGCGTATTACAGTAGTCCAGTCTTGAGGTGACGAGGGCATGAGTGACTATCCAAAGGGCCTCCCGATCCAGGTAGGGCCGCAATTGGTGCACCAGGTGAACCTGGACAAAGGTCCCCCTGGTCACAGCCGACAGATGGTGTTCTAAAGTCAGCTGCGGATCCAGGAGGACTCCCAGATTGCGAGCCCTCTCTAAGGGGCGTATAATTTCACCCCCCAGGCTGAGAGATAGAATAGCTGGACCATATTTGGGAGGGAGCATCAATAACCACTCGGTCTTGTCGAGATTGAAGTAAGGACCAATAATTGCTTAACATCACTCCAACAAGACCTAGATCAATTTATCTGTTTTCATGTTTCCAAGTATAGTCCACATATTGTAAAAGTGGCAAAGTTGGGAAACACTTGTATATATTATGAATCTTTTCATAACTAAGGTTATTATTATATAGATAAATATTCAATTTAACCAACTATAAAAATACCATTAAGATTTGCCTTGATGGGTATCAAAGGAACGGTTGAAGAAATGCCAAGATATTTATACATCCACACATGCATAATAAGTCCCATTTTGTCCTTTAGAATGAGAACTGTGACACAGAACCGGCAGTCTAGTTGCTGAAACTTTGGAAGAATTTCAGCAGCTGGACTGATATAGCTAAGACTGTGACAGAGGGGAAAAGATGCAATGATGTTCCATTAGAAAATATAACTGTGCAGTATGAAGAAATAGGTAATCAGCAGGATTATCTACAGTGCACAGTATGTCTCCACACTGCTATAAGGATATATGTCTTGGGCAGCTTTAGCTGCCATTAACTGAGTTCACAGTCTTAAATATACTTCACTATGATTAAATCCCACTAAGTAGGGTTACCTGGATATCTAAATAAACATACATCGAACTATAAATTATATCTCACTAACATAAATTTAGTTTGGTTTAGTGATTAAGGCATCAGGCTAGAAACCAGAATATTGTGAATTCTAGTTCCACCTTGGGCATAAAGCCAGCTGGGTGACCTTGGGGCAGTCCCTCTCTCAACCTAGGAAGAAAGCAATAGCAAACTACTTCTGAAAAACTTTGTCAAGAATACTACAGACACTTCTCCAGGTAGCCTCTGTACCTGTGTGTGTGTTTGTGTGTGTGTATGTGTGTGTGTGTGTGTGTGTATACGTATACGTATATATAGATTTTCACGGGTGTAGGTATGCTGGTCTTGTTGTATTCAGGTCTTTTCCCATGTAAGATTGAGATTGTCTTGGCAATGTTTCGGTGAGGTCTCACTCGGCATCTTCAGGCTGGTGTTTTCGGTTTAAAGTGTGGTTAGAGCTGCCGTCTTTCTATAAATCTTGGTGTGTGTGTGTGTGTGTGTGTGTGTGTGTGTGTGTGTAGTGCTGGCTTTGTTTCAGTAAGTGGATTGATTGGCTGTGTAGTTGTATTATGATTGGTAGATTGGTGCTGATTGGTGCTGGCTGTGTGTCCGTTGTTGTTTTGTGTTGTAATGCCCTGGGTGGTGGGTGGGGCTCATTTGTTGGCTAGGGCTGGTTTCCAGATGTCTGGTAGGTGGGAGGTATTGTCACATTTATTCATGATGTGGGGGTGATTCTCTATTTCAATAGCTTCCATAATTATTCTCTTGTTGAAATGTTCAGTTTTGGAGATTAATTTGGTTTCTTCAAAATTAATTTCATTTCCTGTAGCTTTAAGGTGCTGGAAAAGGGAGGAAGTTTTTTTTCTTTTTTTCTTACTGCGTTCTTGTGTTCTGCGATGCGTGCATTTATTCTCCTATTAGTCTGTCCTATGTATGTTGCAGGGCAGATTTTGCATGGGCATAAATACTACGAAACATTTTGGTGATGTTTTGGTCTCACTCGCCATCTTAAAGCTTTAAGCCGAAAACACCAGCCTGAAGATGGTGAGTGAGAACTCGCTGAAACGTTGCCAAGACAATCTCAATCTTACACGGGAAAAGACCCGAATACAACAAGATCAGCATACCAGTATATGTATGTATGTATGTATGTATGTATGTATGTATGTATGTATGTGTGTATGTGTGTATGTGTGTATGTGTGTATGTGTGTATGTGTGTATGTGTGTATGTATGTGTATATATATATATATATATATGTGTGTGTGTGTGTGTGTGTGTGTGTATGTGTATGTGTATGTGTATGTGTATGTGTATGTGTGTATGTATGTATGTATGTATATATTTGGCAAATATATATATATTTGCCAAAATTGAATGGTGATAAACACAGGCTTATAGCTTTATAAAAATGCCAAGAGGCTTGTATACAAAAAAAAAAAAAAGGTAGACCAGCTTCCTATTAGATGAAACTTTAAGAGTTATAGAATATACAAAGCAAATGTAATTGGTTGCTAGGGAACACTGGCCATAGCCATTTAATTTTTTGTTGTTCAGTCATTCAGATGCTACTGACATTTTATGACCCACTGGACAACAGTTCATAAGAATGGTCTTCTCAATAGCTGTGTCTTTCTGTTCCAAAAATGCATGTATATTAGATAAACACCTCAACAATTTAACTGATATAAAGTATTTTATACTGCAGATGGATTTTTCAGGATAAGAAAACTTTCAAGAGATTTGTGAATGCTCCATATACAGTCTGTCCAGAACATCACAATCAGCTTCTTCAAGATTTATTTCAAGAAGATAGTCATATCACATTCACAACAACCAGATTAATGGAATTTCAAAACACCCAATGTTTTGGTCTCCTCAAAATATCGCACGGTAGAAAAACAGGTGTGTGCAACTAACAGAGGTTTTGTCAAAATAATGAATTGGGTGTTAGGATGTAACTATGCAGGTTCTATCCCATATATACTTTTCTGCAATGTCATAATGCAAGTTCAGAATTGCTGCAACTCACATGCCATCATTTCTCCCTCCCCTGCCTCATAAAGACCCATGGCCATAATGCTACATTTTGCACATTTTTGCAATTAAACCTTTGCTTGCCTGCTCAGTGTGTTCTACTGCCATTCCTAATAATTATTTTGATGTTCTAAGTATTAAGTCCTTCTGTTAATGTACTAATTTAACTTTCATTTGTGTTGGTTTAGCAAAAGCAATAAAAATCTTTACTTGTTTTAATTTTTTGTTAGTTTACACATATATGCACAAATGAATGTGCTTTACTTTGTGATCTCCATAAACAATTCTAGATTTGTATAGGGATTTCAGTGTTAAATTAGGACTGATGCTTGACAACATCTGTCTTCTGTTGTTGTTTTAATTAAGAGATTTGTTGGCTGGGCATTCTTTTTTTTTCTCCTGCATTTAATACTTCACAGCTGAAGTAACACTTGTTGTCATCAGAAGAGACCTTTCATGAGACTATCAAGTCTAGGCCCTAAAGTTATCTAATTGCACTGTTCTTCTTCAGTTACAATTACTTCCTTGAGCTGAGGAGCAGTGGAGATTTGGATGAAACATTAAGACAACATTTGGCAAGGCTGTGAACTGAGCTTTTACAATACCACATGTTGGTGCAGTACAACTCTATTTTGGGTGCTGGGAAACACAAAAGGGTCTTTGGGCAGATAGATCCTAAGCTACAAGAGACAGATGGCAAATAATGTGCTCCCTGCTGATGTTCCATCTTTCACACTAAAAGCAATTTAGAATAAAATAATAAATGATAAGAAAATTAAAAATTAAAACCTCTATTTCAACTGGAAAATTGTCTGCTATGAGAATATAGATTGCTGTTACTAAGCGTTAGCCATGAATGAAACTACAGAAATAATTGGCAGCTTGATAGCTATGTTCCAGCTCTGCTCATGTCCTTCAAGATTTTTACCCCAAAGATGAAAGATTTCTTCTTTCTCTTTTAGGTATCCTTTGGCCTTTGCCAATCTAGTCATCCCCATAACCAGATTTCTTGCCTTTTTAAAAAAAATATGACATCTATATAGTTTTTTTATAAAGTTTTTTTATTTTTTATTTTATTTTCATACAAATAACCACATGTTATTTGTACATAACTAACACTATTTTATATGATTCAATATTATGTCAATTTGTCTTACCATCAACCCCCAAAAACTATCATTGGCTCTTCTGCTCTCCATACACCATATTTATACCCTAACCATCACTTTCTTCTCCTTCTCTCCTCCTCCCTACCTCCTTTCTTCCCTCTGGAGGATGATATCTATATAGTTAACCACACCATAGTGTTAAATTGTGTGCTTGAATCATAATGGGTTAAAGTTATACCTGACCTGTGCTTCATAAGAATAATTAATCACTGACTTTTAAGGGCCAAGATTATTATTCAGAGCTGTGCTTTTTACACCCCACCCACTCTCAGAAGAGACAGTTCTCTCTTAACATTAGCTGCTTAAGCAGGAGAGAAGACAGGTTATTGATTTCTTGTGAGGTAAATTTTGAGATGTATATGACCTATCCAGAGACAGCTCACTCACTCACTCATTCAATTCCTTTGATGCTTGTGATCTCTTGTTACTCTCTTCTATTCCCTTTTAGTGCTATGCTAACATTTATTTTGCCCTATTCCTTTTTGGTTATTTTGGGTAGTTTAACAGGGAATAATCTGTGTTTACTTATTTCTTTTTTTTTCTTACAAGAAAAACTTGACAAAATTATCTTTGGGTGGGATATGGAATGGGTGCACGTCATACTGGATACTTTGACGAAGTATCTAGGATCCTCTTTAGTAGTGTACAGCTCTGCATTTCTCAAGCTTCAGTTAATTTGCTGGAAAAGATATGGAAAAGGAATTCCTTCGATAGGAGTTGAAGGAGCTTTATTGAATTAGAAACTACCTTGCCTCAAATGAGGCTGAAATACAATCCCCCTGAGCATGTGGCAGAAAATTGGAAGGCCCCCTTTTTACCCCTTAGGAAAGGCAACTCATTAGAAATAGGAGAGAGAAATCCATTGCAGTTCAGCTGCTGGCATTTTTGGAAACATTTGTTTGGCTTTCAAGCCTTCTTTACTAATCACAGATTAAACTTTCATCCTATTTTAGATAGTGAAATCCATGTTGTCTGTACTATAATTAGCATTGCCAGTTGCCTTTGAAGTTTGAAAAAAAAAAGATATTTGAGAGAAATATGTACTGTTCCACGTAGGTGAAACTATTCTAGCAATTTTAGAGAACATTAAGATTCTACAACTGAATAATATCAAGGACAAATATTACTGTTGTTTATTGGGCTTTGTCCGCATGTACGTATTTGTTACTACATTGCTTCTGGCAAATTATGTGAAACAGCTACAGACATTTCAGCGAACCTCAGAAGAGAATATATGTATCTGAGAGCCAAATTATGGAGTCCTTTGTACTCTCTGAGCTTGGCTTGCTTGTAGATGTTTTATTACAATGATTAAGTCACCTCATCATTGCTAGTTAGTGTTGGGTTTCCTCCCTGTAGCTTGCCCTGTCAGTGTTGGTGGTAGTGTGGCTTTCTCCTTGGTACTGCCTTTATTAGGGTATTGTTTTCTGATTGTTTGTCTGGTGTTAATCCCTATTTATCTTTCAGGGGATATTCCCTCCTCTGTAGTTGAAATAAATCTTAGTTTGGTGTCGGTCATCATGCCATGCAAAGGCATTTTATCCTTAATGTTTCTATAACACTCTAATATCATAAGAAACTTACTGATCATGCCTTTACCATACTTTTATATAAGTCTTTCCCAAATTAGGTTTCCTCCAAATGGACAGATTTTCAACTCCCAGAATTCTAAACAAGAACCCCAATTTACAGATTATAATCCTCACCAGTGGTTTGCCAGCCTAACATTTGGCATCTAGAAAAATACCATGTTAGATTCTGAAGCACAAATTTACAGCTTGCATGTGCACAATATTGTAGTAGCAGAACTACTTTACTAGCAGATTGATTAACTTTTTACCTTTTTAAAAATACACTTCTTTTGGTTTATCTAGTTCAGGGGTATCAAACTCATGTCATCATGTGACGTAACAGGAGTTCTCCTCCTTCACTAAACCAGATGTGGATGTGGCGAGCATGTGACATATCTGGCCCATGGGCTGTGAGTTTGACAGCCCTGATCTATTTGAATAAAATCAACATTCATGGACCAACATCTCCAACAATTCAGTCATGGATTTCCCTCACACCTTATGGATTTGTGGATTTTTCAAATGTATTTCCATTTGCTCTACTTTCACATGTTTTGTATACTATTGTGTGTCTTCAATTCTATTGAATTTTACATATATTAAATGATAATTTTAGGCATATCTCATTATTTTAAATACATTATGTAAACTTAAAATAAAGAGCACCAGGAAATCCTAAAACCACATAGAACCCAAATATAATTTGGGGGTGGGTGGACATATCTTAGTCATAAATTCTGTGTTTAAGCATTAATTTGGCTTATCTTTTAGTAGTAGGAAGAGTCACCCTGGAAGGGTGGAATATTAACTATGCTGAACTCTTTTTTTTAATAATAATTATAGCCATTTTGGGCCATGAGGGAAAAAAACCCCATAATAGTACCATTATTAGAGCCAATCAAGATGACGTAAAACAGTGGGCCAGTTTTTGAATTTCCCACACCTCATTATCAAGCCAAGTGATAAGTAAAAAGCAGCAGATGCAGAAAAATGAGAAATTAAGCCAGGTGCTTTAGCCAAAAAACATTTTTTCCCCTGTGTGAACTCTTTCTCTCTCTCTCCTTGGGCATCGGAATTCAAATCTAGAATTTGCTTTCTTAAATACTGGTAATTCAGAGAATTTTTGTACCCAAACATGGGCCTTTTCTTCAAGATAAAATGCAATAATTATATGCAGTTCAAATCAAAGGGTGAGCAATTATTCTAACATCACTAACTGGACCCTGAATTTGACTCTGCCAGTGTAATCTATTTTCCTTTTAAACTCATGGACATACTCCAAACGAAGAATGGTGGTGAATGACTGACAGGAAAGATGGAGGTTGCATTTCAGATGTGAATAATGAACAGAATGGATATCAAAATAAGGTTAATCTTTCATGGAATCCGTCCATTTTATACGACTGAATTTCCATTCTATACCATTTGCGTTCACTTTTGCACACCTTGAATGAACTGCCAAATGCACTTGTGGTGGAGATATCTCTGGTACACAAAAGGAGTGATTTGGATGGACTACAGCCATGATAAAGTTTATTAATTTTTGCATTCTGATTGAAATAAGTTGTTGCCTTATGTCCTGGTCTTAGAAGACAGAATTATTACTTGCTCATATCATACTCCACCCCTTCCCTGTATGAGACTGTTTAATTACCAGGAGGGAGCTTTATGCAGAACCACAACTTTGACATCTGCTTTTCTCTTATTTTTCATTCAGTAAATTGCCATTCATTCATTCACTCACTGATTATTGCTCTCCAGCCCGCTTCCCCAGGCATCCCTGGAGACCTTCATCTGGCCATCCCAAGAGGTAGCTTAATCTAGAATGCAAAAAGAATGTATCGATGCTTTCTCTATAGAGCTAAGAGATTCTGGTTGCAGCCATAAA
Source organism: Thamnophis elegans (assembly GCF_009769535.1). Taxonomy (NCBI): domain Eukaryota; kingdom Metazoa; phylum Chordata; class Lepidosauria; order Squamata; family Natricidae; genus Thamnophis; species Thamnophis elegans. Next base: position 74,017,672 of record NC_045542.1, read on the forward strand.
GGAATGAGAGGAAGAATTAGCCTGTGTGTTTGTGTGGCTCTGCTCCAGTAAATATTTTGATGCATCTGCTGCCAGCACTGGTCTGAGGGAATCTACCTAGCATTTAAATTTTGATAGCGAGCTGTTTTGAATAATAAGAGTGCAGCCGGCTGTGAGTCAGTGCATGTGTGTTGACTGAAAGGGGGGGGGGGAATCTAAAAGCTTAATGCCTGCTGAACGCTGAGCTGCAGTGCTTTGCTTTTGCCACCACCACCACTCCTCCTCCTCCTCCTCCTCCTCCTCTTTCTAGTAGATATTCCAAACTGATCTTTTTTTTGTCTTGCTCACTGAAGGGGAGGAACAAAAAAATATAGCCCCTCACCCAAGTAGCAGTTGCAATGGGTGCTGTAATGGGCACGTTCTCTTCTCTGCAAACCAAACAAAGAAGACCCTCGAGAGGTAAGGACCGTTCCCCCTCCTTCTTTCCCCAGGTGTTGTTAGTAAGGATTCAATGTTACCCCTTTTTCTTTACAAACCGAGGGGATTTTTTTAAAAAAAGCCCGAAGCATGTGCCACTTGCAACTAAACACAGCGAACGTCGATCGTTTGGAAGAAATTTGCAGCAAACGATGAAAGCTAGCATGCGTCTCTCTCTCTGTGTGTATATGCTTGTTTGTGTGTTAGGAGCTGCAGAAGGAAGAAAGGGATAGTTTCATTGGGTCATCGTTGTGATTGTTCGGGTGAGGGAAGGTGTGCCTAAAATGTTGTAAAGCCAGCATACAAACGTGTGTAAGGCGGAGAACTAGAGAGGTAGCCAGCTGTGCAGAGCAGTTGCAGGAGAAACCTGTTTACTCTGGGTCCCATGCTGTTTGGTTCCTGTGGGGTAGCAAAAACAGAGGAAAAGAGGGGGGGAGCATTTACCATCTGCCTTTGAGGATCACTTAAAAAAAAAGAATGAGACATTACTTCTGAAAAAGATGTGTAAGAAATGCTGCCGGTGGATGTCAAATGTTTGCCTTTTTGAAGAGGGAGGGAGAGAAGGAGTGATACATTTACGGAGGAGCGGAAGTGAGAGAGCAGTAGAGCAAGCAGCATTTTAATCTCTCTCTCTCACACCCCAATCCTTTTTCAAATCCTGAAATTGGCGAGATTTGTATATAGCATGCTAATATTCTGTTAAGTGTGCACTGTTTAGGAGAGGGTGGCTCTTTTAGCCTGTTTCCTTAGTGGTATTAACCCCAGAGTTGAAGAGAATTGGGGAGTCCAAAGTTGGAGGCTCACTAAGGAATAAGATGAAACAAAACAACTTGTACAAGATGGCAGAGGATTTAATTTTGTTTTGTTTTCTAAATCAACTTTATGTATTCAGTTCTCTCATACTGGCTCTAGAAACAGCATAAAAAATGCAAATGCTCCATGGACAGGACCATAGAACTGTGGGTAGATTTTTAAAGTAAGGTTTCTTTTTATGGGAGAAGATCAGTTCCATAATGGCAGTGATGGGAGAACCAATTTGTAGACCCACACTCATTGTGGATTGATGGAATAAAGAAGTGTAGTGTGATGAAAGTATGATGACGAAAAAGGTCAACTTTCCCCAGTCAGAAATCCTTTTTAGATTTTGGCTGCCATCCTTCTCACAACTTCCTATATCCCACTAAAGTCACCAGGATTTAAGTGACTTATAGATATCCTTGGTTGCTGCTCATATATTTTTTTTCATAGATACTGGTGTGAAAGCTATTGCTAAGAAATACTTACACAGTATCTGAATCCACATGTTAAACCTGTTGAGGTGAGAGGAGTACTTTAGAATTTAGCTGAGCTTTACTGAAATACATTTACTTGGTATATACATCATATTTTGCATAAATGTTCTAATTTTTGATTATAAAGACCCAAGTTAAAAATAAGTGGTGTTTATTTTTCTGAAGGCAGGCTACCATTCTTATTTAACTTGAAATAGTGGAGAATTTATTCAGTCACTTTGAGTTTGCAGTTTCCTCCCTCCACCATTTTACAACAGGTGGTCCTGTAGGGAAGGAGAAAACAGCCTGAAATGGCTGTGACTAGATTACTTTATTAATATTTATTCATTATGAATATTTCACCTGGGAGTAGTGGTGGTGGTGATTCTCTTTCAGCTGCTAGTATCATCAATAATTTTCCTTAAAGTCTTTATATAGCAGTGTTCTTGGAGATACAGATTTAAGGCTGAAAATAATGCTGGGATTTCTTGAAGTCTCTGTAATTATTGTTTATTGGTTTTTAAGTTCTTAAATATAGTTTGCTCTGGTCTCCAAAAGGGGTGAGTCGGGATCTGTGGATTTTTATCCTTTCCTTATGATTTTCTAAGGTGGTCAAGTTACCTTTCCTTGCTCCATGACTTTAAAGAAGTCAAAATGTTATGCAAGCAAGGCAGGTCTGCCTCTTGTCCTTATCCAAATAGGAGCCAGGATGCTTGCCTGGGAAATAAACTGCAATAGCCTAGCTATGCTCCCATGTGGCATGATCCTTCTTTCCATAGGAATAGTCATGTAACTGCCCTTACATGAAATGGTTGTTTACAGTAAAAGTAGGGGAAGGAAAGCCCTTGCCTGCTTTCAAACACTTTATTGCAAGAACTCGATGGAGATGATAAGAAGTCACTCTTAGACATGGAAGTGGAAGGACTGATGGAATGAAATGGGGGGTTTTCTTTCAGCAGTCAACAAAATTGAAGCCAATTAGCAGATTTTACAAATCATCAATGAGAACAGTTTGCATGAACTAAGCAAGGAAGTAGTATCAGTCTCTACTTTCAGACTGCTGCTTCACACTGTGGAGAACAACTAATGATGATATGTTAAATCTTAGCTGCAGTTTCTCAGGAAGCCCATGCTGAGAAAATATTTCATTTTATTTCCTGCTGCAAAAAATATATATAAAAACACCAGCGAGCTATGGCATTCCATAAATCCCATATATTCACTTGTCTATTCTGGAGGACCTAGTAGCTGATTGACTGTAATGAATGTCAGGTTTTCCTTTTACATGAATAGTGAATGCTGGGAGAGGAACTACAATCAAATCTTTTCTTCTTAATCTCCTGCACAATCTACATGTGGTAGCAGGTGTCATAACGCTGTTGTGTAGAAAGTACTTTATATTTAAAAAGTCCCCAATCAACACCCCATTATAGATGATGACTAGATGCATGGCAGCTTTGAAGATTTTAAGTGGGAGCATCCAAAAAATTTTTTGTTGCAAAGGCAAGGCATTGTTCATGGTAAAAATTTACTCCTATGTCTTTAGTTTTCAGTGTACAAGAAAAACCACATAATTCCTTAAACTTTTCTTGTTCAGCCTGCTACCTCTACTAGAACCTTTTGCTAAGATTTGCTCTCAGGAGTTTGTGTGTGTGTAGGTGTACACAGAAACGAGTTCTGAAAGCAAATATAGTCCTCCACGTATCACCACAATTGAGCCCAAACTTTTATGTTGTTAATTGAAAAATTTGTAAAATTGAGTTTTGCTCCATTTTATGACTCTTCTTAATCCATTTAAATGAACCACTTCAGTTGTGAAATTAGTAACCTGGTTGTTAAGTGAATCTGGTTTCCCCATTGACTTTACTTGTCAAAAAGTTGCAAAAGGGGATCACATGACCCCGGGACATTGCGACTGTCATAAATGTGAGTTAGTTGTCAACCATCTGAATGTAAATCACATGACCTTGGGGATGCTGCAACAGTCATAAGTGTGAAAAATGGCCATAACTTTTTTCAGTGCCATTGTAACTTTGAATGGTCAATAAACTGTTGTAAGTAGAACTTCCTGTATCTATACAATCACCTATATATTTATGCAGGTATGCAGAGATCAATCAGATATGCTACTTTTTAAGGGTTGGATAGTAAATGATAAATTGAGCCTCATTGCTATATCTCTGAACAAATACATTGGTCCAAAGCACACAGACACAATTCTTCATGCATTATTTCCAATTTTTCCTGTAATTTATCAGAAAATTATAAATTCTATATTTTTGTAAGTTTGGATAAGAGGTTATAAGTTGAAAGGTTGAATCAGATTAAGTAATACACTTACATTCCTCTAAATATTATCTGCTGTATAATGTAACAGCATGTAGCTATCCTATTGTTGTACATATTGACTTATTTACATTGTAGCCAATAGTTTAGGGTATATAAATGTGACTACAGACATGACAATGTGAAATACAGATGTATAAATTATCTTTCACCTGAGGTGTAAATGTAGTTCAGAAATCTTAGGAAATATGGATTTAGTAACTTGAAGACATTAAAACCATTTTCTCCTATTCAGAAAGTTGATCTTACTCTTATTATTTGATGATCATGATTATTATTTTTTTAGAATTCTAACTGTTTTGTAGTTAAAATAACAAGGAGAATCTGGGTACTTTAAAACCTATGGAAACACTGTTATATTTTACTGTACACCTGAAAGTATGTTGGGCCCTTGTAGAAATTTACTACTTAATGGCTTTGGTCAGACATATCCTTCCCAAAAGGTAACTCTTGAGATTTTCTTTCCCCAAATTCCCTCTAGTCTGCATAGTTCTGCTAATCTTTATTAGTGGGCTGAAATCACTTGGCTGCAATCACTTAGCATTTCTGTATTAGAAAAAAATTATATAGAATCCAAAAGTGCTTGGGAAATAAAGATGATGCTTTATATCATATCAATTTTACATGTATTTAATTAACACTATCAAAAATAGAAGTTAGTATACATTTATACTGAACCGAAGCCAATGCATTATTAACACTGTAGGTGCACCAACCCAATGATGAAGACAGGTCTAGGCCAGTCTAAATAATGCCACATCTGAAGTCACCTATGTGAAAATGTTCCACAAATGATCAGAACCCAGAAAAGGGACATTTATAATGAGAAGGATTTTATAATGACTTCATGTACTTTGGCTTCCTTCCAAGCCAAATCCTAGCCTAGTTGTCTAATGGAAGCCAAAGTACATATTTATGGAGAAAGGGCCGATGTCTCTATGTTTTGATGGATACACACATTTTATTGTACGTGTGAGATTTAAAAAACATCCAATTTCCATTTCTTGGCAGGATTCACATATTGTGTAAAATTATTAAATTGTTGGTTTGGGGCTTAGTATGACACAGGAATTTATCAATTATAGTTTACCAATAATTTTGTGCATGAACTATGTCATTATGGCTTATTCAATAAAAAAGTGTTTAAAAACCTATATCTCTGCTTAGTGTTATATGTAACTGAAGCTTCGGTACCTGATAACAACAGCAGTATCACATTGTTAAACACTTTAGAAAGACATTATTTGATATTTATGTATTATATGTTCACATTCATATAGTAATCTGAACACTTTAAGATCAGTCCCTAACTGATAATTCCACCATAACAGTAAAATCCCAAATTTCATTCTTATGAAAACAATAAGTATGAATGATACATATGAATGATATATGCATTATTCATACTTATTGTTCTGTTGAGTGGCTCTCTTCAATCAAAGTTTTTCTGTCATCTGGATAAGATTATGCAGAAATCATTCAACTATAAAACTAAATCTTGGGTATTGTATACTAGTGGGCTGATTTTAAATGATGCTCCATTTAAATTAATTCATGGTTCTGCATAACAAGAAATGTTGTCAGATTGCACTTGTCACCATTGCTGTTACAGTGTGAGACTTGTAAAATGGTGCAGTATTTACAACTAGAATTTGTAAATCAAATAATACTTGACTTTTATGTGACAAACAAGGGAAACAAAAAGAACTATACTGGCAAGCAATTGAGTTTGAAGAAATGGGATGTTTGTGAAATTTTGACTGAAGGGGGTTAATGGAACCAGTCATTATGATTATCAGTCTCACCTGTTACTTAGGAAGAAGTTAGAAATAATATTGCTTTTAACTGATACTTAGAAAGTATCAGTTGCCTCCATATCCTGTTTCAATATAAATTATAACCAGAGAGATGGTTTCATTTCTTATCATTCATGAGGGACTAACACAAGCAAATAGCTCGTCCTGGCCCATCAAGCTCCAATGCTGATAAACATAGGGCATTTTCATGAAAAATGCACCATAGGATCCAGGAGATGCCTTTTATTTTATTTTATTTGACATATACAGTCACCCATCTCACATATGCGACTCTAGTTGGCTTACCATAAAATAGATAAAACAGAAAAACTACACAATATAAAAAAGAAAAATACATAGCAGTCAAGCATTACAAAATGACTATCCAACAAAGTCAAGAGATCGGCTCACTGTACAACCAGGGCCAGGCATAAAATTAATTTCAGGGCCTTGCAAAAGGTCAGCAGTCGGGGCTGATCTCAGGAGGAATTATTTTGGGAATTTGTTGTGATATGAATTTAATAAATTATTATTTTCCAAGGAACAGGTGGTATGACATGAAAGGCTCTCCTCCTGGTCCCTGCTAGCTGACACTCCTTAGTCAGTGGCATCTGGGACCTCCTGCCAGAGTGGGTGGGACTGGTAGAAGAACTGTCGATATATATTTACATGGTTTTTTTTAGTTCTTTGGTTCCTCTTGTTGCTGATAGATGCAGCAAACTTCCCACAGAGGGGGAAGTCTTAGAAATAATCTGCTGCTTTCTTTCCTTTCCTTTCTCCAATATTATATTGCAGCTCTTTTTCACATCATGTCTGAGACCAACAAATAAGCATTATGTGCTCTCAACACTTGCAATGCATAAGCGCCTGAATTCAGAGCAGGTGAGATAGAAACGTTTATAGATCTGAATATCCAGTGAACCTCTATGAGCAATAATTCACATTTTTTCATATTTTTCCCATAAGCAAGAGGCAAACTGCAATACCAGTTGCACCAGTGGTGGGTTCCTATCAGTTTGACCCAGTTCGGCCAAACCGGTAGTGGTTTGATGGCCTGGGTCACTAGAATTGGCAGTGACCCATGCCTGGCATACCCCGAACGATTTCTCCCGGCAGCGCCTATGGTACCGCCATCTTGTTTTTTGCTTCTGCACATGTGCAGAAGCATTTTTATTGCATTGCTCATGTGTGCACACCGCACACCAAGCATGTGCGCATGTGAAGCATGCACAAGCGAACCAGCAATAGAGCCTGCTGGAACCCATCCCTGAGTTGCACACTCTTATAATAGCAGTGTTTCTAGAACAGCATCTACTATTGCTGTTATATCAATTCCTTTGATATAACAGCCTTTCTTGGAAGCCTTTCCTAATTGTAACTAAATAGATATTTAAGGGCCTAATTTTCATCTTATTGTTCTTTATTCAAAATTTTCTAATTGGCATTCAAAAAACCAGATCTTTGTGATCTCCATAAAACATTTTAGACTGAAGAATATATACATATCCAGACTGAATGAATAAGAGGAGTTGAAAGAATCAAATGGATGGATTCTAATAAATTTGGAAGTGATTTTCTAATCAAAGATGTCAAGCGTTACTTCTGAATATCACAGCTTTTTCAAAAAGTGTACAATACACAAGCATCCCGAAATCAGGAACTGAACTCTTCAAAGGGTGTCAAACTATCCAGATTAGCACAGTTTCTTTATCCAATTATTATAGTCTAGTTTATATTAAGCATCAATTTTTCAGCCTCATCCATCTTGAAGCACGCAGGTGTCCAATAGAATCATCTAGACAAAGGCCACTTGACCAAAAAAAGAAAAATTAATGTGAAAAGTTTGAATAGTTATAAAGTTGGTAAGGCACAATGTAATTTATTGCTTTGTATCAGCTATCAAATATTAAATCCTGTTGCAAAATGTCCAATTTAATAGGTTTCAAGTTATCAAATACTGAAATAAAGTGGTATGAGGCATCAAGTAGAGATAAGAAACCAACATTTTGCAACTATTTAAGCACTCCAAATTTCTGGCAAGTTTAACATCAATTTCAAAATTCATAATTGCTATTTTTATCATTCATTTTACTACTCTGGAAAGCTTTAAAAATGCAGCAGTTGCATCCTTCAAGTCTAATCTTTGTGGCAAAGAAGTTAGCATGCATTACAAGAAGCTGTTTCTCCAATAGTAGCATCTGTTCTTGAATCAATGATCTGGGGACTGGGAAGCAGAGTTATGAAAATTGTATCATGTAGATCAATTCTGTGGGACCTTTGAGTTGACATACTTAACAAATATAATAAAATTTGCTCCGAGCACCAGATACTGTTATGAAGAACAGAATAATACTAAAGTGTGGAATAGGTCTTGTTTCTTGCATCTTTTATAAAATGTTTTATTTTTTCTGGTGGGGCAATAGTTATAGTTTAGTCATAGTTTTGTTAAAAATTAATAGGGTCTTTAATAGGGTAAATTACTTTGGGCTTAGTCTAATCTGGAGATGGACAAGTAGTCATTGAAGTTCATAGTTTATTTAATAGGAAAACTAATAGGAAAAGAAAGTCTGCCACTAGATTGTACAAAATAAACCCATGACCCTACCCTGTTTTCCTGAAAATAAGACCTCCCTGGATAATAAGCCCAATTGGGCTTTTGAGCACATGCACTAAAATACGCCCTTTCCTGAAAATAAACCCTCCCTGAAAATATTGCAATAGAGCAGCAGCCATGAGGTGACCATGCTTGCTATCTCCTGCACTTCAAAAATAATAAGACCTCCCCCAAAATAAGGCCAAGTGCTTATTTCAGGAGTCAAAAGAAAATAAGACCCTATCTTATTTTCGGGAAAATATGGTATATAGGGGAAGAAGGCAGTTTTTAAGTCAAAAGTGTATAAACTATAATTTTATAGTTAGCATTCTGTTAAATCCAGAGGGAAAGAATGAGACCATCTGAGGAACAGACCTTTGACTATGCTTCCCTTTTTAAGTAGACTTTCTGTTTGTTTAGAAGCACAATTTGTACTTGTGGGTGGGAATTCTTCTACCCACGGATTAAAAATGTATGAAAAGCAATTACTGGTAGAGTGTTCCTAAAGAGGAAGAACTGGGGCAGGAAAAAGAGCACTAAGGAATATATGGGAAAGATAATCAGTCCAGAAATGAGATTTGTAGTACTACCAGAAGTGGATTACAAAAATGTACTCTGGGTAATAGCAGAAGGAGACAGAAATCTGAACTCCCATCTAGTTGTCTAGACTTTATAGAGCTGGTCTGGTAGCTTGAGAGAGATGAAATTCAATTTTGAAACTATCCTTGTTTTTCTTATAGAGTTTAGATATAAGATATATAGTGTTTGTAGCTCAGTCTTGGTATCAAATTTAATTCAAAATCATGTTCTCAATATGAAGTGAAATTGTAATAAAGGGACTGCTCACATCTGTCCCTATACAACTTGGATTAGGGAGAAGAAAACAGAGATTTTCTGCTACGATTTCCACCAAACTAGATTCTTAAAAGTCAGTGTAGAGAGCTGGCATAAATTCCATATACAGCAATTCATCCCCCCCCTTTTAATTTTCATATAACAAATTTAATTACAAAACCATTTTTATAATATTATAAAGTGTTTATAACTGATTGATAGTTTATCTTCCCAAAATTTCTGATTGTCTTTTCAAATATTTATCTCTTGTATACATTCTATAGTCACATATCTTCACCATGTATCCAAGTAATTGATATATAGACAGATTTATTAATCAAGTGGATGTCTTTTTCATTTTAATAGTTTTTGATAATTGCATTCTTTTTAAAATTCTTGTTGGCAACCCAGAGTTCCATTTTGTAGATGAGAGCCATTTATATTTGTTTAATAAATAAATAAAAATAAATTAATTCATCAATGATGTCTTGCCTTGAAGAAAATGTGCTAGAGATACTTTTCTATATACACTCAAATTATGTATAATAGTAAAAAAAAGGCATGATATATTGGCACCCAAATTCACATCTAACCACCTGTGGAAAAAATATATTTAGTCACAGAATATCCTGCCTATTCTTGGTATTGAAGCTGGTGGTGAAATCTCACTGGACAGTTTTTAGATAGAGAAACATTTCCAACTTGTACAGCCATGCAAGCCCGATGCTACCTCTACACTTAGAGAAGGAGTAAGAGGATTCTAGCATTCAGATTCTAGACTAGAATTGGATTCTAGCAATCATTCTAGGGCTCTAGAAATCTAGCATTCATCACCTTGGAGTGAGGCTGAGGGAATAGAAGAAAAGGTTGGATCTAAATTTCTGATTCTCCTCTTGTAATCCTCTCCTGCCCATCATATCTCTTTTTGCTATCACTACTATGATCCCCACCCCATTTCTTTTCATCCACCACAGGGCCTCTCCCATTCTCCCTGGTGGTACCTAGTGTCTCTGCTAGCTTGTGAAAGTTACTTCAGCAGCATGGACTGCAAGGATTGACTTCAGAGATTGCCCATCTCGGCACTCCAACTCCTCGCCTCCCTTTCTCTCTACTCTCATCCTCCATGCCAAGAGAGACATGCTTACCTAAGCCATCAGGTTCCTTCTTCCCACCAGTGAAAAGAATGTCCAGGCAGCTGTCCTCTTCCCAAATCCTTCCCTGCTTAGTACAGTTGCTGTTCTGCTCTGAGAGCTGGTCCAGGCCTAATTGAGTTGTAGTAAATAAAGATGGGATAACAATAATAATCATCCAAACTGACTTGCAGAGATCTCTGAGGTCCAATGAAAAGAATGTTCAGCTAGATTGTACTCTTTTGATCCAAGTCTAAAAGCAACAGAAGCAGCTGGTGATGGTGAAGTTGGAGTAACTTGACATTTGAGGTCCAATGATACTTAATTGCTCTCAAGCTGGGATACAAGAAATTACTTTAGCCTTTCTTTTTAAACATTTAAAAATGCCTTTTTATTTAATAGTAGACAATAGAAACCTACTAAGAAAATTACAAACTATAAAAATATTCACACTTCATCATTTAACAGCAAAAATTCAAATGTTTTCAAATTGGTTCAGGCAATAACTTTGCATTAACAATGATGCTGTTAACTGATGTATGAAGATCAAAAACTTTACTATGTGTTGATTTCAGAAAGCTTGCAAAATATAAAATTGACTATTCAAAACTGAATATATGACCAAAGAAGCTAAATTCCAGAAATTCCAAGTATTGAACTTTCTTTAGGAGTTTGGCCCAATGATATTTTTAAAAAAGTTCATTCCTGAATATTTAATAGTTCTTAAGAATAATTAACCATATTAGGACTTGGGCTACAATATTCTATCAGTGTAGGTAACATTGGGATAATCCAAAGCATTTCAAACTTTTTTATTATTTAAATGATACCGCTGGATCATATTATGTTAAAACCTAGCTGTCTAAATAACAGTCTAATGCTGGGAAAGATGAAAGGAAAGAGAAGGAGCAGATGATTAGCAACAAGATTCAGTTATGGTGGAATAAGTGCACCACTGAAGACCGGAAAGATTAGGTTAGGGGCAGCTTGTCTCTATTTTTCTGAAAAACTATCTATGTGGTCACTATGAGTCATCATTAACCTGATGGCACATAATCACCCCTGGATGAAAAATTATATTTGACTAATTATAGAACAATATTGAAAACTTATGTGCCAGTTCCCATGTTCTAATAATGTTTCCTTATTAACTATATTTGTTCCTGCAAACTTTCAAAAAAATCTAAATAGTTAATTAAAAAAACACATTTGCATACATCATCAAATATTCTGTACTGCTAAATGTTGAATGTTGAATGATATATTGTAGATATTTCATTAAGATTTTAATGGTAACTTGGGAGAAGCAGCCATCATTTGGGAAATATAGTGTACAAGCTATCTATGAAATGAAGTGTTTTTATATTTGATATATGTGGAAAGATGTGAGCAACAAAGAAGTGCAGAAATTATAGATGGAAAAAAAATAGATTATTGATGACATGATGGATGGTTTTACCCCACCTTGAATCAAACATATTTGAGCAAGTTAATTGACTGAAACAGATAATTGCATAAGAAGCCTCATGATGCATTTACTTCCTTAAATGAAACCTTACTTTTTCGAGACCAAGTGTAGAAAAAGGTTAAAAGATGCTACAGCAGTAAATATAATGAAACACAAGGCTTCTACCATTTTAAAATAAAATAATTTAAGAGCTAATTCAAAATGGTACCTATGATTTCAATAAAATATATTGGAGGATATGGCTTTTAAAAAGTGGATCTTAAATATATTGGCTGAAATTGTAACAAGATAAAGATTTTTGGTGGGTGGTATGTATATAATTAGATTTCATTGGTATCCTGCAATGCTTTTAGATCCTTTGGAAGGTCTTTTAAATAATGTTTTTTGATTCATATTTTTTTAAAAAAATTCAAAGGCAAATATAGACTTTAAAAAAAATGGTGATTGCAAGTCATGTGGAGTTTTATATATCCTGCTGATTTTTAACTGTCTCTAATTGGACTAAAAAAAAACCAGTTAACTTGCTATATTGCAATTTACAAAGCAGTCAGATGCTCTACAGAACCAGCCAAGTGTGTAGTCCAATTGTCAGTATTCTCAATCAGTAGAAACTTTCAGATATTTTTCAAAGTCAGTCGCACATATAAAAAAATTCTCAAGGACAATTTTGCTTCCGGAGTATTGCAGTCCAAATAGAATGAACTACATTTATCATGCTTCTTGTTGGCAGAAGGAATTGGCCCACTAACCTTAGCAGTGCAGGTATACTGTAGACCTGATGATTGCTGAATGTGGGAGTCTAGACTGAGGTTAAAATTCAGGAGTTCATCCAGATTCATGAGAAATCTACCAAGGCAGATTAAACCGCTAAGCCCCAATCTTAATTTCAAATGGCCAGAAGCATGTCTGTATTTTCTGAGAGCTTTTTCAACAAGAAGAATTTATACCTTTTTGAAAGTAGCTTTACTTCAGTGTTCCCAAGACATCAGCAGCATTTGAGAAGAGAGCTTGTTTGTTTCCAACTCAGCTGTAGAGTATTGCAACGGTGTAAAGTTCCTTTGTTTCGTAGAGATGTTATGATCTCATTTGGGAAGAATTTTTTCACTTATGAATTTCAGATCCTGTAAAGAAAATTTTAGCTTAATGGCTTTGCAGGGCTTTTTCAGTAGCTTAGACCAAGTAGCACAAAATCAACACTTTTTAAAAGATTAGGCTACTTCGTTGCTCCTCCTCCTCTTCCTTCTCCTCCCTTTTTATTTTATTTAGAATGTAGGTGAGGGTATTTTATTGCTATTGTATCTGCAACAGGTTGGGAGATAAGCCAATAATTTTTCATTCCTTGTCTCAGCTTCCAAAACTGAGGACAATCAGGGGTTGCCTTCAAACTGCCTCTGGAGAAACAGTGCTGTATGAAGTACCCTGCTTTAAGATTCAGATTTTTTTGGTGCATTCTTGTTGTGTTATTATTAATACCAAACATGGATTTAAAAATTGAATAACTTATATACTTTTAGGTGGAATAGATATAGAGTGATAAGACATTATTATTAACAGTATAGATAATTGAGCCAATAATATGTACCTTTACAGAACAAGGTAGAATTCTGATTTAGCAATAGCAATAGCAATAGCAGTTAGACTTATATACCGCTTCATAGGGCTTTCAGCCCTCTCTAAGTGGTTTACAGCATATCGCCCCCACAGTCTGGGTCCTCATTTCACCTACCTCGGAAGGATGGAAGGCTGAGTCAACCTTGAGCCGGTGAGATTAGAACCGCTGAACTGCAGATAACAGTCAGCTGTAGTGGCCTTCAGTACTGCACCCTAACCACTGCGCCACCTTGGCTCTCTTTCCATTTCATGGAAAGCGTAAACTATATTTTTTCAGTTCTTTGGCAGCAATAACAAAAACATTTCCCAAGATGAGCAGCTCCAGGAGGGCAAGTTGCCAGTTTCTGAAAAATTTGTAGCTGCTTCAGCTTTATGGAAGAGATTCATCTCTTTCCCCATGTTATTCAAATTTCTACTGTAAGAGTTTCAAAATCTTCAGCCACCTTGCAACCAAAAGTTGACTTTGGGACTTGTAAAACACTGGTAGATTGTGACTTTTAAAAACCAGTTTAGAAGTTAATTTTCCATATCAGCATAGATTTGCAATGTAGCACCATAGTTTTGCCCTAGTAAAACTATCTTCTTCTTATAATGAACAAGTTTTTTATTTCTAGCCTGTTTATGGAAGGTTTCCTCCATGCTTTGCTTTTCAATGCCACTGACACCAGCTATTGACTCTTAAGTTCCCAAAATTATCTGCTATAGTGCTAAATGGACTGAAGAGGTAATAATACTCCATTTAAATTGCATTTCCTAAAACACACTAAATCTTATTGGATGCAAACGACACTGACAGATATAATCATAATAAAACAGTAACCAATTAAAATATTGGTTAATCACAGGTGGAACTAAATCGCAGATAAAAACTAAATAGCAGATGGAAACATCACACTGAAGCAAAAGTTCAGGAAATAAAAGTGTTTGGTAATAAGTGTGAGGCAGAATTTTTGGTGGGTTGTTTTAGAAAATGTCTACTCACAAATAGGCCATAACTCCACTTCAAGACTCTCAGAATGGTTTTAGAATTGAGTTAGAAAAATAAAGGAAGTGGTTTTACTATTTTGTTTTGAGGTAAAAGAAAATGAAAAGATTACACTGTCATACAATTTATGTCTCTTCATAAATTATAATTTGTGAACTGTAGAACTGTGTGATCTCTAAAGATGTAGTTTTTACATGTGGCATCATAGAAAGAAAGGAACTGGCAATTTATTCAACATTTATATTTCTTGCACTTCCACAGGAAATGTTACATTAGTTACTATCAAGCAGGCTTTAACCCTGTTTAAATAATCATTGATTTTCTTTGAATATGAGTAAAATTTATATCTTGGTGGGCAGCACTATCAAACATTTTTGTGCACTTTTTAAGAAAGCAACTGTTCAGCTATATAATTAGTGAGCTGACATACAGTATGATGAAAACAGGGCAGAATTTTTCCAACATTTCCATGAATCTCCTAGCAATCCTTTTTGACAATCTTTAATAGCAATAGCACTTAGACATATATAACCCTCCATAGCACTTTACAGCACTCTTTGAGTGGTTTACAATGTCAGCATACTGCTCCCAACAATCTGGGTCCTGATTTTACTGACCTCGGAAGGATGGAAAGCTGAGTCAACCTTGAGCCAGTCAGGATTGAACTTCTGGTTGAAGACAGAATTTACCTGCAATACTGCATTGTAACAACTGTGCCACCATGGCACTTTAAACTTAGTCTGTTGCCAAAAGTAGATGAGGAGAAGGTAGTAGGGGTAGGTTTCAACTGGTACGGCCATATCGGATGGTGAAATTTAGCATGCCTTCCCATACCTGTTGGTCAGGAGGCGTCGTATTGGAACGCTGCCTCCCCTCATTTGCTCTTTCAGTTGCCCTGCCCATCCGCACCATGCTGCCGAAAAGTTCTCAGAAGAAGAACCAGAAGAAGAAAGAACTGGTGAGTGGCTGGGGTGGGGGGAGGAAGAGGGAAGAGGCAGAGGGGCTACTGGAAGAGTATGTGCATGTGCACAGGCTGTGGGTTTTAAAAAACATCTTAGTGAATCCAGAAAGAGGGAAGAGGCATAGGGGCTGGAAGATACTGTAGGAACACACTCTTCTAGCCCCTCTTTTCCAGCCTGTTTTTAAAAGAGTGGAAGAATGTGTGCGTGTGAGTTTTAAAAACATCTGAGTAAATCCAGGAAGAGGGAAGAGGTAGAGGGGCTGGAAGTGTGTGTGCTGTGCATAGGCTGTGAGTTTTAAAAACGTCTGAGTGAATCCAGGAAGAGAAAAGAGGCATAGGGCCTGGAAGTGTGTGTGCTGTGCACAGGCTGTGAGTTTTAAAAACGTCTGAGTGAATCCAGAAAAGGGAAGAGGCAGAGGGGCTGAAAGTGTGTGTGCTGTGCACAGGCTGTGAGTTTTAAAAATGTCTTGTATGTGTAGAGGCTGTGAGTTTTTAAAATGTCTGAGTGAATCCAGAAAGTGAAAAGAGACATAGGGGCTGGAAGTATGTAAGGTGGTCAGTAATGTTGAAGACCAGCAAGGACAGCCATATTTCCTCTGTAAGTAGCTGTTTTATTGTTTTCTGTACTTATTTTATTCTTATATAAGTAGTAAGTGCACAAAATAATAAATTTCCTTTCTTATATCTTCTTTTTGTAGGTCATTCTTTGGGCAAATAATTCAGTGACATCGATTTGGCCACTCCCACCCAGTCACATGACTGCCAAGCTACTCCCACCCGGTCACATAACTGCCAAGCCACTTCCTCTCAGTCACATGACTGCCAAGCTACTCCCACCTGGTCACATGATCACTAAGCCACTCCTACCTGGTCATATGACCACCAAGCCACTCCCACAAAACAGGCCACACCTACAGAATAGGTTCTAAAAAATTTTGAAACCCGCTACTGGAAGGTAGATGCTTCTCATCCAAGTTAAAAAGAGATGCACATGTCAGTTAGATCTCTCTGAATAAGTCTTTATTTAATTTTAATTAGAGGACTAATAAAAAACATTCAATTTGAGTATTTAAAGCAAAATTTAAAAAACATGCCAGGTTTGTTAAAGCTCCTTTGAGATTTGGTTCCGCAAAAGATCTGTGTGACAGCTGTAACAGGGATGCATCAAAATACCTACTTTTTTTCTTTGGGCAAAATGAGATGGAAATAGCAGGAGTGATAGATATTTTAGAGTCCATTCACTCATCCAGGTTTCAGCGGATCTCTTCAAATGGTTCACTATAGTAATTTTTTTAATGATTTTCCCAGTATTCTTTTAAAATATAGATAGCAGGGATGAGGGAAGAACACCACAGAAACCTTCAAACTATCTAAAAAATTGTGCTGATCTGATGCACAGAATGTCCTGTTGCAACCTAAAAATAACAATAATAAAAAAACCTTTCAAGCCCTGTTTAGAAAGCAAGCATTTTTCCAGTTGCCTTTCTAAAGTGCCAAGCTTGGCTTAATGTTGAAGAAGAAGAACATTAACTTGTTCCTTTCTGTGGGGGATTTTGCTGCCTATCATCAGTAGGTTTTCCAGAGTAATAAGAAAGTTGGCACAGCTGATTAGTGAACTCGGCCACTTCTGGAAAAGACCACCTCATTGTTAGCTTTAATTGAGTACCAAGCTAGGCAGGACATATTGTCAATACATCTGGAGAGCATTGGATTTACCAAATGCACATTCATGGACCATTTTCATTTGCCCTTGTGGTTTAGTATAGCTTTGCTTTGCCAGATCCCTAGGTTTTATGGGTGCAAGGAGGATTGGCCAGGACCTGTCATTACTGGCAGGACTAGGGTATGTTAAGTTTATAGGCAGTAATCTGTATTCATTAGTAGTCTCAATTTTAGTCATTTTATTTCAATCATTGACCAGCAAATATTCATTAGCATGCATTTTAGAATCAGGGTAGCAAATGAGATACAGTGACAAAGAACTAGACTGGCATAGCAAAAGAAAAAAGAAAAGCATTTATAGTGCTACCTAGCCCAGTCTTAAAAGCAGTTAAACTTCTAGGCCAACATCTAAGTCTCCTTTCATTGTTGAAAAACCTACACATATTCTAGTTACATAGAATTTAAAAATGAGCTTTGAGCTAAGATGGTATACCAGTGTATTCTAGACTGAACAGCATGCTTACAGATGAATTACAAGTGAATACAGTTTGGTGTAGCAATGAAGGTGCTATCTTAAAATCCAGGAGACTGGGAGTTCTAGTCCTGCCTTAGGTATGAAAGCTACTGGAGGACTTTGGGGCAGTTACTCTCTCTCAAACCAATTTACCTCACAGGGTTGTTGTGAGAAAAAAAGAAGAAAGTAATATTGTGTTCTTTATTCAGCACCTTGGATTACTTTATTATTTATACAAATAAAAAGTCAGGATTGAGAAAAACCTACCCCTTCCCATTATGTGTATAAGAGTCAACGTGGTGCAGGGGTTTAAACTAGAAATGGGGAGATACAGCTTCTAGTCCTGTCTTACCCCAAGAAACTCACTGGATGACTTTGGACTGATTTAGCCTTATTTATCTTACAAGGTTGTTGTGGGAGGAAAATGGCTCTTGAGCAAAAACTTAAGATATAAGGGATCAGCAAGCACAGATGCTATTACACTACAATAGTTCTGTTCACAAGATTGGCAGAATAGCTTAAGCAGATGACAAGCAAAGTTATTACATACTGTATATAAAAATGAAGTTGAACATTAAATAACATTATTATTAAGCAACTTTGCAAAGAGCAAAGAAGCCACAGAATCTGTAAACACTATAAAAAGTCTTTGGAAGCACCTTGAAACCAACTGATTCAACAATTGCTCCAGTCACTGCTTTGAATCCCAAATCTGGTTCATAGGGATTAATTCCATGGAATTCCATGTAGTTGAATCAAACCATCTTTGAGGTTTCGCAGTCTGACCATGCTCTGGTCCAGATTTGACGATGGTAAGTGATTTGGAGTGTGTCTAGAGATACTCAATCATTCAGGTCATTGTTATCCCAAAAGTGCTTGTTTTTCAAAGACAACTGTACTTTGTTTTTCCTTGAAGACATTTTGCTTTTCATCCAAGAAGCTTCTTCAATCCTGACTGGATTTAGAACTGAAGAAACTTCTTGGATGAGAAGTGAAATGTCTTCAAGGAAAAACAAAGTTCAGTTGCCCTCTGGGAAAAAAAGCACCTTTAGAATGATTCAGAGTATGTAAGTGTGGCTAGCTACTGTCATATGATCTTAAGGTAAGACTTATTTAAGCAGATTGTTTCTATTTTGTAGAAATAATTTAATATTTTGTGAATGACTCTGTGTTGGAATTTATTTTCTGTTTGTAAAAATACGAAAAAAAAACAAAAAACAAACCACCGGATAAATAGATTCAAGGAGATGCCAGCATGTTTTAATTTGAACAGGCAACTGTGCTTGGATCACATTTTTCTTCAATTCTGAATCACAGAATCACAGTCCTTTTGCAACTTTGCCCAGTCTCGCTATTAGTTTATTTACATTCTGTGGGTAAAATGGACAGGTTTTCTATGCTTTTTAAAATGTTAATAATTTTACAGTGCTACTATTACTATTCATCATTGCTTACAAAATAATGAGAGAATCAAGAGCTGAAAACAGTGGCATTACTACATTCGTTTCTACTGTAATTTGTATACTGAAAGTTATGATATTTCAGCAAGAATGAATTTATGGAAGTGATGCCATCCAGCTGAATCCTCATGAATACTTTTTTTAAAAGCTTTTTCTTGCTTCTCCCTTTTTTTGTATCCTTGTTTTAAAGCTTAACTAAAAATCTGAAAAACAAACTCTGATTCTGTTATAAAACTCTGAAGCCATGCTGATAAGAACCAAACACTAGCTACAAAAATACCCAAGATATTTTGCAAAGGCAACATAGAGAAAAGTTGCTTTTATCTTACTAACCGAAAAGGAAGGCATTCAAAAGGCTGCTCCTTCACTGATCCTCAGGAGGGTATCTTTCTTTCCCATCCCATTTAGCTTCCAGTGCCCACCTCCCCCAACTTTGCACTTCTATTTCTTTTTCTTTAAAACTCTAAGAAAAACATCAGTGAATCAGGTGAAGACCTCTGATTGAAACCATTTGCTCAAAAATGGAAAAGAAAACCTGCAGGCATGGAAACTTGGCTCCAAAAACAGTCCTGAAAGTGTTTCAGTAATGCTGGAAGCATTCACAAAATGTTGCTGACATTCTTTCCTACTGGGATAACAATACAGCAAGTCTTTGGCAGTAGCATCTGGAAATTAGTTCAATTCTCACTCCGCTAATAGCACTGGAAAGAGTGTTTTGGTGCCTTGCACCCAAGGACGAAGAGATTAGTGTGAACATACCATAATTGAGATTGCACACTCAGTGTGCGGAAATCACATTTTTATATGGTGTGATAGATTCGAGTTTCTTGTAGCTATTCACAGGAAATAACATTAAACCGTGGAATATTAAATATTGTGATAGAATTAGTGTAATTATTGCTGTGCTATTTCCAGATACAGATATGATAACATTTGAAAGATTTGGAAGGCAGAAGTTAATGTATTTGATAGTTAACAGTTTTCGTCAAAATGATGAATACACTTCTTTTCATTTGTTTAATTGTGTGATTCAACTCCTCAGTGATGACATTTGAAAGGGGTCTTCCTAAGCGCAGCTTGTTTTATTTTAAGAAAAATAATAGCTGTAATATTTAAAAATATACTGGGTATAATGTGCACAAAATTAGTGTCATCAACATGTCAGAAACAGGAAATACATGGCCATATGGTAATTGGTAGGAAAATGGCCAAGACAGAAAGCTTAATTTGCTGTAAATTCAGTAGCAGAAGGTAGCGAGCGAGCAGCCGTTCAAGAATTCCAAAGCTAAATGCAATTTTGTCTGCACTAATAAAAATACTGGATGCCCAACCATTTGCCCTTTCATTTATGCAAAAATCAGTGATATTGTAAATAGTCAGTGGCCCACCTCAAGCTGCAATCCTGTTTGTGTAGTCAACCTCAGGCTGCTGCTGACTAGAGAAGATCAGTTTTTGTTTACTGACAATTTGTTGCTCTAGTGGAGCTGTTTTTAGCAACTCTGCAAGTTGGAAAAGCTAGATAATATTTTTCTGGACAAAGCCCACGCAAGATAAAAAAAAATAACATGTTTCCCAAGGGATCTTGCTACCTAATGCAAAGGGTAAGATAGCACTCCCTCCCCTGCCGGTAGAGAAGCTAGCTGAAATGACAGCCGAAAATGGCACTATGTTAGGGCTTTTTACTCACCTGAGAATAGCACATTAGTTTAGGAGGCTCCAAAGGGACTGTTTTCTAATAGAAACGAATGGTTCGCAGGCTCAAAAGAATAGCTGGGGAGCTGTTGGTTCTGCCTTCAGCATCTGCTACCTGAAGCTCATCTCTCCGTTACTACCTTAAGGTCTACAAAACCAGTTTTCAACAAATAGGATTTACTGAGCCCTTTGTTCTCTTTTATTTGTTTTCAAAATGTGCTGGACTTTTCTTTGAATCTATGTGCCACCAAGTGATTACGACTCTTTTATATTACTTGTAGTTTGTTATCTGTCTGCCTACCTGCCCACCTTCCACCTTATATTCGTGTAAAGGTATAAACAAACAGGAATGTAGGAATATTTCAGTCTGTGCAATATGGGGGGAAATACCAGGATGAGGACTTCTGACATGGCACAGCAAAAGATTTGGGGAAATATGGTCTTCAGAATTATCACAAAGGGTTCCAGTTTAGTATTCCTAGAATTGAAACTAGCCTGGTAGAATTGAGAACATGCACATGACATCCCAAGTTCATGGAACAGCATGTAACTGCTTGTATCTCCAAGATGAATGGCACATAGGTTGGCTTCTTAGGTCATCTTTAGGGATCATAGCTTGCATAGAGTAGTGTCAGCATCACTGATAAAATTGGACTTGGGTTTAATTTCTGATATGCTGGCCAGGCTATGCTACAACTCACTAATACTCTCCCAGGGGTGAAATCGAGCAGGTTCTGAAAGGCCCTGGAGAACCAGTAGCAGAAATTTTGAGTAGTTGAGAGGACCGGCAAATGCCACCTTTCGCTGGCCCCAGAGTGGAGTGGGAATGGAGATTTTTCAGTATTCTTTTCCTGCCATGTCCACCAAGCCATACCATACCCACCAAGCCACGCCCACAGAACTTGTAGTAAAAAAATTGAATTTCATCGCTGTACTGTCCTTACAATTAGCAAGGAATGTAATATGTGACACAGTATGATCAAGATTAGTAATCTAGTTTACACATTATGCGTTTTATTGAAAAATAATATGTGTAAATCTTAAACCTACCAAAGCCATGAGTGGCAGCATTCAATTTCTATAGGCTCATCTGGTGATGGCATATAGAACATGGTGATTTGGAGTATAAGATAAATACATAGAAAAAATAAATTATTGAATTAAATGAAATAAAATAAATAGATTCATAGATTATTTTTTTAAAAGAATAAAAATAATATATGAAACAATGTGTGATAGAAAAGATACTCCACAAGTGTGAACATTTATAGAGAGGTATAGTTAATATTGTTACATTACTACAGTTTTATTTTCTCTAATTTCCTGTGTTTATTTTGTTCATGACCTCTTACTGTTTTTTCTGCACTTTTCACAACACTACTTACCCCAAAGGGGAACAGCATGTTGAGTATATAGGTGGCAGTGGTGGGTTGCGGGCGGTACACCCCGATAAGTGTGTACCGGTGCCTGCCAGAAACAACAGCTACCATACTGGAATGGTGCTTTGGAGGGCCCGCCCA
Source organism: Thamnophis elegans (assembly GCF_009769535.1). NCBI lineage: Eukaryota > Metazoa > Chordata > Lepidosauria > Squamata > Natricidae > Thamnophis > Thamnophis elegans. The sequence continues at coordinate 74,039,971 of NC_045542.1, forward strand.
TCCGCCTTCATTTCTTACCTGTATTTGAAGGAAGAGGGCCATCTGCGCAAGCACGCACAGCGGATGGCACCTGCGTGATGCTCCGCCAAGCAATGAGTGTAGCAAGCAATGGGTATGCATGCGTGCGCAACGCCCATGCCTGTGGTGCATGCCAGGCTCCTGTTGCAGCGTACCGGTTGCAATGGGAGCCGAAACCCACTACTGGTAGATGGGTATCCAGGATTTGTGGTAACTGAAGCTTTTAGTTCAGAAAGTAAACAAAAAGCATTATCCATCTGCATTTATCTTTGGATGGCCATTGCCTCTGATAGAAAAGTAGCATGACGAATTAGAATACATAAAGTCTGTCTTTGCAACTCTGTGTATGATCGTGGAAGGGAAAAATACTGTCAGAATCTGGATAGATGCTTGAGAGAAAGGAGAAGCAGAGCCATTGGCATCGGAGAATTACAGCATGCCCTGCCTATACTTTGAGCTGTCCCAGTAATTCTGCTCTTGACTGATAGCCACTTGAATGAGATAATGTAGATTATGTAATAGCTTTTGCTCTTGTTTGAACCCAGATGCAGACATGCATGCCTTTAGTAAGTTTTGCTGGCATTTGGCTGGGACATTGGTTTATTTGAAGTTGATGTGATACTTCAAGGACTACCCCCCCACCTTTATTTTGAGCTCCCCTTATCCTAGTGAGCTCAGTTGGTACTCCTGCCTTTCTGCAGGACGTAACTCAGAGGCTCATAATAGGAACATTGTATGTGATGCTGTCACCTGCTTACAGATTTACCTACTCAAAAATATCACCTGATTCTCATTTTCAGTTCCATTGGCTGCTTTTCTTAGTCTGAAAGGCTAATACCTTTGCAGCCTGGTTCCATTTCCCCTATGACTCCTCAAGACAATCTTCTCATTATTTTTCAAACCTGGCAAATATTTGAATAATTAAAAGACCATCTACTTCTTTGTGACACTAAAATAACCCAAGTGATATTTTTCTCCCTGTGAAGATTGCAAAGACAGGGAAGAGTCGTGCTGCTGCCTGAGGGAATTCAGTAGGATGGGAAAGTGGAAAGTGTAGCTATGAGACAGGAAGAGGTGCTCCAAGAAGTTAAGCTTTTTTTCCTCTCAATGATATTCATTCACATCTGTTTACCAGCCCGGGAGATGGTACAATGGACTGATCTACGGAAGGCAGATTGAAGTATTCATGATAAGTCATCAATAGATGCTGATGGGAAAAGTTGCAGGTGTTTTTGATAGGGTCCTGACAGATCCTTCAAAGAATGGTTTCCTTATCCATTTGCAGTTTCCTAAATAGATTGTTCCTTCATATCATCTCCCTCCCTCTCATTATTACTATTTGTTCCCTTGTTTTATCCTTTAGCTTCAATCAAAATGAATGGACTGCTTGATAATCTGAAAACAAAACAAAATTGGGGATCTTTTGGGCTTTACTAAGTCAAGAGTGTTTCTAAAATTTTGCTGGATTCATGACTTCCTTTACTATTCACTAGTAAATATGTACTGTCTTAGTATATTGGAATCTAAGGTATTCTAAATTAGCATTAAGTCTTTGGCATTTTGCAAAAAATCCATTCCTTTCTTCCCTACATTTGTCTTCATATGTGAAGGATTGGAAAAGCAGGTATACAGTGTTGAAAAGAAAGAGCTGTTTATGTTCTTTTTTTAAGCAATGCACATATGAACTGTTACTGTAGTTTTTGGTATTTATTTGCTTATTTGCATTTCATTATCCATATGCTTTTTAGTAGGGGAAATGACAATGGCAATACAATTATCTTTTCTATCTGCTTTGGTTATATTCACAATAGAAAATACATTCCCACTTTCTAGAGCAAATGCACCATCTGCATTTGTTACTTTCTTAAAACACACAAAACGATGGATTGTCACAGCAACTGTTTGTAGTTAGCTTTTATGCTATTCCTTTATCCTTCTGAAAAATAATTTCCTTATTCCATTTGTCTGATGTGTCACCAACTTCTAGAATTCACACAGAGCTAAAACATGAATAATTAATACAGCAAATAAACTGTTTAGTGTGGCATTAACAGATGCCCACTTTCACATAGTGTTTAAACCCAAACATTTGAACAGAGCATATCTGATGCCTCAATGTTTGATTTAGAACATTTGCTGCTAACGGTTTTCATTACCATTTTTGCATAAGTACTTTCATTCAGCTCAACTGTCTGTTGCTTCATTTCTTTTTAATCCCATGTCTTCCTTTACTTATTCCTTTTCAAGTGCTACTTTTTTAAAGTATACCTAACTGTTCTAGTTAGAATCTCAGAACTTACCTGCTTTACCTTTAGAGGAATGATCAAAACGAACATTTTAGTTGTTCTTCAGCTGCCTTCAGAAGTCAACCAAAATGGATGAGGTGAATACTTACCTAAGGATGGTATCAATAGCTGACAATTTGTGCATAATCAAAAATGGGTGGGGGAGAAAGATTATGATTGAAAAGGATAAATGGGTTAGAAGTCTGAAGAATCAGAAAATTGGAAAACAGGTAAGGAAAACAGAAAAGCAAACACAGTAATAAGCATGTAGACTCAAGTTACATTTCAAATTGACCAACTTGTTCAAAACTACTTTTTTTTCCTTTGACATATACTGCTGGATATCTGAAATTGCAAAATACTAGAAAATAGAATACCCCATCAAGGAATCACCGATTCAAATAAGCAAGCTAACAGTAAACCACAGTCTAATCAAGGAACTATGAAGACTGCTCCCGCCAACTCTGACAGGATAAGCCACTAGTATATAAAATGAGAGCAAACCCCACACCCATGTCACAATGATGATGTTACCTAGTTTGGAAATAAAACAAGAACTAAACCAAGCTCAGAAAACACCCCAAAGCCACAAAGTTTCTTTTTTATTAACACTAGAAAAGCTCAAACAGTCTCAAGTGAACTTCTGTGGTAAGGCTGAACACAGGTACTGTGAAGGTGCTGTCCCTGACATCATCAGGATGTTTTGATGATATAAAATATTTAGATGCTTTGCTTCAGACATCAGGAGTAATCTACTGCAGAACAGTAATAGTTCATCAGCTTTATACTTTGAAGCTCCAGATCTTCTGGTAAGGCTGAAAAATAATCAGCCTGAAATCTGGAGAAAGATGTTATTTCATTGCAACAACTTTTAAGTAGCTAAAGCAACATTTGGAAAGCAAAGCAATTTGCGAATATAGCATGTCTCTGAATTTTCCATGTGGTTTGCACCATTTCAATCATTCTGGGTACCCTAGCACTTTGTATACACTCATTTTCTTCAGTGTAGGTTTTCAGTACTTGTAACCTTATCCTAATATACTGTATATGTTGTTCCAAGTTTCAATTTAATCTTTCTTTTTTCCCTGTTTGGCTTATGACTACCCAACCCAATTCACACTGTACCTTAAGTGGGCTCTGGTTGTTAATATGGAGAGTTGAAGCAGGGCTCTTGTGAAAAGTTTTCACTACTGTCAGATAGTTCAGGTAGGGTGTCTACGTTACTGAGATTCCTCCTGTAATTATTTTATCTGAGCTGCTTGGAGACATGACAAGACATAGGCCACGTACTGACACTTTAAATGTTATCTCTGGACTTTTATTTGGCTAAATCAGTATCTAGACTGTGTGCATAACACATGGACTTTAGTTGCCAGGATCTGAGCAGCACAAAGAATTAGTGGACTTCCTATTGCTCTCCGCTCTTTCACTGCAATTTTTTTTCTTCTTTCTTCATCTCTAACATCTTTCATTTTCCACCTTCTTTTTGAAACACCCCATCATCACAATCTTCTCTTTAAACAGAATAATGGTTTCTTAAAGGAAATGGGGATGCAAGGAAGGAGTACTTTAGCCACCATGCATCCTTCCATGTTTCTTTCTTCCAAAACATAAGCTGAGACAGCCTTTCATCCCCCGTTTCCAATAGACTTTGTGCAGCTGAGTTCTGCTATTATCAGCCTAAATGCTTCTTTTGCACAGCCTGACTGTAAAGAAAAAAAAAGAGCTACTTCTCTGACCTGAAAAACTCATTATGAAATGTACAGCCTTGAATATTTCATTGCATTTGCTTACGCATATTGGTAGCCCTCCTTTTGAAGGCTTAGAGGGCAATGTATAAATAAAATGGAACAAAAAATATAAGTGCTTATGTACCAAAATATTAACCCCCTCATAACTAGAAAAAAATATTTATCTATGTAACTATCTCTCTGCTAAAGAATGCCAATGCAAAACAAGTACTCTGAACATTAAAGGTTGAAAGAAATGGGCAACTGTTTCAGCAAAAAGAGACATTAAGGGGAGATAAGATCTCACTGAGATCTTCAAATACTGAAAGAATTATCAAAGATACTTGTTTTTATTGCTTCAGAGCTGCCTTTCTCCAATCTAATACCTTTTGGATCTGTGAGATTTCAATGCCTATTTTTCTATAAAGCAGGCCATACTAGCTGACAATCATAGGAGTCAAACTCAAACAACACTAGAGGGCCCTATGTTAAGTCGAAAACTATGTTAGTGGAAGGAAGAGATAGATGCAGATAGATGCAAATGGAAAGAGAACCTTCTTAATTGATGGTTATTTGACAATAGTACTAAATTGCCTTGGGCATCTTTCAATTCATTTTTGCAGCAATGTTTAATTAAAGGTTAGATGGCATTTCTATATTTCAAGAGTTCTATGCTGAGTAGATATTGCTTTGAATGTCTTTCCAATTTTTTAGTTTCTCCTCACTTACTTGGCAGCCTTCAGGGCATCCTTTCAGAAGCTGTTTTCAAAGCTTTTCCAAGTTTGCCTGGCACTAGCTCTGTCAAGTTCTGTGAAACATTTAGAAAACATACAGATGCAATATCTGTCCCCATCTTGCCCTATCCCCCTTCTTCCAAACAGCTGGAGATCTTCATTTCTCAGACTTCTGAGAAACTTACAGGCCACATCTGGGAGTAACCAGGTGGGGAAAGCTGCTTTATCATAGGCTCATGCAATTATTGTAGTCCCTCATATATCTCAGTAGAAAAATAGGTGATGGAGCTATGATTGATACAGCACACAACTTCCCTGGGAATATTGTAATTTATATGCTTGAGTAAATATACGGAACATCAGAAGATTGACTTCTATTAAGTAGAAGTCAGATCAAGTGGACAATGAAAGCAAATGATAACCAAGATTTGGCTGTAAAATATAGTGCATGGTAGAATATTTCAATGGAACTGAAGAATTTATTTTCATTGTAATAATTTCATGAAATATATGTGTTTATATTGCATTAGCATACTAATCTGATAGTTGAGCCCATAATAAAAGCAGGATAAAATTAAACAGTTATTATTTATTTGCAATTCCATATGTAGTCTACTCTTGGCTTATTAAAATTTGTTATCTTCTGGGGGAACTGATATTATTGTTCAGTCCCCAAATCAATTCCCTAGTTGTATCAAAATAATTTGATTCTGATTTAGCTGCACAGAGAAAAATGGAAAATTTATTTAAACACTGATTTACATCAAGCCATTTTTCCTCCTCTGGATTCAGTGCTGCATACTGCCAGATTTCCCATGTGGACTTCACCTTCTAGAATTATTCAGCCAGTGTGGCTATTGAAGTTTTTTCTGGTATTTGAAGTTCCCAGATCAGAAAAATGCCCAACCTGGGAAAGATTGTTCTATACTCATTTTCAAAAATGAGAGCCGAGGTGGTGCAGTGGTTAAATGCAGCACTGCAGGCTACTGCTAGATCAGCAGTTTGGCGGTTCAAATCTCACCGGCTCAGGGTTGACTCAGCCTTCCATCCTTCCGAGGTGGGTAAAATGAGGACCCAGATTGTTGGGGGCAATATGCTGACTCTCTGTAAACCGCTTAGAGAGGGCTGAAAGCCCTATGAAGCGGTATATAAGTCTACTGCTATTGCTAGAAAAAAGATCTAATCCAACCATATTTGAAGCTGCCCAACTACTACTGAGTTGGGTCATTCTCTTTTTCATTTAGCATTTATTTTCTGGAATGAGACAGAATGAATTCTCAAGGTCATACCTGGTCTACCATTTATGCTCTCTATCTGTTGCAATAAACAGAAGGATCCATCAGGTTTTTTAAAAATGTGATTTTTGAAGAGAGCAAATTTCAAGCTATTTATAAGTGGCCATGTTCAAATTTTATTCCTGCATAGTATTAACAACACACTTTTTGAAGTTGTTCTCTGCTTAGCTTGAACAGAACATTTGGCATGGAGAGGATTTATCTTTTCATTTCATATTCATCCATTTCAGCTCTTGTCAGCCTGTCTGCCTGAGTTATCTGTCTGAGGAAGAGAGATTGATTAAAGCAATTGTTTCACAGCTCTACCCAAGCTCATTTAAGCAATAATCTAAAAGCCACACAAATGAAAACAGAAAAGTCATCTAAGAATGAACAACACAGACATGATTTATTTTTCTTCTTCAGAATCAAATCTTCTTCCCTGTAGGTGTCATGACAGTTGTTCCATGGACGTTTTGCCTTCATGTGTGTGAGTTTATCTGGTTCAACACTTCTCTGTTCACTGCTGAGAAAAAGCAATGGAGGAATCTGAATTCTGTGAAACGGATTCCTGAATGAATAATTGAGAGTTATTTTCCCCCTCCCTAGATTTAATGAGAAGCATGTTTCCCTTTTCCAAAATCCCATTGGAGAAAGTAAAACTATCATTCAAATGTATAATTTGCACATATATAAAAGCATGAAAACACAATCCTAAAGATTTGTCTTATACATTACTACATTCAATATCTTTCCGCATGAAATCCAGGTTGTTCAGAACTGACTTGTCTTCCAAACACCTTGCAGATTTCTATCTCCAACATTATACACTTGTAGTACACTTATGTAAAGATATGCCTGCAAAAGTGGAATAAAGGGGCATTGTTAACTTTTAATTTAATTTTAATGCATTTCTTCCCAAACAGATGGAAACAAAATGTCTTAAATTATAGCGCTTAAAGTTATATTTTATATTTATGTTGTTGATTGAGAAGGTGTTCACGTTGAATGCGAGCAGAGAGTCAGTTTGGTGAAAAACTTTGTCTCTATCTAATATTACGTGGTAACCAGCACTAAATCATGACAATGATACAAAGGTAAGCAAATCCAAGTCATTTCTAACCAAGTTAACACCATCTCTCATATACTGTATATACCATTACCCCACTCAGCTCCACCTACAACTCCACCCAGATGACACCCAACCACCATCACCAATCACCATGAACCACACCCTCAGCCACACCCCCAATCAGTGTCATCATAGCCTCCTTCCTGGTTAGCCGCATCCAAGAAAAAGAGTTACATCAGAGCAGGTAGTTGCATTCAAGTAGAAGAGTTACTTCTGAGGAGGCAGTTGCACCCAAGTAGAAGAGTTACTCTGCAGAGTGGTGAGGGAAACCTTACAGAGCCACATGCAGCTACAGGCTCTACCACACCAACATCAGAGAGTCAACATCAACGTGGCAGCGTTGGGGCATGTAAGCATGGCCGAGCGGGTGTGGTGATGGAGGGGCTCCCCCCCTGAATGGCAGCCTGAAAGCTGACATATTTATTTGGAAAAAGTTAAGCTTTCCCCACAAAACCATGTTTATAACTTGGTAGGTAAAACAGTATGATCAAAGCTTCTTAAGGAGCAAACCTCCCTCCTAACCCCCCCAAAAAACAATTCTTATAATTTGACTGAATCCAATGTTTCATAATTATTTCCCAAATTAAATGTTCGTAATTTGAATGGTCATCTATTTGGCAACTTCAAATTTTGATCAATAAATGCTTTGTCTTGCATATTGGTAAATGAAATCGGAATGTCAAGTATAATCTAGGTGGCATTGAACTAGCTGATGACCTTCACTTTGTCAAAGACCTAGGTGTACTTGTCTCTGACCATCTGTGCTTCAAAGTTCACTGTAACAGTAGCAATAGCAATAGCAGTTAGACTTATATACCGCTTCATAGGGCTTTCAGCCCTCTCTAAGCGGTTTACAGAGTCAGTATATTGCCCCCACAGTCTGGTCCTCACTAATGCACTAATGCAGTGTTCCTATCACTGTATTTTTATTCTTGTCCTCATTTTTGTTTGACAAATTCTAATTAATTAATTAATTTCAGCATGGGCAGAAATGGCAGAAAATAGATTAGCTCGTTGCCTTTAAATAACAGCAAGATGTATATGCTGTTAGAACTGTCTTTGTTTGGGAAGATATAAAATAGCTTTGCGGTGAGAGCTCATAGTGAGAAAAATAGTAGGTAAGCAGGATTTACTTCTAACTACACCTGTAAGCAGAATTTAATCTATAGCCAATATTCTAAAGAAAGAAAGAAAGAAAGAAAAGAAAGAAGCTACTTTTAAGAGCATTCACTTCTTTATAAACAGTGAATATGTAAATGTCAGACACAAAAACTAGAAGCCAAGGTAGAGTTCATCAAAAGCACTACGAGTTGATTACATACAGCTTGTACAAGAATCTGGTCTACTAATGGTCAAGGCAAACTGGTCACAGGTAAGAGTCAATGGACGCCAAGGGAGGCTGGTCTTAGGCACATGCTTTCAAGCATGTATCAACGCCAGACTTCTGATGTGTTTAATCTCATTCTCAGGCTCAGCCTGGTTATCTTCTACAGTGACTTGGTCATGATGCTCAGGAGCATTACTGTTTGTCTTCAAATTTTCTGAAGTTGTAGTTTTATGCCCATTGATTTCATTTTCTTGTTTAGGAGTAAGTGTATGCAGTTTGGCTGAATCCTATTTATTATGTTCATAGCTACCATTCTGCGCCCTGGCAATGTGCTTCACTGAACACAGTTGTACTTGTTTCTGAATAAGTATGCAGAAGATGGCACTTGGAAAGATTCTGTATTCGTTTTCTGCACTAGGAACCAGCAGTGGATCCTATTAACCTTAATAGAACATAGTAAATTGAATGATACCTTAGAAATCCTCCAGTTCATCTGAGCAACAAGAGGGCATTTGTGCCAGCTGAGAGAATAAGTAGGCATCTACCTTAAATTCTATTCTCTGTGGAAATATTCATGTGTTGTACTTTACCAGAAGTATGCCCTACATTTGAAAGGCTGCTCTCTGTAAAGGTCATTCAGACCAAATCTGGTTTTTAATGTAGTCATAACAAAGAGAAATATCTGATTTTTGTCAAGAAACTAACTTATAGTTAATCCCTTGGGTTGAAAGAAGACATTGTTATGCAGTTTGCCTGTAGAGGCAATCTCAGACTAGGAATTTAAAAGAGGAGAATTGAAGGTGGGGCAATTGTCATTACATGGCAGGTATATCCATGCTCATCTCCTTAAGAAGAAAGTGCTTCCTTCAACAATACAGGCACCTGTGCTTATAGTGACAATGACCTGGAGTCATACCCTCATCTTCTCCTCATTTACCTTATAAGCCAGAAGGAGGAATAGGGATCTAACCCACATAGTTTCTTTATCAAGGACTTTCTATACTTTCTCAGAATCAACTGGTTCAATCCTAATTGGTAAGGACTGTAAAATGTCATTCTTGGCATCTCTGTTCACTAGTTTTCAACTCTGAGTGAATATGAATGATTTTATCTGCACATGCTCATCTATCATCTTACGGTGGCCCATTCTTCCGGCCTATTCTTCCCTAACAATAGGCTTCCTCACCTTAACAATCAAGCTGCTAGCAACGTTTTCCAAATAATTGCATTTTTTTTTTTGTTAGATTCTCACTGCTATGGTAGGACTAACAGAATATGAATATTAAGCCATCAATTTGGGATCATTTGGAGGGCAAAGAAAAGTTTCACAATGTGCAATTTTCAGTTATCATTATATACGTTTCTTGTTTCCTGTTGCTTTATCATGACTATTCCCTTATGACTACAGTACTTCCAAAAGTCAGTGATTACAAGCCTTTGAAACTGGACAATATATAATGAATTCCATCATAATTCCTATGCATTGTATACTCTCAGAAGCATCCAGTTGAAAATATTTCTTCCATTTCAGATTATTTTATTTATGCTGGAGCTCAGATAGCCAGGCAGATCTCAAATGCTATGCAAAGCTGGTCCAGCACAGGATGGTATTATTGCAAACAGTAGAATGGAATGGAATGTTTTTACATTAAACTAAACCGGAAACACTATATCAGAAACATTATATCAGATATTCACCAATAATGTTACAGGTATCAATTTTGAGAGAATAAAATTATGCATGCCTCAAAAATAATTCAGAAATATTAGGACTGTATGTGAGCACAGCTTGCTTATGCTAGTCATTAAAGTGATCTGTTTTTTTGGCTTCGCTAAGTACTAGGAAGAAAATGGGCATTCATTCAAGTTAGTGTGACTCTTAAAGCAGTAACATTTTTTTCCCAAGCTACCAAAGCAGCATGCTGCACTGTTATGTGTGCATAGCTCAGGAATGGCTGTGGTTCTTTAAGAGCGTTCATATAGGTCATAAAGAACTGTGGTGGCACAGTGGTTAGAATGCAGTATTACAGGCTGACTCTGCCCACTGCATGGAGTTCAATTCTCACTGACTCAAGGTTCATTTAGCCTTTTACCCTTCCAAGGGGGGTAAAATGAGGACTGAGATTGTTGGGGCTAATATGCTGACCTTGTAAACCTCTTACAGAGGGCTATAAAGCACTATGAAGCAGTATATAAGTCTAAATGCTATTGCTATTACCATTCATATATGCTACATGCAGCCTTATAGCCCCTTTTAAGTTTAGCCTCTATTGAAATCAGAAGATAGAACTACCCAAATTTAAAAAGTGACCAGGAATAGTTGCCACATAATTATTCAATTGGTTTGTCCACTGTTACCATTCTCAAGTTATCAAAGAATAACTTAACTGACAGTATACAAAATAAATTTCAGTTAATAACAATGTGCTGTTTGGGTTTGATATCCCATGCTGTTGCAATATGGGAATTTCATTTGTCCAGTAAAGGATAAGGTTGAAGCACAGAGAGACAACTTGTTATTTTTCACATACTTATTTTTCTGATATTTCTTGATGTCTAGGTATAGAATTAAACCAAGTGCCAGTAAATATTGAAGGCAGCCGTACCTGCTATTTTAATTTTTTTAATTTCTCTCTCTCTCTCTCTCTCTCTCTCTCTCTCTCTCTCTCTCTCTCTCTCTCACACACACACACACACACACACACACACACACTGTTGTCCATCTCACATAGTGACATTTGCCTGCCAGTAAGTCCTACTATTTCAATAGGACCTTTAAGTAGGCAGATTGATCAGTCTTTATACAGCTTTAGATATGTTGGGACTACAAATCTCAGAATCCTTAGCGAGTGAACAGTGGGTTGGGAGTGGTTAGACCACTTGTCACAATGAATTTGAAAGCTGCCAAAGTAATGGCAACGTGCTAAGAATGCAGAGTAACAAGAGATATGGCTGGCAAATAGTCTGCTACTTGATTTATAGCATGCCTATAAAGGAATGGCAGGTACGACTGATGAAGATGCCAGCAGAGTGGAATAGGATGTCAACAGAAGATAGACTTTCTTGGTGCCGACTAGTTAAGAAGACTGCTAAATCCATGCTTCAGACTGAGAAACGCAACAGGAGGAAATATCCTGGTGTTTTAGGACTGAATATCTGAAGCTTCTGATTGGAAGGGGCTTGTTTGCTTAAGCAGATTATCATTTCTGCACAAATGTATATTTTATTTCTACATTTGTAATTCTTATTTATTGCACCATTGTTCAAGGTGGACACCAGGGCAGGCCTTTTTCAAGTGCACCTTTTCACATTATTTTACATTCAAAGAAAAAGGGATTCCCATATACATTTGGAGTAACTTTTCTAAAGATAAATCTGGTTTTTGTAATTCACTACAAAGGGACACCGTTACACCAAAAATTCATCTAAGAGGAATTGATTTAAGCAGTATATTTGTGGCTCCCTTAAATTACAATTTGAGAATCAGGGAACTTGAGGTAGGGTTGGGCAAGTTTCAAACAGCATCCCCCTCTTTTTTATTCCAGAGTTCTGTTCTGAAAAGTTGGGAACTCCTTAAAATTGATTCATTAAAGTTAGCAATACTATTAAAGCAGTGGTACCTTTTAAAAAGTGGGGCTGCTTTAATAAATAGCTATCAGATGTTGTACTTTTTGCCATGGAAGATCCAAAGCATTCCTTTGAAGTTAAGAATGAAGTCCTATTCTGAAGTCCTCTAAGCATCTTTGTAGCCATGCAAACTGGACAAGAGTTTTAAAATGTAAATACAAACTACAAAGAGAATAGTTTTAAGTGTTTAATAAAATCCTATAAACATATGCTATAAAGCAGGGGTCTGTGGACGGGCACCGGGCTACAGCATGCCAGAAACACGGTTGCACAAACAAGCGAAGCTCTATCATTGGGATGCAGGCAGCACACGAAACCATGCCTCCTTCAGTCCGCAGAAAAACCTCTATCCACAGAACTGGTTCCTGGTGCCCAAAAGATTGGTGGCCTCTGTTATAAAGGGAACTGTTAGATTCTCATGTAATGTAATGTACTTTAGAGATGTTTGCTTTCTGATGTAGCCATGTTCTATTGTGTGATTTTATCTCAGTGGTTTTGTGGTTGAGAATTTTAGTGTATCTCTGTTGTGTGGGTGCTCATGTCCATGTCTGTGAATCAGGGTTGATTCCTGGCAACTGCATTGGAACAGTCCCTGAAGTTGTCTTGACAAGGTTTTAGAAATGGTTTGCAATTGCCTGCTTCTTAGGAAGGCCACCAAAGCAAATACATACTACATACTACTACATAAATACATATCAGACTCGATTGTGATGTGCTCTACATCACACACAAAAAGTGAATAGAGTGTGATAAATATTTTATTATGCTCTATGCAACACTAGTTTAAGGTCAAGGTAATGGTGAGGTTATAAAGAACCCACCCAAAAGCACTGCGGCAAACAACAGAAGCTTTCTATCATCCCGAATGTAGCAGAACTTGCACTCAATAGAAGAGCAGATGTAGAAAGGCTGTGGCTGAGCAGATATACCTTCTATGCAGAAGATCATACTTGGTCTTCTGACCTTTCTAGGCAATGATAGGAAAGGTGCCTTAATTGGAAATGAAGACTGTGGGCAAATCAATGGCCATCATCCAGTTCAATGCATGCATATAAAACCACGCATGCCACAGGTGGCACAAGGAGCCATATTTGCTGGCATGGCAACCATCAGCTGATTTTTAGCCTTCTGAGGGCCAGGAGCGGCTGTTTTTGCCCTCCCCAGGTTTCAGGAAAGCCTCTGGAGCCTGGGGAGGGTAGAAAAAAGTCCCAGTGGGCCAACAGGAAGTTCTGGTTGACCTTAGGGCCTGTTTTTCATCCTCATCAAGCTCTGGAGGTTTTCCTGAAGCCTGGAATGGTGAAACCTCTCCCCCATGTGGGGGATATGTGCACATGCATGGGGGGGGAGTCATGCACACATGCAAAATTGGGTGGGTACGCGTGTAATATCATGCACACACAATTTTGACACACCTTTAGAAAAACGTTAGCCATCACTGATATAGATTCTAAGTAATGCTACGGTCCTGCCTATGTGAGCCATTGTTTTCGTCTGACTCATTGGCGATGGATTCTTCATTTTTTCAGTGGGTTTTTCTAGCTCTTCTGAGTGAAATAAGATGGGAAAATGAAACTCAGCCTCCTTTTGGGGCAGGGAAGACTCAAATACTTTCTTTCCTGTCCTTAGAAAATTAACACATGGCTGTGGTCAACTGTTTTTCATCTTTCTTGAAAACCTTTCTCTGTGATCTGTAAGAGTTCCCTAGTGGATGAGAAGGACAAAATACCATAGAATATATATGTTGACGGTAAAGTAAAAGTGCACACAAGCCAGCAGTTAAGTCCTTTCTTAGGATAAAGCCTGAAGCCAGACTGTAAATCAGCCCTGAAGGCAAAAATCAGAGAGACAAAAAAAAGCAAGAAAACAAACTGTTAGGTGATTATTGTCTTGAGATACCATAAAACATCAAAACTGCTACTATCTGTCCAGAGCTAAAATAATTCACAGTGGATTCTTTGTGCTCTTCTATAGAAGCAAGCATTGAATGCAATAAGCAGTATTGCCTACTCCACCACGTAGCTAAAACTGCTACATCTTTTTGTCATACTCCCAACCATAAGGGCAGAAGTGTACAAGTAGTCCTTATTTTGATAAACCAATTGGGACTGACAATTGGTTGTTAAGCAAAGAGATCACAAAGTATAACTACAGCTGTGCTTATGATCTTACTTCTTTATTTTGCTTTACAAACCTGCAAAGCTTATAAATGCAATGACTGGTTGCAAGTTACTTTTTCATTGCCGTCGTAACTGCAAATGGTCATTAAACAAATAGCTCACTAAACAAGAACTGTATGTGCAGAGTATTATTTGCAGACATTAAATGTAAATGTATGATTGTTGTAGAGTACAAGTAATCATGCTTAAGTTCCTATGGATATACAAAATAACATTATCATAATCTTCTTGCAGAAATATAAATCTTTTTTTATCTTTAAATCTTATGCTACTTTATAGGTGGCATAACCAATTTATAGTAACTCAGGCAGAAACTTCAGCTGCTTATGAAGAAGCAAATTAGTAGAGAATCTAGGGATTATGAATGCTTAGGAACACGACATGCATAATTTAAACAACACTTTAATATGCCCAATAGCAAAGTAAGTAATATAACCTTGTGAAACTATCTTATATAATATTGGTAGTGAACATATGATTGAGATTTGAAGTGTAGAAAGGAAATATAGAGGGCATAAGTTCTTCCTGAAATAATAGAGAATGTAAGTCTTGGTATAGGCTGCAGTTGAATCAGTCATCATGTAAAGATGTAAGGAAATACAGAGATAACCTTGAAGAAGGATTGTGTGGGTGGTTATGTAAATACCAATTTTGGCCCTGACAAAGAGGAAGGTTTGGAAAGAAAATCAAGATTATGCCACCTTACTTTTCTATGACATAAGACGGAAAGAGAGAAACTCTCTCAGGCTTTCAAGAGGCTGTTAGTATAATCTACAGCAATAAACTAGATCTTCAATAGTCCTTATAGTATCTGTTTCTTGACATTGATTTAAAACCTCTTATACTTTAGCCTTGATTTAAAGCCCTCATATTTTAATTATAAAATTATAATCCTAAAGTAACTTGAGAAATGTTGGGAGTATACTCCTAGTGTTGGGTAGGCAATATATATCTATATACAACAACAAATGGTTGTTGTTGCTTTAAATGAGTGGATGTACTTAACAACTGTAATTAACTTTACAATAAGAAGGAGCCAAGAGAGCTCACTCTCTCTCTCTGCTTGTCCTATGCTTGATGACTTGATGACTGGAATGTGAACTGCGACTGTAAGATTTGTAGATTGTAGATTTATTATAATTTATAGGCCGCCCTTTTCCCTGAGGGGACTCAGGGCGGCTTACAAAAACACGGGAAAGGGGGTACAAAGACAAAAAGCATAAGACAGTACATAATATTAAAAAATAGAGCACAACATTCATTCATCATTCGGGAGGGGACGAACTAAGATTTTTATCCCCAGGCCTGACGGGATAGCCAGATCTTAAGGGCCGTGCGGAAGGCCTGGGCGGTGGTGAGGGTGCGGATCTCCACGGGGAGATTGTTCCATAGCGTCGGAGCTGCGACTGAGAAGGCTCTCCTCCGCGTAGTCGCCAGTCGGCACTGACTGGCGGATGGAATTCGGAGGAGGCCTACCCTGTGCGATCTGATGGGACGCAGGGAGGTAATTGGCAGAAGGCGGTCTCTCAAATAGCCAGATCCACTACCATGGAGCGCTTTGTGAGTGGTAAGTAGGACCTTGAAGTGCACCCGGAGACCAACAGGTAGCCAGCGCAGCTCACGGAGGATCGGTGTTATGTGGGCGAACCGTGGTGCGCCCACGATCACTCGCGCGGCCGCATTCTGGACTAGCTGAAGTCGCCGGATGCTCTTCAAGGGCAGCCCCATGTAGAGCACGTTGCAGTATTCCAGCCTAGAGATCACAAGGGCTCGAGTGACTGTTGTGAGGGCCTCCCTGTTCAGGTAGGGCCGCAACTGGCGCATCAGGCGAACCTGAGCAAATGCCCCCCTGGTCACAGCTGACAAATGATGGTCGAAACTCAGCTGTGGGTCCAGGAGGACTCCCAAGTTGCGGACCCTGTCTGAGGGGTATAAATTTTGTCCCCCCAGCCTGATTGATGGAACATTAGCCAAATTATTGGGAGGAAAACACAACAGCCACTCGGTCTTTTCCGGGTTGAGCACCAGTTTGTTAGCTCTCATCCAGTCTTTAACAGCCTCAAGGCCTCGGTTCATCACTTCCACCGCTTCATTGAGTTGGCACGGGGCGGACAGATAGAACTGTGTATCGTCCGCATATTGGTGGTATTTTATCCCGTGCCTCCGAATGATCTCGCCCAGCGGTTTCATGTATATGTTAAATAGTAGGGGGGATAAGACCGAACCCTGCGGCACCCCACAAGTAAGGGGCCTCGGGGACGATCTCTGCCCCCCCCCAACACCGACTGCGACCTGTCCGAGAGGTAGGAGGAGAACCACTGCAGAACAGTGCCGCCCACCCCCACCTCCCGCAGTCGTCGCAGAAGGATACCATGGTCGATGGTATCGAAAGCCGCTGAGAGGTCAAGGAGAACCAGGATGGACGCATGGCCTCCATCTCTGGCTCTCCAGAGATCATCGGTCAATGCGACCAAAGCGGTTTCTGTGCTGTAACCGGGCCTGAAGCCAGACTGGAAGGGGTCAAGATAGTTAGCTTCCTCCAAGGTACGCTGAAGCTGGAGAGCCACCACCTTCTCAACAACCTTCCCCACAAAGGGGAGGTTGGAGACTGGACGGTAGTTGTTAAGAATTGCTGGATCCAAAGACGGTTTCTTCAGGAGGGGTCTCACCACCGCCGCCTTCAGCGCAGTGGGGAGATGCCCCTCCCGAAGAGAGGTGGTAACAACCGCCTGGATCCAGCCTCGTGTCACCTCACTGCTGCTGGCAACCAGCCAGGAGGGACACGGGTCCAGAATACAGGTGGAGGCGCTCACAGCTCGCATAGCCTTGTCCACATCCCCGGAGGCAACATCCTGAAACTCAACCCAGAGATGGTCTGCCAGATCATTCCCTTGTGTCTCGGCTGGATCTGCAGGAGTGGAGTCCAGGTCCGATCGAAACCGAGCAACTTTGTCCGCCAAGAACTGTACATACTCCTCAGCCTTACCCTGTAAGGGGTTCTCCGTCTCCCTCCTATTCAGGAGGGAGCGGGTTATCCTAAACAGGGCGGCTGGGCGGGACTCGGCGGACGCTACCAAGGAGGCAATGTGTGATCTTTTGGCTGTTCTTAGAGCCCGAATATACTCCTTGGTGCAAGCTGTCAACAGTGCCCGGCTCGACTCGGACCTATCAGACCTCCACAGGTGCTCTAGGCGTCTCCTCCGGCGCTTTATCTCACGGAGCTCCTCGGTGAACCAAGGAGGCCTCCGTGGGCCGCTGACCCGGAGGGGCCGTAGTGGCGCAATCCGGTTTAGAGACTTTGATGCTGCCGAGTGCCAGGCAGCAGCAAGAGTCTCCGCCGAACTGTGGGCGAGAGCATCTGGAATAACCCCAAGCTCCGTCTGGAACCTTACTGGGTCCATAAGTCGCCTGGGGCGGAACCACCTGGTCGGTTCCTCCTCCCTACGGTGGGGGTTTGGCCTCCGGAAGTCTAGCCTCAGTAGGCAGTGGTCTGACCACGACAGGGGAATGATCTCATTTCCCCTCAGACCAAGATCATAACTCCACTGCTCCGAGAGGAATACGAGGTCGAGCGTGTGACCCGCTGAGTGGGTTGGGCCTCGAATTACTTGGGTCAAGCCCATGGCTGTCATGGAAGCCATGAACTCCTGCGCTCCATCAGAGTGTTCACCGAGCGAAGGCAAATTGAAGTCCCCCAGAACCATAAGCCTAGGGAACTCAACTGCCAGCTCGGCTACTGACTCGAGGAGCGAGGGGAGGGCTGCTGCAACGCAGTTGGGAGGCAGGTACGTAAGCAGCAGACCCACTTGACCCTTGAGGTCCAGCGTCACCAGTAGGGACTCACACCCGACAAGCTCCGGAGCAGGGATCCTACGAGGTGCTAAGGACTCCCGGATTACAATAGCCACACCGCCACCCCTTCCCTGGGCTCTCGGCTGATGAAGCACCTGAAATCCGTCTGGGCACATCTCTACGAGGGGGACTCCTCCTTCTGTGCCCAGCCAGGTTTCAGTAATACATGCCAGGTCTGCGCCCTCGTCTGTTATCAAGTCCCGGATGAGGGGAGCCTTGTGAACAACAGACCTGGCATTTAGTGACAGCAGCCTGAGACCAGGGTCCTGACTGCTCACGCCATCTGACCTTGGAGTGGGACTCGTAGGGCCGGAAGGAGGGATCTCTGTAATATAGCGAACCCTCCTTCCCCGGTAATGGCCAGCCCTAAAGTCCCCGCCGTATCTGCCTCTCCCTGTTATGACCGCAATGCTCCGACTCTCTCCCGTGGATGTAGTTCCCCCAACCACCCCGGTGGCCCCCGCAAATCCCACCAGGTCCTCCGAATCATACATACTCATTCACTCACTCAAACAAGATATTGTTTGTTCTTTGAATTGTGTTTGGACTAATATCTACTATCTACTATCACTGCTTGTGAAGCAATTATCAGTAGTAAAGCTACTTGTTTTTACTAGCAGTGTCTGAAACTCTATTCGTGTGTTTCTACTAGCAGCATTCTTTCTCTCTAGCTGTACATTCCGCTGCACTACTTTCTGTCTCCCAACGGAGATACCCCTAACAAGAATGATCTCTGGTAATTTTTTTTAATGAAATCAGAGTATTAACAAAATTTTGGATTTGTTCAAGGATAGGTATATTTATTAGGTGAGTAAGATAAAGTTAGCTACCTAAAACTAGTGGTAAAATAGAAAGATTTTCAATCACTTGGCATCTTACTGTCTTTCATTAAAAAAAGAGATACTTAAATTCAAGAAGTGTGTAGATTGTATGTTATCTTTTTGTGTGCTACTTCATAGGGGAAGTTTAGGAAGCTGGCTGCATTGTTGTGATGCTGTCCCTTGCCTCAAGTTCAGCTTGTTTTACTTCTTCCATATCATTTATCATAGAATCAAAATGATCCACCCGTTAGAACTGTCATGGTTTCATTACAGATTTTGGAAAACTACAAAGCTATACCAACTTTTAAGAAGCTGCTGTACATCACCTTTAAGAAAATCCAGTCAGTGCCTTATTTCTAACTTGTTGTATATCTTCAGCTTTGCAACTAGTTAGTGCGATCTCATGAACTGTAGTATTAAGAGCACAACTAGATTAACCTGAAGGATAGTTAATGGAAATTGAGGATCCTAAAATTCACACCTGTGTCTTTTGAAGTATATGCTGGATGGATTCATGTTTTCTGTTTGAATTAATGTAATATTTTCCAGCCAAAAGTCATTTTTCCATTCCACTGTGGAATTGAAGCCTACCTATGGGAAGCAAATGGATCTAATTAGGAATATAAGGATCATTTTAAATACATGTCAGTATAGCAATCACTCAAGCTTTTGTCCTCCAAATTAACTTTTCTGCTCATTATTGAAACACATGCACATAATACATTTGTTGTTGAACTTGGATCCCCAAATGAATGCTTTTCCCCCCTGTAAAACACAGTATGCATTTTTTTTTAAATTGAAAACCACTTTGAGATGAACATTATAGACGTTGTGAATGATATATTTCTCTGTGCCATAATAATTTTGGCAAGTGATAGCACTTCATTTGAAAAGAAAATCGTAATTTATTTTCTATCCCAGCTAGTCATCTTTAGCCACAGATATTTAGAATGTCACGAGAGCACATCTGGATATGTAGATATTCTTTAAAATTGTTTTAGATATCAATTGTGCAGATATGATTATTAAATATTGAATATAGCAAAATACTGAAGTAAATTATGTTATGAGATAATTCTTGGACTGACCACATGAATTATTTTAACCATCTCCAGAGCAAAAAAAAGATTGTATAGTTTTCCTCTCTATTGCAGTATTTTCTGAGAAAATTGTGTATAGGTGCTTCCTGAACATAGGAGTGATCAAAGTATAAAGGTCATCTTAAATGTTCTAATACTAAGTTGGATGTTTGGAGACACTGAAGCAGACTCAGAGATTATGTTTCTTCCATATCTCTAATTCCCTCCAAGATTCAGCTAAATAGAAATGTTCTTCCAATTCAAATGCCTGATGATGGAGAACACAGTGATCATCCCTGAATATGTCTACCTTCTGGGGGGATTTTATCTCCAAAATCTATATGTCATTTATTCTTCCTTGCTTTAATAAAACACAGCAATTCTGCTATATCTAGACTCTTGGTGATGACAAAGATTGCATATCAAAGAGTAAGATCTGCATTGTAGTTCTTGTTTGATTAGGCATAGCTGAGGACCATCCCTCTGGCCTATATGTTGGAACTTGGAAAAATAATGTAGGATAAATGTATATGTGGTCCTAGAGCAGTGGTCCCCAACTTTTGAGCACCAGGAACCAGTTATGTGGAGAAAGAGTTTGTGTGGTGTCTACATCACACATAGTTTTGTGTTGTCACTCAGCAGAAGTTTGCTGTGAGTTGAGTCGGGATGCAAGATTAACAATGCAGCTGAGGCTCATTAGTGGCGTCTTCTGGTGATAAAAGGATGGATGGTGCCACGCCCTGGTTGCAGGAGTCAACGTTCATCATTCATTGTTCATCGGTCGTGGTTTGTTTATGAGAGACACTTGGAGAAGTGATTTGCTTTCTGTAACCTGGATTCAAAGAGACACTTGGAGAAGTGCTTTGCTTTCTTTTTGGACACCTGGTTTTGCCATAAGAGATTTTTGTTTTGCATTCTGTTATCTTCTTGCCAGATACTTTATTTATGTTTATTTTTGGGCTCGCAGCCAGTCTGAGCCGAGGACTGATAAAGTTCTTTCCTTTTAAGTTTGTCTGCCTGTTGTCTGTTAACGAGCGGAGAAGGGGGGACAGAACAGTTTTGTATGTTGCTGATATCATGCAGATGGGGGGTTTGCTTGTTTGCACAGCCCAATTGCTGGCATGCTGTGGACTGGTGCCAGACTATGGAGTAGGGGTTGGGGACCCCAGTCCTACAGAAACAGATGAGGATTGATTGATTGATAGACTAAACCAAATGAGTTGGGCAATATTCTACCACCACCACCACCACCCCAAGGTAGATATATGATTGTGAGGAAAAAATATATATTCCCAAATATAATAGTTTAACAAGTCGGCATTATGACATAGCTCTAGCTGAAAAACATTTTCACAAGAAAGAGAGAAATAACAACCGAGCAGTTTATTTATTTTTTATAAAATTAGGCACTGATAATATATGTAAGGGTTTTCTTTAGGATTGCTGATTGCAAAGGTGTCCAGAGAGTTATGCGATGTTGATCGATTCATGACAATGTTAAGTGAAGGTATTGGGATGCATATGACAAGTGAAGCAAATTGTTTGGTTGAGAATTAATTAGGTGAAAATGCAGTAGTAGTGATGGATTGATACTAATGTGAAAGCTCTCTTTGTTTGTGTGTGAGAGAGAGGGAGGAGGGGGAGGGAGGGAGAGGAAGGGGAGGGAAGAGACCAGCATAAGAAGTCATTGGATTTCAGCTTTGATTTGAGGCTGAACAATATTTTTGTACTGTTCAATGTTTGTTTATTTTTTTTACTTAAATACAACCTAAATGTATATTTTATAAGTAAAGCTTTTAACTCTTAATAGGGCTCACTAAATTAATTGTCTAAATTAATTAAACAATGAGAAAGCTTTTGTGGGAAGTTTTTTGGCTATAGGCAGTCAACACAGGGCATTTTTATCTCCTTCCTAACAGGTCCTCTGTGAATTGCAGAGATCATTTCATCTGTTGCGCTGCTGTTCCCTTGGCAAATCATTTCCCAAAATTACAGACTAAACCCGTCTCTTGACCTTTATGCTTATGGCAGCCTGAGGGAACCTGACAAATAAACATCAGGAGTATTTAAAAAATATATAATGGCCTGTGAAGGCCATTTCATTTTGCTTTGCTTTATTTTTATCCTTCCTGCTCAAATTCATCTGGCAGCTACAGCCCAGGTAGAAGTAGGAAGACCTGGGAACTAGGCCAGAGATGAACCCCCAGGTGGGTAGAGAATCAAATGAGGAAAGAAGCTCTATTTATTTTCTCTTAGCTTTTTCCTCATTCTTTTGCTTTCTGTTAAAATTTATCTCCCAGCTACAGTCCAGGTAAAGGCTTTAAGGTTGTTTTTAACAGTCTATTTTAGATTCCATTTAAAATATCCATAATTGGAGTTGAAACTCTCTAAAAGCATCATGGATGGCAGGAGCAGAGAGAGAAAAACTAATGAAAATGGGGAATGTCAATAGTCATTTTATATTTTGCACATTTTGTCAACATTTCAAAACAGTTCTGAACTGTTTTCAGTGGGAAAGGCTACATGAATACGTTAAATTTCAACACGATCCACAAAGAAATAGCTGCCACTGTGATCAAGTGGGGCTGATTCGGAGGTATGCAGTAGGGTGGGTTCTGGCCAACACTACTGCCAGTTCACTCGTGTGTACACTTCACGCACATGCACAGTGCAATTAAAATTGTTCTGTGCATACACAGAACTAAAAAAAAGATGGTGGTGCCAATGGCGCCAATAGCGCCGACTGGTGAACCAGTTCAGGGGCATGGCAGGCCTGGGTCACTGGAACCGGTTCCAGTGACCCAGGCCACCAAAACACTACTGGTTCATTCCAAGTGGTAGGAAGCCACCACTGATACATACATACTTACATACAGATGCACACTTAATTAAATACTAGTAATAAAAATATTTTTCTTTTTACGTCTGAATATTTTCTATTCCAGATAGGCAAATAAGAAAGTATACTGTTGCTTTCTTTTTAAAAATAGAGTTTTTTCACCTCATAGTTCCATTTTTGTACCCGAAATATGGAAAGTCTGAGTGTATTCATAATTAATCGAAAATGATGCCAACATGAATTAATGTCTGTATGTACAGATTTTAATTTGTGGATGTGATGCAAGCTTTTATCATTATTCAAAAAAAGTCACGGCAGAAACCTTTCCCTGTAGCCAATCAAAAAATTTATATTAAATGTCAGAACAAAATCAAACGTTAGTAAAAAAACACACACACACACACAAAAACAACTGATTCCCCCTGTGCTCAGACTGACTATTGGTGCAAAACAACATAAAATGAAAATAGTCTATCAAGTTTTTGTGGGTACCACTTTACTGCAACAGATGTATAGGTCAGAGTACTCTCAGAAAAAGGACTCTGATGACTTGGTGATTGGTAAATAGATGTAGATAGTATATGGGACTATATAAACTATATAATTTGTGTTTTTCAGGATGTTTTTATTTTATTTTATATTTTATTTCCTTTGCCTTTTAAAATATTTGTTTAAAAAAATATATTAAAGCCACTAAGCACAGTGAAGACAATCAAAAGTCTGTTTTGACCCAATGAATGACATTTAGATTTTAATGGAATTGTTTTGGGATATCAAAAGATTCTTCAGTGAGACTAAGTAATAAAACTAGAATTGACACAATCACTGAAGCTACAAGAGATAAACTAATTTATTTAGCTTGAATTATTATAGATTTTATTTTAGTCCATGGGGGCCTTTTAAAAATGCATTTCCTATCTTCCCCCTGAAAATTTATTGAATTTATTGACTTTGACTTAATTTCAACTAGCTTATTATATCAGCAGCTCTCTACCAGCTAATACTGCAAAGATATGTATTGAGCATTAATACATGCTGGAAAAGAAATTATCTGTCAGATTTGATTACATATTTCTTGGAAAAAAAGATAAACTCCCTAGTGTGATTAAGATCTTTATGGTAACAAATGGGATGCATGCAAATTTTCAACAAAGATTTCATTGAGGGAATGAGAATATTTATCATAGCTCATCATTAGATACTTCACAATAGAATTAATAAATCTAAATAATTATCACAAAAGTAGAGAGAAAAAGTATCCTAGCTATTGTATAAAATTTGCTACTGGATTAATTAGCAGCAATTGCCTAGCCTTTTGTAAATGATATTTTTTGGAATGAATATCCCAACTTGAATAAAGCAAGTTTGCAATATTTGTAACATTGTACATTAATATTCATTATAGAGCAGAATGTTTGTCTTCAATTTAAAAAAGCCATATTAGTTTTCCAGAAAGTCTGATAACTGAGCTTGACAGTCAATAATCTTTTTTAAAAAGTTGACAAAATGGAATATTGGGACATTACAATATAAATACTTATTTACCACACAAGAATGCCAACTGTTAATATTAAATGGATTGTGGATTTCTTTCTGGCTTTGATTTTCTTTTTTTAAAAAAAATCTGAACGCTTCTATTCATTTCTTAAACCTTGAACAGATCATGCTAACAAATGGCTCCTCATTCCATCTCCACTGTAATTCAGCACCTTGAATTATTACTGTAAGGTGCTGATAGCTACCTATACAGCCCTACATAGCAGAGGGCCCAGTTACTTGAGAGACTGCCTGTCTCCTACAATATCCACCTGACCACTTTGATCTTATTGAGTTGCTATGCTCCAGGTTTCTTTGATGAAGCAATGTCATCTATGAAGAAGTGCACCTTCTCTGTACTTGATGTCTGGAATGAAGTTTTTCCCCAAGGGTTAAATGCTTTCTGGCCTATTGGTATTTCAAGGGGCCCCAGAGACGTGGCTTTTGGCTCAGGCCTTAGGCAAGAATGGTCCTTTCTTCTTTTTCTTTGTTTCCATCTACATTTGTTGTCCCTGCCATCTTTTTTCCATATGTTTTTGTGTTATTTCCTTATTGCTAGTGGTTTTTATTAATCCAAAATCAACCAAAGCCACTGGGAGTCCAGTATATAGCTAAGAAATTATTATTGTTATTTCAATAATTATGCAACTTTGCAACAAGTGATGGATTTCAATGCTCTCTTGGCACAACAAATATTTTAAGAAATGTTTGGTCTGAAACATGTAAATTAAGCATGCACAGATCGTGCTATAACATGTCCATGAATCACATCAGCAAGTATTAAGTCACAGTGATACATATATAATCTGTTGTGGTGGTGGTATCTTCCCAAGAGGCAAAGGAAACGTCTTCCACATGCTTACCAAAACTTAAACATTGGGAAGCAGCAGAAGAGTGGCAAGATTGTTTCTAGATTGTAGCAAATACTTACACATATTGAGATTATTGTAAGGCTGTAGTTACCATTGGTGAAAGCTATACATATTCATTATTTACAGTAGGCATAAAAGGCATTTGCAAGTTTTATATAGTTTCTTTTGTAACAAGTACAAGAATTTTTTTTAACTTGGGGACATTAAATTGACAATTGATCTAAGTCCTGCCTTGATTCATTCCATGCTGATTTAAAATTTATTTTATTTTACCATTTTTATAAGCAAACTACAGAAAGAGAATATATGTGCTTTCAGGGGTATCTTAATGCTTTCTGGAATGAATACTTAGCTGTCATTAATTAATACATAAAATCACATCCCAGAAATCTTGTTCAAGTTGCTCTGGTCTTAAACAGTCTAAAAGAGCAGCTTGGCGTAGGAGACCGTGACTTTTAGTCCTACCGTAGGCACAAGACCAGCTAGATGACTTTGGGATGATCCTTTTCAGCCCTGAGAAGAATGCAAAAGCAAACAACTTCTAAAATTTTGGGAAGAGGTAAAGAATAATTTCAAGACTCAAAAAAATGAACAAAACAATAACCATAACCTATTCTGTTGTATCTTCAAAAGTGAGACTTGGAGTACATGTGTAATCTTCTGTCAGCATCAACTCTGAACTGTTGAGGTACAGTAAATCTTGTATTGTTACCTTAAGTAGAATTATGACTTTGTCCTAGAATTTATTTCCATGTTTTTGTTCAGGGCTGTTTTTGTTAAGGTTTGATCAGTTGGTACCTGCAGGTCTCATGGTCCACAAAATCAACTTATACACCAGATATTGAATATCTTTGCAAAAATATAAAACAACATCTTTCCTATCATTATTCTTATTTGTTAAAATTGTTCTTGATATTACTGTTTTTACATGATTCTGTAAAAATATTGTTTTACACGATTCTCAAAATATTGTACAAATCCATCAATTGTAATTTTATTATGATGAATATTGATAGTTATAATACAATTTAAACAAAGAATATAATACATATAGAAACAAAAGGTCCTCCATAACTTTTTTAAAAAAATGGGAAGCAGTCCTAAGAGCAAAAAGTTTAAGAAACACTTATTTAGGCGAATATCAGTTTGTGGCAATTTCTTTCAAAGTTACAATTTGCCATTTTGCCCATACCATGTGAGAAGTCCAAGAACAAAGTAGAATATAGGTAAACAACAATAATGTATTTTAGATGCTACCAATGTAATGCAATACAATAAAATTATTTTAGTATTTTTCTTTAGTTCTAATTTTTATCTTGTCATAATAGTATAGAATCAAAAGGAACTGAGATCAATTTGGTAAAACCCCAGTTGAGCTCAAGATCAGCTATACAATTGCTGTGTCCTCCCTTGTCACATTAAAACATAAATCTATAGGAACAAAATATAATGTTTTGGTTCTGCTATTGATAATTTCAGCCCCAAACAAACATTGCTCATACATTCACATATATTAGATTTTAAATCAATACCTAAGATATAAAGAAAAATCATGAAAATATGTAGTTTTAGCTGGACGAATATATTGTAGATCATATTTACATGAATATAGGAAGTAGACTCTTGCTTTTTATAGTGAAATAAAGATGTGTTTATATAGAAATAAGTATTATTGAGTTCAATAGGACTTGATTTTTACCAAGATAAATGAATAGAGAATTATAGTAATTAATTTCTTAACCACTAGTTACCTATGCTAATATGTTACTTGTATGTACTTGGATTATTGATAGCAAACTTTGAATTTTAGTTTTTCAAGTATTGTGAATTATTTGATAGGCAAATGTTTGTAAAAAAAAAACCTAAGTTGCACAATAAACTTTGTGCAGCACCATTTATTTTCTACATTTTTCCTCTGACAAACCCAATATTTTGCTAAGTAAATTACACATAAGCTATTTTCTACCCTGCAATCAGCTCAGAATAAATAATTTGTCATGTTAAAGGGTTTTAAGCAGCTTCTCTAGACAGATTTAACACATTATGCTTTAAAAGTTATTTTAAAATAAATAACAAATAGGAGATTGTCATATTAGTGCATTGTTATGACATTGTGTTTGGAGTATATGAGCAGTTGTAAAAGGCACAGAGAAAGGTGCCTATTCCTTTGGTTAAGAAGCTAAATGGCATTTGCAATATATGTTCATTTATGAGGCAGATATTAGAATGGTCAAATAGGACAGGCTTTTACATTTTGTAGAGTGAGTTGGCTGCCTGAGCAGCAAATGTGAGAAGACAGCAATGAGATCATGGAGGACGAAGTATTGGATGCTTCCTGAATCTTCTCAGCAACCTTGTTGATTTCACATGTGGTCGTGGTCCCAGTATTGCATGAGCAAACATAACTTCTTTGTATGTGAAACATATGTATGTATGTAAAATTTCATTTTGATCTTCACTTTGGGCAGGAAAATATCTTGTGTTGGTCTTGATTCCAAGGATGGTAAGCTCTCTCCTTCTCCCATGTACAAAACTTCATGACTGTAGGTAAAACAGATGAGTGTGTTTTCAACCATGAATAAATATAAAAACCTTTAAATACTTTGGCATGTCAAAATGTGTTTCAGATAAATTCAAATTGCTAAAATGGAGGACAGCCACAAAGATAGTTGTGATGGAATAGATGTAGTATGCAGAATTCAAAGAACAAAATATTTTTTTAAAATATATCCTGGTGAGCTGGAAACTCAAATAGATCTTCATATCCCCTTTCACTAAACAGTCCTATAGCACCTGCAATGGCTTACCAATGGACACATGGAATATTAAAAGGCTTCCTCTGAAAAGGAGAGGGAGAGCTCAGCTCTGGAAAAGAGACCTCAATATGATGTTCTTTTCTGCCTTATCACCACAGTCTACTAAGGCAAATACAGAATTCTTGAAATCAGGAAAGTGTATAGTTGAAAAGACCTCAAGGGATTGAGCAAACCAAGAATGAAGATTATATGTCTTCTGAGTGCTTCTGCCATGCTTCTAAAAGGATAGCCACTACTTTTAATTCAAATTCATCTTCTGATATTTCATGGATGGACCTATGATATCTTCAACAGATTGAATATCATTTGCCATTCTTTGTTTTTGGAACATTTGCTTTGACTTCTCTCTCTAATCTACAGCCTATAGATTTATTAGTACAGTTTCACCCATACAGCTTTTTAAAGATGTCAGTCAAAGCTGGCTAGATGCTGTCTTATGTATTAACTATATTAATTATAGTTAATATAGTTAACAATTCATCAAGAGGTGGCATGCTGTTTTCTCTTTCTTAGTTTTAGACTGCTTGAAATGTCAGAACAGACCCAGGCACATTCAGCATTGCTTTGCTTGATTATTCTATTATTCCAAAGTGAACATCTTTTAGATTATCTCCTCAGGTTGTTTAATTGTGTTATAAACCTCTGCTGAGAGTCTATGCTTGTCATTTTTGAAATCTCCTCAAAGAGAGTATAATAAGAAGGGTAAGCAGTTTCCCCCCCATGCTGAATCTTACTTTTGTAAGCTCTATTTCATTCAATTTATTTAATTGTATTCATCCAGATAAGAGTATATTTTCTAAAGAATTGATTAAGTATAAAAGAAACTCTGATTCTTAAGAGAATATATTAATTACTGTAAGTAAATTGAGTTGAAAAAATTATCCCTTACTTGCTGTAAAATATATTACATATTGTTTGTGGATAATTTTGTGCAGGAATTTAGTAGATGATTTTTTTTAAAAAAAATAGCATAGCTTTATTAAGCTTTCTTGAAGAATTGATAAATCAGTTTCATACACATAATACATATCCATTACATAATTCCCTTCCTAACTAGATGAAATGCAAAGCTCAGAAAAGGAGTATGAAGAAATACTGAAGAAGTTAAAAGATAATGAAATCACAAAAAGAATAGGAAATATTGCTATCTAGTTTACATTGGTACCATTAATCAATTCACATTACTTTCAAATCAGTAATTTTTTTTTTGTATTATTCACTGCAAATCATTTGAGTTCTTGGCCAATGACATAGCAGCACCTGCATGCAAAAGTATACACCTATTCACATTCTGAAGCAACACTAATTTCTAATTCATGAATACATAGAAAAGCAAAGGAGACATCACATATCCTTTTCGTACAAAGAACCAAGTAGTGGTTAGAATGCAGTACTGCAGGCTACTTCTGCTGACTGCTGGCTGCCTGCAATTTGGCAGTTCGAATGTCACCAGGCTCAAGGTTGACTCAGCCTTCTATCTTTCCAAGATCAGTAAAATGAAGACCCAGATTCTTGGGAGCAATATGCTGATTCTATAAACCACTTAGAGAGACCTGTGCAGCAGTATATAAGTCTAAATGTAATTGTTATTGCTACACCCTATTCAATATGGGACTGTTCTAAGCATTGTCCCTATTCTCACCCAAGTTTTATTTGCATCACATATTATTCTTACTGCATTCAACATCTAACTTTCAACTCCATATTCATGCAGCATCCCATAATTCAAGCCCATTCACTTTATCACACAGACTAGCTGAAGAGCCAAAATAGCATAGGGTTCTAAGTAGATACAGATAAACAGTTAGCATATATAGCTTTGTAAACGTGTAGTGTGAGCATGAGTGGCTTTGTGTAAGTGACTAGTTGTATGCATATGAGCTTAATTTAGGTGAAGAGAGGATGTTGTGTGTGCCATGGCCTGTCATTAAAGATCTTTCATTGTTTTTACTTTTGCTTCCTATTTTCATTGGGTTTTTTAACTTGCTTTTTTGTCATAGTTGGTTAGGTAGGTCTTTGAGAATCAGCACCTTGCTAATTTTTACTGACACCACTATATGTTCTCAATTCATTGCACAGATAATTATACAAAAAAGGAGAACAAAAGAAAAAAAGAAAGAGCAATTAAAACAGAATTCCTTATTAATGAACAAGGCATTAGTAGACCTTTTTCAACCAAGTAAGTCTCTGGTGGTTGTATCATAGCTGCTGTACAGCCTATTCTTCAATTTACCACAGTTAAAAATAAATGTATCATTTATAATGGGTACGAATGGAACTTCCTTAATTCCATAGAATAGATACAGGTGAATAATTTAATGCAAAAGATGAACAACAATTTTAAAAAAGTTTTACTTATCTATTTGCTTTATGAAAGAAAAGCAAAGGGAAAAGAATGAGGAAAATCTCAAAAAATATCACTTTCATACAGAAAAATAGCTATAGCAGAACTAGTATCATAGGTATATGAACTATTAAGGTTTGTCAACATATGTAATAGTGGGGGAGGAAAGGAAATTAATTGTATAAACTAGCATATAAAGTCCACATTTCTAGCTTTAGTTTCTCTTAAGGATTGCAACAAGATCATGAGTGATTTTTTTTCAGTGCATGTTAAGTAATCAATGGATAAGAGAGAAATCATATAAGCATGCTAACTACACATAAATGAGCAGCCCGTAGGTTTTTTCAAAGATTTTTTTCAATATGGTTTTATTCTGTTTAGAGCCATGACTGGCTAAGCTTTATGTTCCCTTGACATCTCATTTAAAATTGCATTTACACAGGGCTTGATAGCTTAGTTTAGATCTATATTGATAGTTTCTAATTGAAGCTGGAGTTTGTGAATCAGTTGTCTAAACAGTCCATGATACTTGAGGACTAGATGTTGCCTCCTTTTCTTACCCACAAAGGATTTGAAAGGCTTATACAAGTGTGTGCAATTCTGCAGAAATACCTGAAGGTAAAGCAAATGCTGACATTCTCCTGCCCCCTTCAAAATTTACGTGTAACCCTTCTGGGACAGACTATAGAAATGCTTCCACAAGATGCATTTCGGCCCTTGTAACTTTATTTGTAAACAATAAGCAACTCCCCAAAGAACTCCAATTAGATTAATTGCTCTTAAATAGTACTTACTATTTAATATCATGGAACTATAGCTTGAAAACTAGCACCTCAAAAAAGTCTTCCTAACAGGAGACAAAATTGCAAATAAGCCTTCCCCAACATGGTATCTTATGCAAAGTTCCTGAATTCCTAGGTAGTGTTGACATTATTTCTGGTCCAGAAACAAATCTGATTTTATAGTATATAGGCACTTTCTCAAAAGTTACACAGTCCTAGAGCAATCAAGGAAGAACCAAAGTGGTGGGTTTCTTGATGAAGGAAGACCTAACTCTTCAAGACCTTAGGGGTATAATAATGCTATTGACCTCAACAATAATGTTTTTGATCTAATGTCTTCTGAACTGGCATGTATTACTGAAACCTGGCTGGGCACAGAAGGAGGAGTCCCCCTTGTAGAGCTGTGCCCAGAGGGATTTCAGGTGCTTCATCAGCCGAGAGCCCAGGGAAGGGGTGGCGGTGTGGCTATTGTAATCCGGGAGTCTCTGTTACCTCGTAGGGTCCCTGCTCCGGAGCTTGTCGGGTGTGAGTCCCTGCTGATAAAGTTGGACCTCAAGGGTCAAGTGGGTTTGCTGCTAACGTACCTGCCTCCCAACTGCGTTGCAGCATCCCTCCCCTCGCTCCTCGAGTCAGTAGCCGAGCTGGCAGTTGAGTTCCCCAGGCTTATAGTTCTGGGGGATTTCAATTTGCCATCGCTCGGTGAACACTCTGATGGGGCGCAGGAGTTCATGGCTTCCATGACAGCCATGGGCTTGACCCAAGTAATTCGGGGCCCAACCCATGCAGCGGGTCACATGCTCGACCTCGTATTCCTTTCGGAGCAGTGGATGTGTGATCTTGGTCTGAGGGGTAATGAGATCATACCCCTGTCGTGGTCAGACCACTGCCTACTGAGGCTTGACTTCCGGAGGCCAAACCCCCACCGTAGGGAGGAGGAACCGACCAGGTGGTTCCGCCCCAGGCGACTTATGGACCCGTTGAGGTTCCAGACGGAGCTTGGGGTTATTCCTGATACTCTCGCCCACAGTTCGGCGGAGACTCTGGCTGCCACCTGGTATTCGGCGGCGTCGGAGTCTCTTGACCGGATTGCGCCACTACGGCCCCTCCGGGTCAGTGGATCCCGGAGGCCTCCTTGGTTTACCGAGGAGCTCCGGGAGAAGAAACGCCGGAGGAGATGCCTAGAGCACCTGTGGAGGTCCGATAAGTCCGAGTCGAACCGAGCACTTTTAACTACCTGCACCAAGGACTATGTCCGAGCACTAAGAACTGCAAAAAGATCATACATCTCTGCCTTGGTTGCGTCCGCCGAGTCACGCCCAGCCGCCCTGTTTAGGATAACCCGCTCCCTCCTCAATAGGAGGGATGCGGGAGACCCCTTGCAGGGTAGAGCTGAGGACTATGCTCAATTCTTGGCGGACAAAGTAGCTCGGTTTCGATCGGACTTGGACTCCACCGCAGTAGATCCAGCCGAGACACAGGAGGACCACTTGCCACACCATCTCTGGGTTGAGTTCCAGGATGTTGCCTCTGGGGATGTGGACAAGGCCATTCGAGCTGTAAGTGCCTCCACTTGTATTCTGGACCCGTGTCCCTCCTGGCTGGTTGCCAACAGCAGGGAGGTGACACATGGCTGGATCCAGGCGGTTGTGACCGCCTCCCTTCGGGAGGGGCACTTCCCCGCCGTACTTAAAACGGCGGTGGTGAGACCCCTCCTGAAGAAACCATCCTTAGATCCAGCCATTCTAAACAACTTTCGTCCTGTCTCCAACCTCCCCTTTATCGGGAAGGTTGTTGAGAAGGTGGTGGCCTTCCAGCTTCAACGGGCCTTGGAGGAAGCTAGTTATCTTGACCCCTTCCAGTCCGGCTTCAGACCTGGTTACAGCACAGAAACCGCTTTGGTCGCATTGACCGATGATCTCTGGAGGGCCAGAGATGGAGGCTATGCGTCCATCCTGGTTCTCCTTGACCTCTCAGCGGCTTTCGATACCATCGACCATGGTATCCTTCTGCGACGTCTGCGGGAGGTGGGAGTGGGAGGCACTGTTTTACGGTGGTTCTCCTCCTACCTCTCGGACAGGTCGCAGTCGGTGTTGGTCGGGGGGCAGAGATCGTCCCTGAGGCCCCTAACATGTGGGGTGCCGCAGGGTTCGGTCTTATCCCCCCTACTATTTAACATATACATGAAACCGCTGGGTGAGATCATTCGGAGGCACGGGATAAAATACCACCAATATGCGGACGATACGCAACTGTATCTGTCCGCCCCGTGCCAACTCAATGAAGCGGTGGACGTGATGAACCAGGGTCTGGAGGCCGTTAGGAACTGGATGAGTGCTAACAAACTGGTACTCAACCCGGACAAGACCGAGTGGCTGTTGTGCTTCCCTCCCAATAATTTGGCTAATACACCAACGCTTAGGCTGGGGGGTCAAATTTTATACCCCTCAGATAGGGTCCGCAACTTAGGAGTCCTCCTGGACCCACAGCTGACTTTTGACCACCAGCTGTCAGCTGTGACCAGGGGGGCATTTGCCCAGGTTCGCCTGGTCCGCCAGTTGCGGCCCTACCTAGACCGGGAGGCTCTCACAACAGTCACTCGAGCCCTTGTGATCTCTAGGCTGGAATACTGCAACGGGCTCTACATGGGGTTGCCCTTGAAGTGCATCCGGCGGCTACAGCTAGTCCAGAATGCAGCCGCGCAAGTGATAGTGGGCGCACCGCGGTTCGCCCACGTTACACCCGTCCTCCGCGAGCTGCACTGGCTACCTGTTGGTCTCCGGGTGCGCTTCAGGGTACTGATGACCATCTTTAAAGCACTCCATGGTAGTGGATCTGGGTACTTGAGAGACCGCCTTCTGCCGATTACCTCCCTAAATCGACCAATTAGATCGCACAGACTGGGCCTCCTCCGAATTCCATCTGCCAGTCAATGCCGACTGGCAACCACACGGAGGAGAGCCTTTTCTGTTGCAGCTCCGACCCTGTGGAACGACCTCCCTGTTGAGATCCGTACCCTCACCACTATCCAGACCTTCCGCGCAGCCCTCAAGATCTGGCTCTCCCAGCAGGCCTGGGGATAGGTTCCCAATTTACCCGCCCGAGTGTTTGATTGCTGAATGAAAGTTGTGTTTTTACTATTTTTTCTTTGTTCACATACTGTTCTGTTTTTGACACTGCACCCCCCTCCCTTGTGGTTGTAAGCCGCCCTGAGTCCCCTCAGGGAAAAGGGCGGCATATAAATCCCAATAAAACTCAAAACTCAAACTCAAACTCCATTATAAATAGTCTGTATAACTCTTCATAGATACAGTTCAATTCCTTAGATTTATGCTGAGCTTCATCCTCTTTTGGAGATCAAGGGAACATCAGAGCACCTTCTAATTCTCTTATTTGCCAATTGGATCTGTTTGTAGATTTCCCTATAAGAGCTTACAAGTTTAGTAACACTTATTCTGCAGGAGACTGAATTTCCAACCACTTTAAAGACGGTGAATTCCTTATTTAAGATGCAACCCTGTGAGTGACACAGTAGCTAAGTTGAGGTTGAAGATCAGGATTTTCTGTGTTTCTCTTTCATTCTAGAATTGGCAGGAAATAATTGATTTATTTCCTTCTTTCATGTGAAGCTCTCCAATTCAAGATTATTCTGAGTGATATACAATTCCACTCAGATTAATTTTAAAAATCAGATTAATATTAATATTAATTCACTTACATTCTTATTAATATTAATTCACTTACATTCTTCACCAAAGACAATAGTAACTTCCATAGTATTGTAATCCTACAATTACCATGGATGTGATGCACTGATGTTCATACAATTTTAACAGGGAGGTTTGTGATTGACTTTTCCTCATCCAGTCCATGAAAAGTCTCATCTAATTGGCATGCAGAAAGCTGTGCACGCTCCATTCATTGCATTTTCCCCTTTTATTTATCATTGACCAATTAAAGTGTTAATTCTTAAAACGTTATCCAAAAGTGCTTTTTCAGAATGCAACTGGACTTAGGTTTTTTTTTTTCCTTGAAGTCATTTTGCTTCTCATCCAGGAAGCTTCTTTGGCGGAAGAAGCTTCTTAGATGAGAAGCGAAGCATGGGGCATGTAGCAACCATGACCTGGGAATCTCCAAAGGCACTTTTAAAACATGAGTTTTCTTGAAGCTGTGTAACATATCAACCACTAGATGGGAGCAAAGAGTTGGAAGGGAAGCATCTATTGCAGTGATGGCAAACCGTTTTGGCACCAAGTGCCCAAACTGGAACATGCGTACCTGTACACCAAAAACTTGAAGACCAGCTGGCTGGTGTGTGCATGCCTGCTTTTTGGGTGTTTGGGGGCCATTTTCAGGCTGTTTCTCTGCTGTTTTCAGGCCAAAAGCAGCTCAAAAAAATGTCCCAAAAACAGTCTGAAAATGACCTGTAAAACAGCCTGAAAAATTGCCTGTTTTGGGGTTTTTTTCAGGCCATTTTCCGGCAATGCAGCACTCACGAAGACCATCTGGCCAGTGTGCATGTGCATGCCAGAAACCAGAAGAGCAGCTGGTAATGGCGCACATGCCCACAGAGAGGGCTCTACATGCCATAGGTTAGCCATCATGGATATATTGGTTGTCATCTAGAGGTTATTCAGATATGTGTAGCCAAGATCCAGCCAGAGTGCTACTGAAGACCTGGAATTTAAGAAGAGTTTAACTGTCAGTACTACATGGAAACTGTAAATTATTCTATTAACATAACCTGCAAAAAAGAAATAAGGAGACAGGGTGTCCCAGCAGCCATTGGGAAAAGAATTTCCAACTGCCCACTTTGAAGCTGAATGTTTTCAATTATACTTCCCACTTAAAGGTGTTGATTCAAGTTTAACACTTGTCAAATCTAGTGAACTTCAGACTTTCATGTTTGGTAAGTTAGAAGTCAACTGATCCATTTAAAAAAAATAGGGGGAACATGGCTGCATAATTCCAGTTTCCTTTGCAGCCAAAACAGGACTGGGAGACAGTTAAATACTAAAGGGACGGCCCACAAAAACTGGCAGAACCAAATGGAGCCATTGGTTTGCTGACAAAATGGATATAATTGTCAGCTTCCAACATGACTTACACATCCTATCCAGTGGTGGGTTTCAACATTTTTTTAGAACCTCTTCTGTGAATGTGGCCTGCTTTATGGGAGTGACTTGCTGGCCATGGGACTGGGTGGGAGTGGCCAACTTGTAAAATGTGGTAAAACTCACTTAACACTCTTCCTTAGCAACCAAAATGTTGGCTCAGAAACTCTGGCACTTGAAGCATGCAAGTCTTAAAGTTGTCAATTTACAAGACCCTTGCACCCTTAACCCTTTAGAAAAAAAACCTCAGGGGTGTTCAAATTTGACAGCTTTAAGACTTCAACTCCCAGAATTCCTCCTTTCGCTCTTCATCTTGATGATGTATGGACGGGCGGAGGGAAGGAGCTGGAACCGGTTCTAAATGGCACTGTAGATTTGTGGAACATCTTCTATAGAAGAGGTTAAAACTGGCAGGAACCCACCCCTGATCCTATCCCACGTGACATGGAATAATAGGGAAAATATATCCCATCTAGAATGTAACACCTTAACATCTTAGGATTTCTCAGCTGAGGAATGACATTGAGATATGTGTGAAGGATTGTGGACATGGACTTAGGAAATCGGAAAATATTGAGCTGCTGTGATGCTGTAGAGGGCAAAGAGCCTATGAGCTTTAGAGCAAACAAATGTTCTAGATCCTTTTAGCCTGACTTTCTGCAATAGCATTGGTGTTGCAGCACAAGCAAATGTCTGTATATCACTTCAGAGAGTGTAAAGCTTTCCATAGTAAGCTGACAGTCCACTAACACTTAAAAAAAAACACTTTTAAAAAGTGACTCATAACTAAATATTATTGATGGATATT
This sequence comes from Thamnophis elegans, assembly GCF_009769535.1. Classification (NCBI taxonomy): domain Eukaryota; kingdom Metazoa; phylum Chordata; class Lepidosauria; order Squamata; family Natricidae; genus Thamnophis; species Thamnophis elegans. The sequence goes on from NC_045542.1 coordinate 74,077,135, forward strand.
GTCTGGAGACTAGATTGGCTTAACATTTGGAACATTTGGGATGTATACATCTCTCATTTATATTCTGTAGAATATTTCTTATTCTGTTATAACTATAGAAAGTCAGATTGTCATATTAAACACAAAGTGGTTTTAATTTCTACTCATCATTCAACTGGATCATTTCATTTGATTTTGTGTTGGTAAGAATAGCGAGGACTGTGTACCAGTAGGCTTTGTAGGTTTCTCTAAAGTTGTGCAGCTGACTGTCATTTAACTGACAATATTATTGTTAATTAGATCTTCCACTCAGTTCTTCCTGCTCTCTAGATATTGTTGAACTTTTTTATTTGCAACATACCTAGTTAACATGGTTTATGCTAAGGTTTATGATTCAATAAATTCTTTATTGTTGAAATAGATTTCTCAAGGTTCAACTAGGGATAATCATATGTGGTTTTGTTCTTTGGTTGTTTTTTTAATTTACTTTTTTCTTAAAGTTTTTGATAGTTTTGATCTGTCTCTTTTCAATAATTTTCTTTTGGGGTTTCGATTTTAATGTTTTGAATAAAATAAAATGAATTGTTTTTAAAAAGAAAATCTGGAGTTTTCAGGTCTCCCGTTCCTCTAATGAACTCCAGCCTCCTTACTGTAAATATGAATATGAATATTGAATTCCATGCCATTTATTTCAAACTCTAAACCCAGACACTTTAAGAAGATAATCCCATCACTTCCTGTCTGCTGCACTATTCACTATTCAATGAATATGAAAAATGAAAACAGAAGGATTTTAAATGAGTTTATGGCTGCATTTACATAATTTGCAATCTTGTTCCTCATTAAAACTTTGATCTGGACAGGTAGTGTATAAATGAGGAGGCAGAATGTTCTTCTGAAGCTAGAATTTGTGTGAGAATTAAAAAGAAGCTAGAAATTAGATTTCTTTCAGCTGTCGATAACTTACCATTGTCACATTTGCCACAGGTTTATCAACTGAAAATATTTTAAGCTGGATCTCATATCAAATAGCACTTATAACTACCATAGCATTCTTGCTGCTAATTCTACCATCTTTGCCAACAATAACAAAATCATTTTGTTGCATACATTAACCTAAGAGGGATTCTATAGTTCCCTTCCTTAATGCAAGTGAGATTATATACTGGGATCATTTTCTGCTGGGAAATGTATATAACAATTGTAACAATTATCTCTCTTCTACTAACAACAATAATGTGAAATATATATAGATCTTTAAGCTGTGCTATATTTTCTGAGTTTTCAAAGAGCAACTTAAATTGGCTTGTAATTCCTTCTTGAGTTGACAAATATATGAAATCGAGCTCAAAATATATCTGGAGGAGTATCTCTTGTTTCTGTATTGGACATTTTCTCGCTTTGTTTTCTCTCTGCTATAATAATTACTATGATACAGTGGTTTCTATATTTATACGAACCCAGCTGATCAAAGATGGGTACAACTAGCCTATTTTATATACACTTCAACTTGCCTGAATTGAAACATCTACCTCCTTTCTCATAGTTTCTGGTGGTGTACCCATTCCTATAAGTGGCAAATATACAGACATCACCTTCTTCTGCTTGAATTCCATTTGACCAAAAGGCAATGCAAAGGATGCCCCCCTTGCTTGTTCTGCCCCTATCGTTTTCTATGCTTTTTTTCATCTTTGCAGTTTAGCTTATAGCTCTGAGAATCTCCCTTCTAAGAGCTAAGCAGTCCTGTTTCTGCTTAGCATCTAAATGCAAACAAGGCTGTCCCAGTGTTGTTTCCCACAAAAACGACCACTACATGCAGTATCCTAAATTAAAGGCAGAGAGAATATGTGTAAAAATATGAGAGACCCATTTTGAAATGCCTACACTCCAGTGGTGGGTTTCAAAATTTTTTAGAACCTCTTATGTAGGTGTGGCCTGCTTTGTGGGAGTGGTTTGCTGGCCATGTGACCAGGTGGGAGTGGCTTGCCAGCCATGTGACTGGGTGGACATGGCCAACTTGTAAAATGTGGTGAAACTCACTTAACAACACTCTTGCTTAGCAACCAAAATGTTGGCTCAGAAACTCTGGCATTTGAAGCACGCAAGTCTTAAAGCAGTCAAGTTACAAGACCCTTGCACCCCTAACCTTTTAGAAAAAAAAAACCCAGGGGTGTTCAAACTTGACAGCTTTAAGACTTGTGGACTTCAACTCCCAGAATTCCTCCTCCAGTCATGTTGGCTCAGGAACTCTGACATTGAAGTGTGCACGTCTTAAAGCTGTCAAGTTATAAGACCCTTGCGCCCTAATCTTTTATAAAAAACACACAGGGTTGTTCAAACTTGACAGCTTTAAGACTTGTGGACTTCAACTCCCAGAATTCCTCCTCTCACTCTTCATCTTGATGATGTGTGGATGGGAGGGGTGGGGGGAGCTGGAACCAGTTCTAAATGGCACTGTAGATTTGTGGAACCTCTTCTATAGAAGAGGTTAGAGCTGGCAGAAACCCACCCCTGCTACACTCCCTAGTTAAAAAGATACAAAATTGGTACAAAAATCCATACAGATTTATGAAAATGTATATTTGGAGAAAGTAAATTATTCCCAGTGCCCCTTAATTTCAGTAATCGGCTAGCCCAGGACAGAACTATTACAGAATTATAATTCCCAGAATTTTTCATCACTGATAACACTGATAATTCAGGACATTTTAGGATAGCAGAATGTTCCTCACTTCCACTTAGCTGGAAGTGATCTTCAAATTAATTACTGACTATAATAGATGAGCAGATATCAGGAATCAGAAGTACTTTCCTAGGGGAAAACTTTGGTGGATTTCTCTAATCCTGTTTTAATATTTTTCATATCCCTTTCCCCTTGGGAATAATTCTAAACCTACTTTGCCATGATGGAAGGAGTAATACTAGGTCCTTGAAAACTGGAAATAAATACCTATGGGGGAAAAAGAGATAATTGATTTCAGAATTAAGTTCAAAGAGATTGCACAGATTTAGACACTGCAGAGATTTATTACCTCTGTAGTCAGACATATCAGTCACTTATAGTTTGACCTTAGACAAATAATAAGTGTAATTTTGATTAGGATCTAGTTGCAAAGGGAAATGTTGATATAGAGAGCTATATTCTAAAATCAGATGGCAGTCATTAGGAAGAGCTTTTCTGAATCTGCAACAAAAAAGACATTTACTATATCCAATGTTGCTCTAATTGTTTTCGAGTGCAATCTGAAAAATGCTGCCAGAAAGTCAGTATGAGTCACTTTTCAGACAGAATAACATTCATAGCAGATTTTGGCAGAGAACTTTGCACCAGTGGGTGGCTGAAGATTATTAACCATATTGTTATGCCTCTTACAGTGCCATCTCTGTACTTGGCGTACACAGGCACTTGCAGGGGCAATCATAATTTCAATAAAATAAAATATAATTAGAGTCTTAAGAAATACGTGTCAACATTTTCCAACCCTTCTGCCACCACACTGGCTAAATCCAAGTATGTTAACATTGCCAGTTTCTTGTGAGTGCAAGGTTTGGCTGTGAGCAGGGGTAATATTGGTTTCCTGCACACATATTTTGAAGACCTCCCCTCTCTCTTTCTCTCTTTTCCTTCCTCCCACCTCCCTCACCCCCTCTCACATTATTCATAATCAGATGGGGAAGGAGATTAACATGGAATTGTAATTATCTAACTAACATTGACCAATTTAGCCAAAAGAAAGCAAGTATTGATAAAGGTAGTTGAACCTGAATACCATGGTGCCTGAGAGTGAAATCTAATCTAGATGTTATTCATAACTCAAGTCACCATGAAAGCAAACTATGGCAGCCTTCTGAATAAGCCAATATAATGGTCTTTACCAGGTGTCTCTTAAATACACAGTATTTCCAGTTGCAGAGTAGTCAAAATAAGCTGATTGCACATTGAAAGTCTGTAGTGTGTATTGAAAGGGGGGCAACAGAAGATCTGACTCTACTCCACTCTTCCTGATTGACTACATAGACTGTGGAAGTAAAAGCATTTTCAATAAGAATGTCCAATATATCTTCATAGACATTTGATAAACATTACTTGACAGATGGGGCCATCTTCATTGATCTTGAAAATTTAAGTACAACTGAACTTTATTAGTACTTGGATGGGAGTCCACTAGGAAAATCTCAAAGCTACAGATTAGATTGAGAAGATAAAATCACATTCTGGAAGAGGTCAATGCAAATCAGTTCCATATTGTGCAGAACAAGACATTTTGATTTGAGGGGCATTATTTTTTTACTGGAATGAAGCAGACTGTACATTTGAATCAAATTAGAAATCTAGAGAAACAGAGCAGCACTGTTGTTGTTGTTGTTGTTGTTGTTGTTGTTGTTGCTCCTATCATTTCACGGATCACTTCAATAGCCCTTCCCAACTTGGTACCATTCACATAGGTTGGGCTTGTCTTCCCAATTCAAGTCATGCTGATTCATATATATGATGCCAAAAAAATATGCCCAGGCACCCAAAATTTAGAGATTTGCACACCTGGAGATTAGCAGGTTCAGGCGGTATCATAGGACATGCAATCAGTCAATATTTATATTAGATTACTCATTTATTATTGATATTAAGTATTTCTGTGCATTGATAACATCAAATGATCATTTTGGTTCCCTCAGGTTGCAGAATGAAAAAAAATGGGAATCTGACAAGCTCAATCGACCAGCTTCTCATTTCTGAAACCTGTCAGTTTTATAAAACAGTCACACCTTACATGCTGCAGTTCTAGAATTTAAATCCTAAAAATCAATGTGGAAGCTAAGTGCACAGACTAATTGAATACTGAATCCTTGCTAAGGAGAGACTATAATATACCATGGAAGGAATACTCTGAATGGCATGAAATTGCTTTTAAATGGTCAAGGCGTTATGTGGCAAAAAAATGCACTTAAGATACTAATGTGGCGTAGTTTGGATCAAAGCAGGAGAATGAGCATTTAAATTGTCCTATATTCAAAGAAGTGAATAGAAACATGCCCTGGTCTCAACCATTGGGACCAAGATTGTAAAGAAGCTAATTCCCTGAATATTATAGCAAGAGGGATACCCACTGTTCTCCCAAACCAGAATCTATCTATTCCATAATAGTTTTTTCCTGATTGCGAAGCACTGCGATCTGCAAGTGGAGCACCAGAAAGCTGAAGGGCAAGATGTTAAAGCCTCATTCATTGACTGTAATAACTCTGGCCTCAGCATTATTGACCGGTGGAGGAAAAAAACACAAATTATATTTTGGCAAGAGATGTGTATAAAATTTAGCACATTTTTCCTTTCTCTTTCTGGATTTGATGAACTGCTCTCTATTCTCTTTTCTCTTCATTGCTCTTGCACTTGCATTTGTGAATCTTATTCTTATAGACAGTGAGTTTCAATCCCCCCCTCCCTTTAGCCCCTTTGGAAGAAATTAAGATGAGGAGATACAGATTATTCAGACCTATTACAGCTTATTTTAGGAATAGATATTGACAATATTGATCTCATTGGTAGGTAGGTGACCTCAGGAAAATAGATTAGGAGTAATGCATTTTACCTGATGATACTTGATCACTCAATTGCTTTTGAAACTGTCCATCATGGGGTCCTTTGCATTACCTCTAAGGCTTGAGAAGTCACTGTTTTGTAGTGCTTTTTCTTCTTTTTCTTTTTCTTTTTTCTCCTCCTCCTCCTCCTCCTCCTCCTCCTCCTCCTCCTCCTCCTCCTCCTTCTCCTCCTTCTTCTTTACAAAAGGGTGGTTCCATTTAGTTTTGGTAGGAGTGAGAGATTGAGCCATATGAGTTTCACTTAGGGTTTTTTGCATGACTGATACTCTCCCCATTCCTGTTTAATAACTATACAAAGAAAAATTATCTGTTGACATGGGGTAAGATATCACCAGTAGGCTGATGGTAAGATATCACCAGTAGATTGCATCTTGATCAAAATGCTAGCCCAGTGAATGGAGCCTGTTAAGGTCTGGATGGAAATGAATAGATTTAGGATTAATCCTAAGGCGAAGGATTCAAAAGCCATCTTTAATTTTGTATTTAGCCACTTAATGAGAAGGAAGGAGTCACTGGAGAAAAGCTTAATGCTGGGAACTATTGAAGGCAAAAGAAGAAGGGGAGGGCAGAGAATGAGGTGGCTGGATGGAGTCATTGAAGCAGTCGGTATGAGCTTAAATGGTCTCCAGGGGATGGCAGAGGTCAGGAAAACCTGGGAGCATGTTGTCCATGAGGTCACAATGGGTCAGACATGACTTTGCAACTAACAACAACAATTTTGTATTTGAAATTTATTTTTATGCTTCATCACCTGACTTTAATTCTCAGATCATGCAAAAGTACTTTCTAAGATTGTTCCTCTTCATTTTTTCTTCTTCTAAGCAACTATAATGTCGTCTGTGTGCATCAATATTTCTTATTTTCAGTCTAAATTTAGCAACCATTAAAATCACACCATGAAATGTATCTGGAACAGTGCACAATTCAGTCTGAATTAAGTTTCTTGCCCCAGCTAAAAAAGAATCTCAGATTGCTCATTATTGTTCCTTTGGTGAGAGCAAGTAATTGACTTTATGTAGGATCTGAATTTCCTGAAGTTGTCAGCTGGAAAATGGGAAGCAATTTAATTTGGTGCTTAAGGTTAAGAAAACCAGTGAAAAACAGGAAATGTAGGATCTCTCTTCAAAAGTAACTGCTTGAACTGAAAGAAAACTTTACTGCCTCAGCAAGAATTTAGCCATCACAAATTAAAGCAGTATTGATTTGAAGTGCAATGGATGCCTTGACGTTTCCATTGATTGAACAGAAAACCAATTTAAAGAAGAAGAGCAATTCACATTTTTCCAGGGTAGTTCATGAATTATAAATCAAGTATGTCAATAGCAGCTTTCTCTCCCTCACACACTCACTTAAATATCAAATCAAAATTCAGGATGGAGTAAGTTGTTCGCTTAGTAATTTGGAACATGAATCAACACTGATACATAAGTTAAGAGAATGGAACTACATTTCCTACTTTAGTGGTGTACCAGTTAACGGAGAGATAATTCTAACTCACAGTAAAATTATCCTGCTTCTTTCACGCAATACCTTCCATGACTCATTGAAAAAAGCCAGTGATATGCACTGAAGGATGTTACATTGTTTCTATGATTGTGAATCCCTGTCAGCAAAAATCATGGCATTTTGGGAGGAAAATATAAATATAGAATATGTCATTATATAGTCTACCATAGTAGATCTGATGTTTATTATTTTTTTCTTTGTGAATTTATAAGACCAAGTATTGAAAGTATAATATTGTACCTCTGCTATTCATATCGAATTTGAAACTATTTGTTAAAAGTCATAACTTACTACTTTTGTGTCACACAATATATGATTTTCAAGATTTATTAGGTGCATCCATATTGCATATTCATTTTTTTTAATTTCATGATAGAATCACCACTGTATTACAGAGACAAGCTGAAGATTGTCAATATTGAGTCATCAGTCTCACTGCAGGTGAATATAAAGACAGGGTGTTGGTAGTTTTCCCAGAAGAGGCTTAACTGTTCACTGTTGAAAGCAATCAAACAAACCAATTGGACTGAATATTATTCAAACTGCCGGTGAAACAATTGGCTGCTAAATGCTTTGGAAATGAAGAGCTAGGACAGTGATGGCTAACCTTTTTCGCCTTGTGTGCTGAAATCGTGCACTTGCGCACATGTGCCTGTCCACACCTACAATGCAATGAGACCAACCCTGTGCATGTGTGCATGATCCACCCCGTGCATGTGAGCATGACCCCTCCTCCATGGCCTACTTGACCCCCACCATGGGGGGGGACTTTTCACCTTCCCTGGCTCTGGAGGCTTTCCTCGAGCCTCTGAGAAGGCGAAAACGGCATCTCCCAAGCTCCAGAGGCCCTTCCTGAAGCCTCCTGGCATCAAAAACAGAGCACGGGGGCGCACCACTCACATCATGCTCCCCTACCCCATGCATGCAAATGTGATCCTGTGCATATGTATGTGACCCTGCACATGCGCACACGTCTCCCGCATGCATGCCATAGACCCAAAAACCAGCTGGCCAGCAGGAGGCACGCATGCATATGTGGTGGAGCTGAGCTGGGTGATGGCTCACATGCCTGCAGAGAGGGCTCTGTGTGCCACCTGTGGCACACGTGCCATAGGTTCACCCTCACGGGACTAGGAATACTCGGTATAACCCTATATAATAACTTAATTTTATTTTTAAAGCAGGGATGATAAACTGTTGTTCTTTTCCTGTTTGCTGATCTTTGGAAACTTCCTGTGACCAGGATTGCAGAACATTAATGGCATTTGAATCAAGAAACATGACATTGTATGGAAGCTTTAAAATATGCATGGCATGGTTAGATATCAATAACTATCACTACCAGGGGAACATACCAAAGCTCAGTATTGCCCATATGGGTTCTCTCACTTTGCCCTCAACCTTCTTTCCAAGATGTCTAGTGTGGCCCTTGGTTTGCAACCTTCCAGCCGGTTTCCGACAAGCAAAGTCAATTGGGCAAATTGGATTTGCTTAATGACTGCAGTAAAAATGGTTGTAAAATCAGGTTTGTTCGCGTGATGACTTGTTTAATTACCACATTACTTACAAACCAAAATTCCTATTTCAATTATGGTCATATGTCAAGGACTACTTGTACATTTCATTCTGCTAGTAATCATCCTATCCACATAGAGTGGGACACAGGTAACTGGCATTGTCAAGAAATGTGATCTCATATTCTTTTGTGCACTATGCAGTTTATGCCATGCAGCATCATGTCACGGCCTCTTACATGAGAATAAATTTACTATCTGGATAATTGATTTTAAGAAAAGTAATACTACTGTTAGTGTTAATTTCTAAAGTTACTGTTTGCTCATTGGTATGTGGACTGACTTGTGCTGGAACAAAGGCTACATTTCAAAGCAACTGAAGAACCAAGAGCTGAGTTCAGAACTCAGAACTTTCTAAAAGTTAATGCCATGCTAACTAGAAACCCTTATTCTGTGGTCTGAAAAGATTAGCATTCAAATGCCAGTGAGATTTATAGAGCTGCGGTACATTTAATTGCTTTTTAGTTTAAGATTTTCTAGATTTGATGGCAAACTAGTTACTTACCTGTCATTATTTGTTTAATTTAGTCTGTAATAAATTGCATTTCTGGAAGTCTTGACTTCTGAAGATGCTTAACTATTAGCTGATTCAAATAGAAAATGTTCTCCAGTGAGAACATTTCTTTTCTTTTTTCTTCTCTTCTCTTCTCTTTTCTTTTATATGGTGTCTTCCCCTTTAGAATTTGGCAAAGGGCAACAAATAGTAGTTGATTTAGAGAACAGTCATTATTTATGGAAGAGGACATTCCATCCCAAGAGGACATTTTTATCAAAAATTAACTCCCACCATTTTGGAATTAATAGAACAATACAACAAATAGCATCAAATATAGCTTCCAAAGGAAAATGTACATTTTTGTAAAATCCTTTAGGTACCCAGAGAATTAATTTGGAAATATTTGAGGATTCTACTATGAGTTAAATCCATAGAAATAATCACTCTCATTCAACTGAACTCAAATTTCCTCTATTGGCTTTGAAATATTTTTGCAAACAATTTTTCCACCATACTTCTTGTATAATCTCTTTGCTTTGGATAAGTTAATGCTAAAATCACTCACTATACTTCTTTGTGACAAGCTAAGAATATTTTTACATACAGTAATGTTATCTTTCCAGCCAAGGAATTACTTTCCCAAGACTGTTCTCCTTAAGTACTTTGCAAGTTCATATGACTTTGCTATCTAAATTATTTCTAATCTTATGAAAATGTTTTCTTAAACTGTGGATTATTTAAAAGATTTGACATTGCAGGAAAAAAAATACTGTATTAGTCCCCGATAGCAAAAATCAACAGAAGTCTGGTAGCATCTTTCTCTGATAAATTTTATTAAAAGGCATTTTTTTAATATTATGTAGCGAGCTGCTGCTCACAAAAGCTTATGACTTTTAAAATATTCTGTTAGTTGGAAAATGTGTTACCAGAGCTATTCTGATTAGAGAATCTGGGAGGTTTTTTTAAAATGGTATAAATTAGTTTTTCAGTCTCTTCATGACAATATCCTTCCTTTTCTGTCCTAAATTTTCAAATAAGCATGGAATGTAAAAATTTAGAATGCCCTTCCAAAATATAGCTCTTAAAATGATAGGCAGAGATTAAGTATATAGGTCTAAGTTTGAATCACTTGGTTGAGTTGAATATCATGTCCTTCAGCAATGTTCACATTGCAGGCCAGTGAGAGCTGTTTGGCAGCATTAACAGGTTTACAGTCATATAAATTGTCAGCAGTTTGTCATTGGGTTGACTAACAATTGATTAGATTTATTTTTAGACCCAACTTGAGCAACCAACTTTTTAAAAGCCCAGCATTTTAGCTTAGTGAGACTTGAGACTTGGGGATAACTTTCCTTCAGACTTAATTAAAGCTTCTCTTCTGAGATGCTTTTTAGAACTCTTAAGAAGCATTTGGACAGGTTTGATTCCAGGTCATCTGTATATTATTGCAATAATTTTGTAGTGTCTGAGTCAAGGGATTAGTAATGAGAACAGGACAAAATAACTACTTTATAAGCAAGATTACATTTTCCGTACTATCCATAATGACTGTACTATTTAAAAAAATCTGCTGGGTATGAACTGTTCCATTAATTTAGCGTAGAAGAGCTATGGCTGCATTTATTTTTTGAATTAAACTACCGCGAATGAATAAAGTGCAGATCCAGCTTTGATAGAAGAGAATATTTGTAGCTCAGGTTTGAACTGTGTGATCCTTGCTGCTCTCTGAGCTTGTTCATTTTCTTGCAGATATTTCATTATCAAACTAGCACTGATGATGTTACCTAGTTTGGTAATGAAGTGTCTTCAAGAAAACCACCAAGCTCAGGGAGCACCAAGGACCCCACAGATCTAACTTTACTGTTAGCTGATATAGTTGCTTCAGGTATCTATATTGTTGAAAGTCGATAGATACATTGTTTGTTTAAAATATTTTATTGTCAGGAAAAGAGAAAGATGTTTATTGGATGTTCTGATTCAGTTGTCAGAATAAATTGAATAGCCTTAGATACTTTGATCTACTGAGAATTGTGTTGCTGGTTCTGGAAAAAATAACTAAGTTATTACCATCACAAAACAATTGTTTCAACAGTAATGATTAATTAAAAAAGGCCAATAAAATCTAATCTTGAATTCCATATGACATACAATTTTCAGTAGCTTAATTCAAGTGCTTATCATCTTTTTGTAATCATCTTTGTTTTAGGCTTTAAAGGAAAAAAAATGTGACCAGGTATATCTCTTACAAATTGTGGTTAGAAACACCAGGTTCATTTTTTTTCTGTAAAGTTAATCAACTAAATTAATTTCTCCTGCAAGGCTGAGAGGGTTCAATTTCAAGGATAACTCCCCTCTGCAGAATCCACCATGCTTTCAACCACAGCTAGCTGTCAAACAGAGAAAGTATCCCAAAGATACAGAGAAGGAATTGAAGCAAGCTCTGCAAAACAAATACTGTGTTTTATATCTTGTATTTCTATAGGTCAGAGGCATTATTACACAAGTAACTAATTCACATCATTTGTGAGGTGATGACATGAGTGCACCGGACATCATTTTGATGAAATTGAGACATCTTGAAAACTGTTTGAATGGAAAAATATCTGATGGAAGTTTTTCAAAAATTTAATATTTGTAAAATGCCAACTTTAATAACTAAGTTACATCTGTGAAAGTATTCATTCTGAGTGTAATAGTTGTGATCTAAATTGATAAGATACAACAGTGATTCTCAAACATTTTCATCTTAAAACCTTTTCATTTTCTTTAAAATAAGGAAGAATCCCAAAACGCTTTGCTTTATGTGGGTTGCATCCATCAATATATTCTGTGTTAAAAACCAAGAAATGTTAAAATGTTTATTTAATTGACTTTGCAGTTCCCCTGAAAAAGTTTCAGGAACACCAGTGTTCCTAGACCTATTTTGAGAACCATTTGTATTATACTTGGTTCTGTTGAAAGCTCCAACTATTTCAGAATGTACGTGAAGTCTACATTGCTGGAAAGTTAGAACATCATGCACTAATCCTCCCAGGCTTAACTCAGTTCATGTTTACTTCTAGCTATCTTAAATCTGGAGTAGACAAATGTATTCACAAAAAGGCTGCCATGGGAACTTCTCCATCTGTATTTTCTTTGTCAGCCAACCAACAAAGTGTCTTGTCTACAATATAAGCACACATTATCTGGTAGACAGGCATGAGGTTCGTTCCTTTACCTTCCAGGATGCTGCCAATCCATTGTAATATTTTTCTGAACAAATCAGTAAAAGTAGCAGACTTAATGTAAGAATATTTCTCAATATATATAGTTTATAGGACTTAGGAGAAATTCAAAAACTTTCTTACAGTAAGTCTGCTACTTTTCTTTGAATTTGCTGATTTGTTTATTCATTGTTTGGTTTGTTTTTAGCAAACATTTAATGAGTGGACCAAGGAATCTGATAAGCATCTAAATCAGTGGTAGTCAAACTGGTACCTACCACCCACTAGTGGGTGTTTCCAGCTTTCACGGTGGGCGGTAAGGGTTTGCTGTAACTCTGCTTTATAAATTTTATAAAGTAAAGTTACTTTCCTACTTTATAAATCACCATTACTGTGGAACCGGTGAGCGGTTAGAAATTTTTACTACTAACAGAAATACAAAAGTGGGCGGTAGGTATAAAAAGGTTGACTACCCCTGGTTTAAATAATCAGAAAGGAGGATGTCTCAAAAACTAAAACAAATAAATTGTTTTATATATTCTTATAACATTATTCTGATTATTTAGAAAGGAATCATCATTTAAGCAGAAAACAACTCTTGAGCCATCCATGAGGCTATATCTTCCCAAATAATTTTTTTTGTTTGTGTATACTATTTTTTGTATATGACTATATATTAGTGTATATATTTATTGTACATCAATAAAATCAATTGACTCATGGTAGTCATAGCAGAAATGAAAAACCAAAATCTTCTAGCATTGATAATAATGAAATTAGGACATATCTTCATCGAATCAAGAGCAACCCAATACCCCATGGATGTTGTAGATTACAATTTTTCATATTACTGATCCCAGAAAGTTAGGAGAACACCAAATGTTCGGACTTTGTTCTAAATGATTGTCAGTGATGCCACTTTCTTTAAAATGATTTGAATGAGGACAGTTCAGTGGCAGTATGGAAAAGTACAAAACAATACTCTTTGGTAAGTTTCATCCAATGAAGACTCAGTTTGGAAGAACTTTTTTCTGTCTGTCTTACAGGCAAAAATTCTATAATATCTTTGAAGTCTAAAATAGGATAATCCAAATAGTTCCTGCTTGAAGCTAATGCTCTCTGACAAGAAATTTACCGTGACAGCTTCTTATATCCCAGAAGTACACAAGTGGCCACTTTTAACCTGCAAATTGAAACTACCTGGGCCTTTGATGCATCTGTTTTGTGAAATGTAGTTTCATGTTAGGTCATTGCATTACGATGGAAGATGTAAATTGCTGCTTAGATGTAAACCAGATGAACTCTGTTCATTTTTGTTAAAAATAAAATCTGATCTCTTGAGTATTAGAGGACTAGTTTCTAAAACCCTTTGCAATCTTTGGTTTATAAATTTGGCTATTAAAGAGGAACACATTTTACAATTAAGAGCTTAACCCCAGTATGATATTTTCTGCAGAGTTTCTGTATTCTTGTTTTGCTCCAGTGAGACTGTGCTATTCGCTTAATTTATGAATCTGAACAATGCAAGCCAAGCTCTCTTCTTCTTTTATAATAATTATATTAAAGTTTATGAGTGCAAATATAAAGATTAATACAAATTAAGAAAAATATGTAAAGTAGAGAGAAAAGAAAGAAAAGTGCAAAGAGAGAAAAGTAAAAAAAGAGGACATCTAAAGCACCAGGGACATTTAAACAGTTTCAGTAACTTAATACCTTTTCTAATATTTAAATTAAAAATTTTCCCCATATCTCATTCTTATCAATAAGCACATTGTGAAAACTCATCATCCAGTCCTAATTAGTCGATTAAGAGTTTCCAGAAATATATACTGTATGCTTTAATCTTAATCAAATAAATCCATTTTATATTTCAACTTAACACGTTCTCTAAGAAATAAAACAAACAAAAAAATCCCAACAAAGCAATATTCAAAGTCTTATCATTCAATCCTGGACAAAAAAGTGTGCCTTTACTGGCTACCAGAAACCACAACAGATCTATTTTAAATATGGTTGAATAAATCTACATTGCTTTCAAAAACGTTTGTAAAGTTTCCAAAACATGACCTAATTAATTTACGAGCCTTGAGACAAAGTTCAAAAAAAATCCATTCATTTATTAGGATCAACATTTTGGCATGTTCTTCTGTGGAGCCAAAACTGATTTACACTTAATTGCATTTGAACTTTACCCCTGTATCCCCTCCCTTCTGTCTGTGTTCACCAACATCCACCAACAAGGTTCTGCGGCAGGCTATGAACATGCACATTTTACACACCAGCTATAGGAATATGAGACCCGACTCTGGCCAAAGGTATGCATGGAATTCTCCTCCCTTTCCTCCCTTTTTCTATGTCAAATTGATAGCAGTCATGGAAACGCTTTACAAGTTGACATCTGGCTCCCATCACTTTCCGAAAGTGACCTGTGTGAAACAAAACAATTTGAGTACAGGTGTATAACCTATGGATGCATCCCTCCCCCAGTCTTGCTTGGATTTTCTGCATGGAATTGTGCTATAAGGTAATCAGCCTGGATATTTCTACTTTCTACCCAAGATGCCTCTGATAAAGGGTAGCCCTTCCACTTGATTAAGTATTGTAGTTGTCTCCTGTGCCACCTCGAATCAAGGACTTGTTGAACTTAATAATGGGTTTGGGCCCCTATGACCCTGCCCTGGGGCTCCCAGAGTAGTGGTCTCAGAGTGGATCCGATCACAGGTTTTAAGAGGCTACTATGAAATGCCAGGTGTATCTTCCCCAGCAATCAAGGCAGTTTCAATTGCACTGTGACTGGGTTGATGATCTTTATTATGGGAAATGGTCCCATAAACTTTGGCCCCAGTTTATTGCTAGGCAGTTTTAATCTCAAATATTTTGTGGAGAGGTAAACCTTCTCTCCCACCCAGAATGGTTGTTGTGGAGCCCAGTGCTTATCTGCCTGTTTCTTATAGGTTTGTGCCACTTTAGCCAGTGCTTTTTTGACATTTTCCCAGGTTGCTTTCAGCATCGACATCCGATCAGTCAAGCTGACTGAGGAGGGGGGATCCCTTGGATACTCAGGCAAGGGATACTCAGGCATTAGGACGAAGTCCATGCTGCTCACTACTTTGAATAGTGTGAGTCCTGTGCTACTGTGAACAGCATTATTGTATGCAACCTCAGCAATAGATAAAAGGTCTGCCCAATTGGACTGCTGATAGTTCACATAGCACTTCAGGTACTGCTCTACCATGGCATTCTGTCTCTCTGCTGCCCCATTGGTGCTTGGATGAAAAGCTGAACTAAGACCCTGAGATGACCCAATGGAACTCCCTCCAGAACCTAGCCCTGAACTGGACCCCTCTGTCTGAAATAATTCTTTGAGGTACTCCATGCAGTCGGTAATATGCTTCATGAACAACTTAGTCAGCTTGTGAGCCAAGAGTAGTCTGCTGTAGGGTATGAAGTGTGCCTGTTTGGAGAACAGGTCTATTGCAGTCCAAATCACCATGTTTCCCCCACTTTTTGGCAACTCTACCATAAAGTCGATTGCCATTTCCTCCCACAGCCTCATTGGCTCTGCTACTGTTTGCAGCAGTCTGGGTTTTTTTTCCCAGTCGTCTCTTCATTGTGGCACAGATGGTACAACTTTTCACCTAACTATCCACCACTACTCATCTTTTCTTGCTTCTGCCACTGGGAAAGGCATCACAGCTTGGATGTCTGGAGCTCTGATGTCTGGAGCTTTGATGGTGGGGGCTGGCCAAACTCCTCCAGCTGAAATCAGGCTTTTTCTGATAATCCATCTTCTGCCATGGTTGCTCTGATTTTCCCTCCAAGCACCCCAAATATCGGGAAGTGATTGGAGAGCCTGGGGTTCAGGAAGCCCGGAAATCTTGATAGATTTTTAAAGTCAGTTTCAGCTCTCTGTGAAGTTTCCAAAAGATGACCTAATTAATTTATGAGCCTCGAGACAAAGTTCAAAAGAAATCGATTCATTTATTAGGATCAACATTTTGCCATGTTCTTCTGTGGAGACGAAACTGATTTACACTTAATTGCATTTGAACTTTACCCCTGTATCCACTCCCTTCTGTCTGTGTCATAAATCACATCCACCAACAAAATGCTGCGGCAGGCTATGAACATGTGCATTTCACACGCCAGCTATAGGAATATGAGACCTGACTCTGGCCAAAGGTATGCATGGAATTCTCCTCCCTTTCCTCCCTTTTTCTATGTCAACTTGATAGTAATCATGCAAATGCTTTACAAGTTGACAACCTTGCTCTTTAATCAAGTTAAAAAATGTCCAAAAGCTGGTTTTTTTTACCATTTTTGTCTTTTCTCAGAAACAGCTGTTGCAGTTTAACATCCTTTTGTTAAAGCCAAGATAAGAAAACTTCTAATATTCTTCTGAATTTTTTCGCCTCCTTTTTCCTCCTTAAGAACTCCTTTAGTTATTAAAACATCAATCAATGTCATTCGTAAATTCAGTGTGGCGTATTTATCCATATAACTTTTGAACTCTAGTATTTTTAAATCCATTTTCAAACCCACCACATTTTTTTTCTATATCAGAAATGAAGTCTGGCAATTTTGTAAAAAAAAAAAATTCAAATCTACATTCAAGTCAGCCTCAGCTTAATTTTATCCAGTAAAATCTGTCCCTCTTCTGTAGCTTTTGTTAAATCCATTTTATAGTGTCAGAGAATGTTGAAAGTAATTTCTGAGTACATTGTTACCAAACAGGCTAAATCTATATTATTGTCCAATCGTATTGCACCATTGTGTTACCATTCATAGTAATTGTTAGTTCTTTCTGGTTCTCCCTTTAAAATCCCCTCATATATCATATTTATTTCCCAATCAATGAAACTTTCTCATTGGACAATTTCTTACAATTAATTTTTAAAAAAAGATATATATTTTTATAAAAGTTTAAATAACTGTCAACAAATGTTCTTTTAAGTCCACCTGGCTCCTTAACTTACCAAATCAACCTTCTAGTCCCCCTTTTTCTGTTTTCCATAGATTTAAAACAAATCCTTTTGATTAAAATTACATGAAACTTTTTTCACCCGGGGGACTTGTGGCCTAGTAGTTAAGTTGCTAGGCTTATCGACCAGAAGGTTGGCATTTCAAGGCCCAAGTATCAGATGATGGGGTGAGCTCTTATTCCTGACCCAGCTCCTGCCAACCTAGCAATTTCAAAGCATGCAAATGCAAGTAGATAAATAGGTAACACTTTGGTGGGAAGGTAACAGTGTTCCATGTTGGCCACATGACTACAGAAGTATATTGAATACTGCTGAAAGCCCTATGAAGCGGTATATAAGTCTAACTACTATTGCTATTGCTATATTGGAAAAATGCTGGCTCCCTCAGCTAGGAAACAGAGATGAGCACTGCCCCTTAGAATCAGACATGACAGGACAAGGGAAAATCATACAGGAATTGAGTATGGCTAAACTAGTGAAAAGAAGGATTAAGGGTGACATGATAGCAGTATTCCAGTATTTGAGAGCTTGCCACAAGGAAGATGGGGGTCAACTTATTTTCCAAAGCACCAGAAGGCAAAAGAAGAAATAATGGATGGAAACTAATCAAGGAGATAAGCAATCTGGAATTAAGGAGAAACTTCCTAATAGAACAGTTAACCAATGGAACAGCTTGCCTTCATCACTGAAGGTTTTTTAGAAGAGGCTGGACAACCACTTGTCTGAAATAGTATAGGGTCTGCTTGATCAGGGAATTGGAATAGAAGACTTCCAAAGTATCTTACAGCTCTATTCTAGTTAATCTACACTTGTGAATCAAGATTTGAAAATGATAAACATTTTGTTATAAGGGCAGTGTGAGTTGCTTTCCTTCAAAACACCCCTTGTTAATGTATGTTTAATGATAAACTTGAAAGTAGAATACTACCCTAAGATCTAATGAATGTGAAAAAATTCTATGATTCAAGAGGCACATACTTTCAGGAAATTCAACAAATAAATCTAAAAAAGATGTATCTATCAATATAGTCCATTAGCATATAGCATTGTCTAATCAAAATGCTTGCAAAAATATATTTATGAAGATAAGTTTTAGAAATATGGATATAAGACATTAGGAAAAAACTATGTCTGAATATATATGCAATACCTACTGAAATATATTAAGTACAAAACTTTAGGTATTAAGAGAATTGTGTGAATGACAGTGGATGAAGAGTGCCTTCTAAACAGCAGTAACAAAACAATACAATTTTTTTTCAACACTAGTATAGACTTTATATAGGTCTATACAAAACAGCTAACAAATGCTGGTTGTTTCGTGTTGGTGATTAACAATATTTATCATAATAAAAATGCTTTGTATTTTCCCAATGGGTAAAACAGGGTGGTGTGCTAGCCGCAATCTTATTCAATCTGTTATTCATTTGCATTTTGTCATTTGCTGTCCAAGGTCTAAAGGAAAGAGTGTACATCAGGCACTGATTGGACAGCTCTCTCTTTGACTTTCTCTGCTTGATGAATATGTCTGTATATGTCATTCAAGAAATCCTCTTTGTTAAAGACTGTGTGCTCCTGGCATACAAAGATAATTATCTACAGTTGATGGTAAACAAATTCTCAGATTCATGGGAGAATTGCTTTTCAGTGTAACAATCAGCCAGAACAAGGATAAAATACTTTATTAGTCTATACCAAAAACCAAATCAGTAGAACCAAAACTCATTATTGACAACACCCAAACAACAAATGTAAACAGCTTGCAATACTTGGGAAGCATCATTTCGAGAGATGGGCCTTTAAACAGAGAAATTGCCTCTAAGATAAGCAAAGCCATTCAGGCACTGAGACAGATGTGTACCAGAGTGCTCAGTCAACACAATTTCTATATCTCCACAAAACTGAAAGTATACACAGCTGTTGTTATCCCTCAACTTCTATATGGATATACGTCTGGACATTGTACTGAACATCAGAAAACTGGGGGGGGGGAATCACATACTTGCTCTTTGTTCCATCCTCTGTATTTGTCTGGGGAGACAGTTTCTCCAGTCTGGAGGTCACATGGACTCCACCAGCATTGAATCCCTGATCATAGCCCAGAGGAACGAATTGGACACATCAACAAAATAGATGACCACCACATGTCTTGCCAGTTTCTCTATAGCAGGGGTGTCAAACTCGAGGCCCAGGAGCCAGATGCATCCCTGGGGGTACTTATATCTGGCTTATGGGGCCAGGCTGGAAACAGTGAATGACTGGCCTGCGATGCTTCTGCCAGCAAACACGGTCTGCACATGTCCCTCCCAAGTTCCGTTTTCACTGGCATAGGGTTGCAGGAGGCCATGTCAGCCGAAATTGGAGCTTGGAAGCCTGTTTTTGATAGCAGACCACTCAGGCCACCACAGGCAGCCCCCAAAATGAGTGATGTTGAGCTGGACATGCCCACCCTTAGCAATAGCAATAACATTAGCAGTAGACTTATATACCGCTTCATAGGCCTTTCAGGCCTCTCTAAGCGGTTTACAGAGAGTCAGCATATTGCCCCCAACAATCTGGGTCCTCATTTTACCCACCTCGGAAGGATGGAAGGCTGAGTCAACCCTGAGCCGGTGAGATTTGAACCGCTGACCTGCTGATCTAGCAGTAGCCTGCAGTGCTGCATTTAACCACTGCGCCACCCTTGCCACACCCACCCCAGCCCCCAGAGGTCAAACACAAGCTTGATGCAGCCCTTGATGAAATCAAGTTTGACATCCCTGCTCTATAGTATACCAGAATCTGGGAAGAGACCACACAGATGCTACAGAGGCACTGTAAAATAAACTTTTTGCCATTGTAGCACCCAAATAGGGGAACTAGAAGCTGTGACTGCTGAGAGAACCCTCTGATGAGCCTAGTGCTCTGAAGCCTCAATTAGCTGTGAAGACCAATGCCAACAAAAGCTGATAGAAAATTGTGAACAGCAGTACAAAATAACACCCAATTGTGCTAGATTCTGTCCAGTGGTGGGATTCAAATAATTTAACAACTGGTTCTCTGCCCTAATGATCAGCTGGGTAGGTGGGGCTCAGAGGTCATGTGACTGCATGGCCGTGGCCAACTCAAGGTCATCCAGGTTGATGGGCGCTTCGCCTTAGCTGTTACAATGTAATAAGGGTTAACCGGAGAGGCAGTTTCTGTAAGCAGGGCAATAAAGATTAGGCTAGAAATAATACCGGAATGTTTCCTTCCTGCCTTCCTTACAGGATTAGCCCTGTAAAGTGGGAAAAAAGCAAAATGAGATTTCTTCCAGCAACCAGTTCTCCGAACTGCTTAGAAAGTTAACAACCGGTTCTCCCGAATAGTTGCGGACTGGCTGAATCCCACCATTCATTCTGCCCCTCCAGACTGGGAGTGCAGAGTCACCTTCATGTTCATAGATAAACTGCATAGCAAAGTGTCTTCTTTAAATATGAAGCTTTACCAGTTACAGATAAAACTAACCAAACTTCCTGATAGTTATTCTCACAACGCATAATTTTCTGCAGTATCTTGCAGAAAATAACAAACTGATTGCCATTTTCCTGATTCTTCCTGCACTTCCCATTCTTTGTACAAATTTCATAGATTTTGAAGCATACTAATATCACCCTTTTTATTAGGTTTCCCTTTAAGAGGTTTTTTTTCAGAATGTTGCATTGGTGGTTTAATTGTTCCTCAAATATTGGTCACTATTTTAGGTTATTAATATTTTTCTATCATAATAGATGGTGCATTAGAAAGATTTTTTTCTTCTATAGCTAAGTGAGGAAAAATAAACATACAGTGTGGGGAAAGAGAAAGTAATAATCTCCTGGAAAAACAAAATATATTCATTTTGTCTTGTAAAAAATATTGCTTTCAATACCCTGAGGTGGTCTTTATAATTTATCACTTATTTGGAGGCTTTTCCTCTGTGTACAAGTGTTTTTATTTTCTTTGTGCAATCAATCTGTAATTGATCTCACAGTAATATTCTGTTTTCTTCCTTAGTGATATGCAAGTGGAGAAGAAAAACTTTAATGTGTCAAAGCAGTCTGTGTACAACTCTTTATAGTTTATAGAATGCATTCATTACCTTAAAAAGAAAACAAAAGCATTTTATTCATCATATTTTTGTTATTACACAACCTAGTAAACAGTCACTAGCATGCCCACTTTGAATATTTTAATGAACATTCTTTATTAGCAACCTGACATCATCCTATATTTTATGAGAAATTATTGTTAATTGTGTTTTCTAAATGCTATTCGTTACAGTTTACCAGACATTTTTATTTTTTAAAAATGGCAAGAGGCAATACATGCCACTATGAATCAACTACATGCAAAATAAATGTTGAGCAAGCTAAATTAGACAGGTATCAAGAGTGCACATTTCTTTTGTAACTCACCCTTACTTAAATTGTGCAAATCTGCCTTGTATGGTCTCTACTCTCTGATTTTCAATTCTCAAGAGAAGAGATCATAAGGGGCTGTTCCATAGCTCCAAAATGCCCCACAAATTTAGGTAAAGAAACATAATATGTGAGATAGATAGCAGAACAAGGAAGAGATGTGGAATAGAAATGTATAGTGATTGCCATCTCTCACAATTAAGCAGTTACCATGGTGCGTGCTAGTGTATACAAAGTCAACGTGAACAACCCTAGTGAAGATTGAATGCCTTCAAAAATTACTGCTGTTGTACTTTTAAGTTTGATACCTAATGACTGAGTGGTTGATTGAAGCTTG
Organism: Thamnophis elegans; assembly: GCF_009769535.1. NCBI lineage: Eukaryota > Metazoa > Chordata > Lepidosauria > Squamata > Natricidae > Thamnophis > Thamnophis elegans. Next base: position 74,099,225 of record NC_045542.1, read on the forward strand.
AACATGAATTTTAATTTAAAATTAAATAAATGTAAAAACATGAATATGTGTGTTATTCACCACTTTTTAAAATCATTCAGTGTTCTGCTTGAAGCCAGCTCAGGTACATATTTATAGTGATATGCTTCAATTTTATACAAGCTCAGATGAGTGTTGCACCTTTAGAGATACGTGAAATTCAAACATGTCATTCAAGGCCAAAGGGAACCAATTTTAACTTAGACTTTCCAGTCTGACTTCCAGGAAACGAAGATGAGTAAATTATCATTCTCTGTTATTTTGACAAGTACTCCAGTTTATAACTTAAATATAAGATCATATGCTGTACAGGAATTGGTAAACACAGAATAGATTTTTCAATGCTAAATTAACCTAAACATACGAAGTTCAGCAGAATGCAAAATAAGTCAATGAATATTTTGATGATGAATTATTTTGGTAATAAAAGAATAACAGTCTCCCCACTCCAAAATAATAACATAAAGCCATACTCAATGGAATGTTGTTTTAGCTTCTGAGTTAGGATTTGGTTTGAGCATCTATTATTGAACTCAAAAGCTTGTGTTGCCTGGATACATTGAGTCAAACGTTTGATTGGATGAGAGAAATCCATTTATTTGAACGCTGACAGCAAATGTCAGAGCTCTTCTTAGCTTGTTTGTCTTCATTCTAGCTTTGTCCTTTAAGTAGAAAATCTCAACATGCTCAAGATGACATATTATTTCAGATGTCTTAGTTTGAGGGGATAGCTTAAATCAAAGAATATCTGAGAAAATATTCCAATTATAACCTTAGAATTGTGTGTTCTTTAAAAGTCCTATTCAATAATCCCCCCCTTTTTATTTTTGGTACAGACTTTCATACTGGAATTTCTGATGAATATTTCCAACATTTACCAGTTGTTAGATATTGATCAAAATAAATTTGAGTTCAAAAATAAAATAATGGCTGCAGCTAATGAAAAAAAAGTATAGTGGTAAGCTGCATCAATTATCTTCACACAGATTCAGCAAATGAATGTACTTTACATAGAAGTAATATTTTTGGGGCCCAAAGGACTGCACTTTAAGATGGCTGTGCTCTCAGACATTCAGAGTAAACTTAGATTTATTCCTAAATGGTGCCCAGGACTTGATAGGAAATACAGTCTAGATAAGAGATGCAAATCAAAATCTAATAAATGTAATTGTCTGTGTAAATAAATCATTGTCAAAGAAATCCAGCTTGGTTGTCTCTGACTTCTAGCAAAGAGACTTATCTAAAATTAAGCATGTTCTGAAACAGTTATGGTGAAGTCGGGAAAGTTGGGTTGTTGTTGTTTTTGAACACAAGAATAGTAACAATTCAACTTGAATGTGTACTATTTGTCAGGAATGTTGTGGCTTTCCCCAAGAAAAAGGCAGTGGCAACCCCGAGATGGTGCTTTCGATCATTGCCATTTCAGAGGTTGACAGGAGATTGGTGTCCTGACGTTTCTGACCTGGAGCTCAAAACTCTGAGAGGCAGTTGTGCAAACATTGAAGAATTAGTCAATTTCAAGGCCATCAAACACTGCCGAAAGTAACTCTTAGTTTGTGAGACAGAGAAAGGGACAGTGGATTTGAACCCCTGCAGGCACTTGGGTATTGACATTGGCAAAGAGAAAAATTATATCTTGACTGATACAATATGCTCTGAATTTATAAATTACAAAATTAAACTGAAATGCTGTTACAGTATATAGAGAAGATTGCCATTCATTAACAGAATCTCTCACAACCGAGATGGGGATGAATTGATTGTTCTCAGTAATTTATTTTTAAGGAAAGAGCAACTCTTCATCCTTAGGGTTGTTTTAAAAATGGAATTGTATACTGACTCCACATTTGATATAGAAGGTTTTTCAACTTGTATCAGTCTCTGTACTTGCACTCATTAGACTATAGTCACCTATTCTTTGCCAAGTCCATATTATCTCATAACTGAATTCACTGGGGTTTTTTTTAGTGTAAAGAAAGCTCCTACTGAGATCAAAGGGGAGAGGGAAGCTATTTTGTAATAGAAAAACCTGCCTTGGATTGTTGCCGTAAAACTTGTTAACTTGGATGTATTTTCTCATCCTTCTCCATGTCTCAGCCTGTATGTGTAAAACAAGAGTTTGTATGCAGTGCTCAATTCCTTGGGATATCTTTGTGGGAAAGAAAGCTTCTGTTGCAAAGCAAAAGCTGATATTATTTTTAATCTGAAATTTCAGTTTCAATGTGAGGTCATCTAGATAAAACATTCTGACTTGGAAATAGCTTATGAATGCATAACAGTTGAGTCTCCTACACTAGTTTATTTATGCTTGCAGATTGCTTCTGATGCTTTTATAGATGATACGTGATGCTTTTAGTTGCTACATGATGCTTTTACAGAAACATAGGAATTGATGGTCTCAGTCCCTTCCAAGCTAAGAACTATCTCCTCTTCTTTAAAAAATGTTGTTGTCAGGATTCTGACCGATGCCCTAATTAAATCATGAGCCTCAAGCCAAGCTTCAAAAGAAATCCAGTTATTTTATTAGAAACTTCATGTCGGCACATTCCAAGTGACGCTGACCCTGACCTCATTTAATTCATGCCCTAGCTCTGACCATGTTTCCTTCTCCCCCGCCCAAGTTGTGTCATCAGTCACATTCTCCAATGAAGCAATTTCATGGGCTGTAGAAGTCCCTCCAGCCACTGTGGGTCTCCATGGAGATGGCCTTGACATAGAGATGGCTGGAATGTGCTTTTGTTTTGATTGAAGTGCAATTCCCTCACTGCAGCTGTGAGGCTAACCCCCCTGCCTATGGCAACTCTAGAGCAAGTCAGGAATGCTTCATGAGTTGACAGTCTCTTTCAATTTCTGCATTGGTGGCCTCTTGCTTGATTCTTCACACATCTGAAAATGAGATTTAAAAAAAAAACACATTTCCACTTTTTCTCAAGAGTACAGCTACTTCTACAATGAGTAGATAGAAGTCAACTCCTGACCAACCCAGAAGAAAGAATTACCTGGAACATTTTTCAGTCAATATTGAGCCATGTGTGCTGAATATATCACTTGCTCAGGTTGTTGAGCTTTGTTAGAACACAGATGCTGTGTGCAGTGTACACCACTGCAATACACTCTGTATCGGGAGACCTCTGAAGGTCACTCTGAGCTGCTTCAATACAGAATGTGGCAGCGTGACTGGAGATTGGCATCATTCACCAGGAATATATTATACCATTGCCTACAGCATTGCGCTGATTGCCAATAAACTTCTGAATGCAGTTTAAGCTACTTGTTTTTGCTAAACAGGCAGTTAATTTTGTCTATACCCTGATAAAGTATATCTACTGAATCACATAAAACAGATATTAAGAGCAAAAGAAATGGTCTGTTAAATTATTGGCTTCTGATTGAAACAGCTACCTCTAAGCAATATTATTCATACAATCAAGGATATTTAGGGTAAAATGTACCGTATTTTCACTTTTATACTCAGCTTTCTCACTATATGTTAAGGCTGCAGAGGAAAAAGTTAACCTGTCTTAATATCTTTCCAGAAATTACATCAGATCAAATTGGTTGGTTGGTTGGTTGCACCTATATCTCTTTAGGAAACAGTGTGAGAACTGGAAAAGATCCAGGCCGCAATGGCAGTATAGCTCTGTAGTTGGAATAAATGCTTTATCACTGGTTTGACTCAGACATGTCCAGATTAACAAGGTCCTTATCAGATGTTGAGGAACTAAGACAACCTGGCAACAAGTGGGCTACTGGGACAAGCCATTCATGGATGAGACAGAATAACTTGGGATTGAAGAATTCTATTACAATATTACACCTAATGAGAAGGGATATATGAAGCATATGAGAGAACCATGGATGGACAAAAGATCTATATCCATACTAATTGAGGAAAGTTTGTTACCTAATGTTTCAACTTAAGTAAATAGGACGCTGCTGTCTCAACATAAGATAGGGCATACACATTACATCCCAGATTCAGAAAACCCAGGAGAATAACTAGATGTGCAGCCAATACCTGATCTAGAACATCACTGCCAATCCCTCTATTACAAAGCACAACAGCTATAAATATATAGATATAAAATAATGGATAAACTACAACTCTGAAGATTCATTACTAAGGTTAATTGGAGTACTACTATCAGATAGTAAACTAGAAGATGCCAATAGAATACTAACAACAATTCTCACTCTTATCATAATTCAAAGCAATCAATTGGCATACGCCACAAATGCTATAATCCAGGAGACTCTATAGTAAAATAAACTTCGTACAGATGTAACTTTAACTGTAAATTAACCCTCATGATCAGATACATATCTACACACACAAACATACTCACATGTTTGTGTGTGTGTGTGTGTTTGTAGATTTTCACGGGTGTAGATATGCTGGTCTTGTTGTATTTGGGTCTTTTTCCATGTAAGATTGAGATTGTCTTCTCCGTATGTATGTATGTATGTATGTATGTGTATGTATGTGTATGTGTGTGTGTGTGTATGTATGTATATACATACACACACACACACACACACACAAACATACATATATACATACACACAAGGTTCTCCTTGCATATGTGTACTAGTTGTTCTTGACTCTAGGGGGAAATGCTCATCTCCATTTCAAAGCCAAAGAGCCACTGCTGTCCAAAGACATCTCTGTGGTCATGTGTCAGAAACTGGGACTTCATATATATAGGAATAGGCTATCAAAGCAACATATATCAACATATCTAAAACTAAAATAGATTCATCCAAAAATCATTTTTTGAGACTGTTGGATTCCCCAAAGAATATATTTGAAAGAAATGTCAGATATTCTTTGTTGATGATGTGAAAAAGTGATCAATCACTGATCCATGTGATTTCATCTTATGACATGTTGGTATCATGTTGGATTTGGATTTCAGGGTCCGTAAGTAGGTTCATAGGGAAATCATTAATGTTAAAGACATTAATGTCATGTGGAATTGTATCAAATGTTTGGAATCTATTAATGCAAAATTATACTTGTACCAGGCATTAGACAGGAGGGGAAGAAGGAATAATTCTGAGTGGAATAAGTGGGAAAGTAATATTATTCCAGACATTAAAGTTTGGCATTTGAAAAATATATTACCAACCAATCAAAATGGTATGCTTTTTTTAAATATGGATTTCACAATATTTTACAATGTTAGTGTAGTAAATTTATGTGCTTAAAATTCTTTTTCATAATCATTTGGTAGTATAAAAATTTTTATTTACTTATTTCATCAGTAGCAGTAAACTACCTATGATGTAAAATTTCCAGTATGAAAACCATTTACCAGCAAATGGTACATGGCTGTTATTTGTGCTGCTTTAAGCTGCTGTGTAGATGAGACATAAAACCTTGTTTGGCATTCAACTCTATTGCTGGCAAGGCCACTGAATTTTGCACTACAGAAGGAGGTATGTATATATGGATTTTATTTTAACACTTTTAAAAATCTGTCATAAATTTTGAATCTTATGTATGATACCAAGTCTTTTTAGCATTCAACCAGCAAAATTACAAGACAGTTTCTTCTATCATTTTTTTTAATGAATAATAAATTTCTTAAGCCAACTGACATTTTTTCATTGGCTAGAATGTAAGCCAGGGATTGGCAAAATATATAACTTTTAATATGTTAAAAACTTTTAAGCTCTCATATAATATAATATAGAAACTTAATAGGAATTAAGATTTTTACTTTGAAAAAATATTTATTTAGCTCAGAGGGAGCTGTTAATATTTTGCAAATATTCTGACACCTATGATGACCCGGGAACAAGGCACAAAGGTTGCACAGCCAGCTGAGAGTTCAAACTACCCTTTAATGTTCCAATTTTCCCCCAAACGCTTCCACATTCTTGGCAAGTCCTAGAGCAAAGTGCATGCACACAAACACATTGCAGCCTCTGGCTGTACCCAGTCCAGCAAAACAAAGGAACAGGGAAATGAGTCTACAAACCAAGGAACAAACAATGAGTCCACAAAGTAAGGAACAGGGCACCGAATCCACAAAGTAAGGAGGAAGCAAGCAGTCCTGCAAACTCCAAATGTCTACTGCCACACCAAATTCTACCAATTCAGTATTTGTTCCTAACAAATGCCCCTCCCCACAGTGTCTCCTTAAATCTCATCCATACGTGTGTCCCCAGGAGGGGAGAGGCCATCAGGTCAGCCTGTGCTGTTCACGCCTTCTCTCCACTCTCCATGCTTGGGGATCAGGATGGGGTGGTCCTTGCTCATTGTCTGAACTCCACCACTCCTCATGTCCACTGCTTGCCCTCCCTCAGTCATCCTTCCCCCATTCCTCTCTGATAACAAGCTGTCCCAATCCTGAGGGGCCCTGGGCTGCCTTGGCCTGCTCCTCTACACATTCCTCCAAAGCCAACAAAGCCACTCCCTTGATCTCCATTGGCTCCAGCTCCATCTTGTCATTTTCTGCAGATTCAGGCTCTGACAGGGGCATGATAGAAACCTATGTGCATTTCGTTGCCAATTCTGCAGCAATCTTTTATTCTGTTGTCTTTTTCATATTCCAAATGGGAGAAAAAGCCACCTGACTCGCTCTAGGTCATAAAATTTGCCTTTCTATAAAGGAGTATAAATAATAAAACAAACTAATTTGGAGTGCCTACACCTGAGCGGTGATTATCATAATTATTTATTGTTTGGCAAGACTAGAGGGAATGTCAGATGGGGTGCTTAACAAATAGAAGGCTGAGACTTCAGCACCGCAGGTGTAATCATTATGAATCTTCTGTTTGCATATATGTGACAGTGCAGTTGCAAAGACTTTATCATTTAGGTGGGTTCATTTTATGTCTGCAGCACAAATTACTATTTTGCTATTGAGATGTTTTTATGGATGATATCATGTCTTTCTTTACATGACTACCCGAACCCGAACTGGTATTCTGGTATGATGTAGAAGAAATGTCTTCCTGTTAGATTTATGAAAGCAGAGTAAGGACTGGTAAAAAGTTAATTGTACTTTGCACTCAACTGCACGCATACAAATACTACCCAAAATCTCATGAAGAAGCAGATCTATTCCCACCTTCCACCCAAAACTCACGGTCATATGGATAAAGTAAATTTCCTTTAAAAATAATTGCCTATTCTCTTCCTTCAGAAGGCTGCAGAATATGATAAATATCATAGCACATAAAAACCTAGATGAATTAGAGCTGTTGATGCCTTCGGTATTGTTGTATTTCATGCTAATAAACAAAAAGAACAGCAAGCATTTTTCTTCAGGCTGTTCTTTTGGGAAATTATCTGGAAAGAGAAAATTTAATGCTGGCACTCTGTTTCAACTCTCAGAACAGATCTATGACATATTGGGATCCTTGAGGAATAGGCAAGAAGGTTTTTCTTTATTTTACTTTAAAAGTAGGAATCGCGCTTGTTTGGCGAGACTCCAGCAAGCTGGATTTTTAAAGCTGGGATGAATGTGTCATAAACATGAATGGAGGTGTGAGAGTAATAGCAATAGCACTTAGATTTATATACCGCTTCACAGTGCTTTACAGTCCTCTCTAATTGGTTTACAAAGTCAGCATATTTCCCCTAACAGTCTGGGTCCTCATTTTACCCACCTCAGAAGATGGAAGGCTGAGTCAACCTTGAGCCGGTGAGAGTCGAACTGCCAAACTGCTGGAAGCCGGCAGTCAGCAGAAATAGCCTGCGGTACTGCATTCTAACCACTGCACCACCATGGTGATACTTCTCTTCTCCTGGATCACTGTTACTGGGAATTTTGGCAGATGAGCATACACAATAACCTGTGACCTGTCTTTTCTCAACTTTCATAGACTTCTCTATTAGATTTTTTCCCAAGGTTCAACTTGACTGTAATAATAAGTAAGTTGCATGATAAGAAAAGAGAAATGAGAGATGTATTGCTTAGGAACCATAGTATAAATGGAGCCAAACAAGCTTAAACAGTATTTGGTCTTTAATAGTAGTGTTCATTTACCTTTCTTGTTGTTGTTTTTACTTAGGGAAAAGTCAGCATGAGTGCCTGAATTGGCCCTAATTGCCAAGTCTAGATCACCATCTCCCAATCTATTATTTGCATCATAAAAAACAAACAAACATTGACATGCAAATTGCCAGCGCAGGGCCATGAATATAGATCAGAGCAGCAGCAGGAGAGCCCTCCATACTAAGATTCCAGTTCAAACTGCAGTCCCCAGATTTCAAATAAGAAAAATAATATCTGTAGCTGTGTGCTAGGGATGGGAGACGCATAACGAAGGGTGCCGTTTTTGTTCAAATAAACTGCTAAAACCGAACAAGGTCTGCTGCTTTAAATAAAAAATAAACTAAAGAGCTCAAGCAGAATGTTATGTGAAGGAAGGTTTTCATGAATCTTGCATTCCCAAAAATCATTTCCACAGTTCAAATTTTAATAATGAAATATTTTTTAAAAAAAAAACATAAATCCACATTAAAAACTAAAAGGCAAAGTAGGAAAGGTGTTTCATGTGAAAAAGTATATTTTTCTCTCATTTACACACTTGCTGTTCTGTTGTATCAGAATGACAGCTGGATTCCAAGCTCTTTCCAGTTTGAAAAGATAAAACAATTATTGAACCCAGAGAAAAGATAAAAATGGATGTAGACCAAACAAAACAAATACAGTATGTAAACATTCTGTAGCACTCAGATGGCAGCATTTCATACCAAATACTTTTGAAAGCCAGGCTCCCATCAAACACTTTACAGTAATTTCAACTGACCTGAATATTTATAGCAAGCACTGATTTCATCCAGCTCAAAACTATATCTCTCTATCTATCTATTTTATCTATCTACCTATCTACCTATCTACCTATCTACCTATCTACCTATCTATCTATCTACCTACCTACCTACCTACCTACCTACCTACCTACCTACCTACCTATCTATCTATCTATCTATCTATCTATCTCTCTATCTCTCTATCTCTCTATCATCATTATCTATCTATCTATCTATCTATCTATCTATCTATCTATCTATCTATCTATCTATCTATCTATCTATCTATCTATCTATCTATCTATCTATCTACCCAAGCTCCTTGCAACAGCTATTGATATACCTGATGTTTCTAACAGAAACATCAGCTCACAGAGGCAACCCTCCCCAAACTATGTACTTCCTAAGCAATAGTGATCTATATTCTAGTTATTTTCTTTTGCAGCTTGGTTCATTTAGGAATAGAGTAAAATCAGAAGCTTGTGAATTATTTACCAACTAAAAATGTTTTTTCTGTAAATTGCACACATGCAAACACAATGTACACTGATATAAACATCTAGAAATAAATTTTGCTTTACTCGTGACTTTAAATACAACATCCCCTAATTTTTCAGCTTTATTAATCCCTAAATACTCCATGAATGATTATTTTCATTAATAAGCAAGAATGCAGCGTTAACCTATAACTTATGTTAGATGTTGCAAGATCTGAGACTATTATTAATCTTGAACCTACAGACAAGGAGTGGAAGAAAGAGAAAAAAATCATTCATTCTGACCTTGCCATACTGAGGAATATACATCACTGGAATCAAATCACTTTAAAAAGTTTCATTATATAGCACATGAGAGAAGGTAGGATCTCACAATGAAATAGATTGATCATAAGTTTCCTCCTCTGAAATTTTTTAATATTAGCAATAATATTATTTTCCCTCAACACTGCTTCTTTATATTTCTCATTTTAAAACTGATCCTAATGGCATACCGATCTTCAAGACAAAATATACATTTGCTCAGGCTTAATTTGTATCATTGAATTATTCTTTCATAGTACGTAGTCAATGGCTTGGGGGCTGAAAATAGTCTGACACAATCTGTGTTCTCAGTGTCAGAAAGAAACACTAAATTATTAGCATTATCTTCATGCAGGCTAGCCCACAGAATCCCTACTGTGTAACATGTAACAGATAATTGTAAGGTCCAGATAAATGCAGTTACTATCTGCAAGTAACAAGCAAGGAGAAATAACATCATACTTTCACACCTACAAATCTTTTTATCAGCATCTAAGGATTTTTAGGTATGAATTAGGCCATAATAGAGTGTGTTTTTAAAATAATTTTACCTATTGACACATTCTATGCTGAATCTCTTGGAAACAGTTAAGCACCTTTCTTTCTTAGTTCCCTCTTTGACATCTTGATCTTCATTATAGTGGTAGCATAAAGAATGTCTTAAGAACCTTATCCAGAGGTGGGTTCTTACTGGTTCGGCCTGGTTCAGCTGAACCGGTAGTGGTACGGCGGCCGGGGACGCTGGAACCAGCAGTGATCCAGGCCTGCCATGCCCCCTGAACCATTCCCCAGTTTGCACCATCAGTGCTGCCATCTTGTTTTTAGGTTCTGCGCATGCACAGAACAATTTTAATAAACTGTGTATGTATGCACATCCAGTGCACATGCAAAGCGCACACAAAAGCGAACCAGCAGTAAAGCCATTCGGAACCCACCCCTGACCTTATCCTATCCATTAGAATTATTCAAATTACGATAGTGCTTGTTAGTGGTCTATAAACTTATTTGAAGGATACTGCTGAAAGGGTTGAAGCTTTGTGTCAATCAAAAAGTTGTTTGGGCTACTCTGGGACTCATAGCATGATCTGATTCTCCATATGTATGGACAGACAACATCTCCACTAGATTTATGGCATTGTAAGCCATTCAGAATTGCTTGAAAGTGAGAAGAGCAGCAGTATACAAATTTAAGTTGCTTGTGAGAAGGAGGCATTTGAAAACTCTCATTTATATATGCTTAAACTAAGGCCACAGTCATGTGGAGTCACTAATCATCAAAAAATTAGTGCAGTCACTAATCCTCAAAAAATGAACAGAGATGGGATGCATAAAGGTATTATATTTACAGAAAAATGGAGAAAGTATTTTAGGAACAGAAGGATCATGTTTATTCACAAATGATATTATCTTCCTATCCACTCTGATTGGCTTTCGGTACCAATCAATATTTTCCTTGCCTAGGGTAATGATGTATATTAATGATGCCTCCTTCTCATAAGTCGCTTAAATTTGGATGCTGCTTCTCATCTCACTATCAAGCAATTCTGTCTGGTTTACAGGACCGTAAATAACAGAATAAAACAATCACAGGATTAAAACATTGATCATTAAAAGTTAAAACATTAAAATCAATATCACGAGCCGAGGTGGCGCAGTGGTTAGAGTGCAGTACTGCAGGCCACTTCAGCTGACTGTTATCTGCAGTTCGGCGGTTCAAATCTCAGCTTTCCATCCTTCCGAGGTGGGTAAAATGAGGAACCAGACTGTGGGGGCGATATGCTGACTCTGTAAACCACTTAGAGAGGACTGAAAGCCCTATGAAGCGGTATATAAGTTTAACTGCTATTGCTACTGCTAATATAAAAACAGACAAAAAGAACCAATGTGTAGATGGAGAGGTGGTAGGATCTTCTACTAATCTACTAGTTTTCTGAGCACATCAGCCAAGGTATTTATACAAAATATGCAAAATCAACTACCTAGCTGGAAATGTGTTCTGGATAGGAGTAGATGAGGTGCCATGGATCCTGAGCAAAGTCCAGATGAATCATGGAGCTGGGTAATAGCAAGGGCACAATGAGAGAATGAATCCCTAAAGGATTCAAGAGATACAAATATTATGGCTCATTCTTTCAGATTTATGATTCCAGGATAAAGGCTGGCTGACTGCTAAATCCATTCTTCTGACACAGGGATTATATAAATGCACTTGGAATCAAACAATATCCTGTGTTGAGATAGTGTGAATAATTCAGGAGTGTAGAGTTTGCACCAAATCTGATTAATTTAAAGTTGCCATTGTAATTCATTGCAAGGTGGGTGATCACCATTGCTTATATTAGAGTGATGACATCTCTCTTCTCCTTTTAAGACCTGTGGTGGTGCAGTGGTTAGATTGCAATATTGCAGGCTAACTTTGCTGACTGCCAGCAGTTCAATTCTGAACAACTGAAGTTTGACTCAGCCTTCCATCCTTCCATAGACCCAAAGTGTTGGGGACAATATGCTGACTCTGTAAACTGCTTAGAGATGGCTGTAAAGCAGTGTGAAGTGGTATACGAGTCTAAGTGCTATTGCTATTTAATATTTTCAGCGTTATTGCAAAGAAATTATTGAATGGTTATGGTTAGATTTAAAAAAAATATGATTTGCTAATTATTATCATGTTTTCTTCCATGTTTTCTTTGTATGTCTCCCTACAAACTATTCCTTTCTCCATTTTTTTTTTCTCACAAGGGCTTTGTGAGAGAAAGTAGGCTGAGAAAATGTGATTGGTCCAAAGTTTACCCAGTGTACTTCAGGGTTGACTCAAAGCTGTATCTTCAAGGTCCTTGTTCAACATCTTAACCTTTACATAGGATGGAATTCTTAAATAAGTCAGTATTTATTACTGAAATCTGAATATTCAAAAGTAAACACCGCTAAAAGAATTGATTGCCATGTCTGCAGAGTTATGCAGGCTTGTAGCCTCTAATTGTTTCCTTTCTTCGAAGAATTCATTAGAATCTAGTGGATTTTCCCCCTAGTCTTTTTAAAATAAATTTAATAAACCTTTGAAATGAGACATATTAACTTAATAAACAATATTTATTGATGCCATTCCAGCCTGCTTAAGATACAGGATCTTTAATATAATTTGTCTGTTAGTCCATAAAATAACTGACATTATTCATTAAATTTTGTGCAGCAATAAATATTGGCAGTGTTTGAAAGAACTAGAGGCTACTTTTTTCAATAAGTAAGAAAATATTTTTCTAGGGAGTTTTCAGTGATAATTCACCATATCGTAAAGCTATTTATTATGGGGTCCCATGTCAAAGCTTGCACTCTGAACGGTGCTTGGAAATCAGTTAGCACTCAATGCAGTACTTGGATAGCTGCATTGAACAGTAAAAGATTATGGTTGTTCTTACCTACCAAAAATCTTTGTATCAATTGTATCTGTTTGTCTATTTATCTATAATATATATGATGCTAGACAGCTATCAACACATGCTAAAACGGATGCTGATAAATAGAATAAAAGTAACAAGTTATCAATATAATACAGTAGCATTGAACTGTGATTAAAAAGAACATGCAAAATCATACAAACCAAACTTATCTAACATCCAGGCCTGAGGTATGTAGCAGCATTCAGATGTTAGGACCTTACAGGATACCAACAGATTTGGAGCTTCATGGATCCTTGGAGGGAATGGTATTCTTTTAGAGCAGGTTCTGTGGAAGAAAGGGTCCACTTAGATGATACTGTCTCATAGAGGGACCTGGAAATTGTTGTTGTGGCCCACCAGTGGCCAGCGGAGCTGGCAGCAGAGTTGGACAGTGAGGAGGTTGGGGAGAAACATGAGCCAGTCCTGGAGGCTGGGGAAGGTTCGGAAGAGGACTCTGTGTCAGAGGCAGAGATGGGGCCAAGGCTGTCTGGCAGTTTAGAAAAGAACAGCTAAGAAATCAGGGTCGACTTGGAAGTAAGGCCACAGGTGGATGGCGAATGGCCCCTCCCATAGGAAATAAAAGAGGAGCAAAAGGAGAGTGGGCTTTTGCAGGAAACAACTCGTTTGTTCATTCGTTCATTCATTTCAGGCGTGTGAACATCTGTCCATGAATCTCAGAGACTCTGTGCCAAATCTTTCCTTGCACAACACTGCATTTGGAAAATATTTACATGGCAACCTTCCCAGCTACATAAGGTCTGTGATCATAAATTCACCTTTGAAAGAATGTTTACCAGGCCTTTGCTGTATGTGAATGAGAAGAATTCACATTTGTCTAATAAAATGGGGTTTTGTCTGGACCAGGAATCTGCTTTGTGTTTTTTGGGGAAGTCTAGGTCAGAACAGATTTGGTGGGACAGGCAAAAACAATAGGAGACAAATAGCCCAGCAAATAACTCAGTTCTATTAAGCTTTCATAAATGATAATCAGCACCTTGAATTTTACTGCAAAGCCTATTAGAAACCAATGCAATTTGCAAAGCAGTGGGACAGATGGGCATAGAAACTCAAACTGTGTGTGTTGCTGCATTCTGAAACATTCTTTAAGGGTAGCTACATGTAAAACATATTTCAGTGGTCCAAACAAGAAGTGACTAAGGCAAGGGGACGATCAAAATGGCTTCCTGCTCCAGATAGTGCTATAATTGAAGCACGGCCAAAACTGGGTAAACACCTCTTTGCCATGGCTTCTTTGCTTTTCTAGGGCCCGAAGAAATGACAAGATGTAGACTTGATATTTTATGATAAATACTGTCTGATGCAAAATTATATCCAGAGCAGATAAGGAGCCTGATGGTTTCTAGACAAACAATGTTTCCATCTTACAGGGATTTAATTTCAGTTTGTTCCTTCCCATTCTGTCTAGCTCAGCCTGCAGGTGCCAATCAATAGTTTCCTAGCCTGGAGTAGTGATACATATTAATGATTCCTTTCTCTCCCAATCAATAGATAATTTTCCATAGATCTTTATGTAAATGTTGAAAGACAAAGGAAAGATGTATTAAGTTGTAATTTAAAAGAAAGGAGAGATTGAGTTCTGCTTCCCTCTGGCACTTTCAGAAGATTGGTTTAGGAAGGAAGGAGGAAATAATGTTTCCTCCTACCAACTATCATAGTAATCCCAGGTTCAGTTACACTGAAGGTTCTAAAAGGTCTGGATGAGACAAATTCTCCCCATCCAAGTCCAATGAAGGTCATCAATAAAGATCTAAAACTTTTCTACTTGGACTAGATGCCTAGACATAATGCTTATATTGTTACTGAAAACTTAATGGATTTTCAGAAACTTTTCAATACTATACTATACTATACTATACTATACTATACTATACTATACTATACTATACTATACTATACTATACTATACTATACTAGCAATGTTGGGAGTAAGGAAAATGGGCAACCACCTACCAGATCTTGCCCAATAATTGCAGTTATGAACAAGGGGTTCAGCAAAGTGGGATAGATATGACAATCAGAAACATACTGTTGCTCATATCAACAGGATCATTGAAGCATGGTAAAGTTTTCTTTAGTTTTCCTAAAATGACAGGTTGTTTGCTTGAGGTATAATTGAACACTATGTGCTGCATTGCAATTTCTTATCGGTTATTTGAAAATTTGATTCAGAATATTGCATCTGTATCCTGCGGTATCTTTCTTGCAGTTACTTGGAAGAGGGGAATTTTATTAAAATATTGAAATATGTATTAATGCAAAAACAGGTGTTGTATCCTTGCAGTTGATCTAGTTCCATTTTTTTAAATTAATTATATAATGTTTAACATTGATATTTGCAGTTTCCAAGCCAACTGCAGATAATTATCAAATTTCTTAAAGACAAAGTGTTTTGGAAGAAAATTAATAATGCACTTCTAAGGAAGCCTTTATTACAGTCAGTCTGGTATTCATAAAGTAGCTGAGCTGAAGTATTCTCAGAATTTTTAGTTGGTCATGCAAAGTGGTTCATATACATGATTAGATTTATGTAGCTGTAAATGTGTAATGGCATTTAATTACATTTACACATGTTCATGTATGTCCAATAGGTACGTGGTAATAAGCCTACTTCAATTTTAGATGAAATAATTGGGAGGATGGTGATAAAGGAGCATATGTGTAGCTCAGCATTAAACTGTGGAGGAAGAAGAGGAGGAGGAAGATAATATCTAGTTGGGCAATGAAAATGACTGCAAGCAAACAATCAAGCTGAAAGAGCACCAAGAACTTCACAATTTAAAAGTGCTTTTGACTATTTTGTGGTGTATGCCACAAAAGAGTACAATCAAAGGTCTTAGGTCAAAGTTGGGAAAAAGTTACAAGGGAAAAAATTATTTCCTATAAAACAAATCATCGCTAAATATGCACCATAAGAATAATTTCATACAGATAGCAACATTTATGTAATTTTCAAGTCTCTTTGCTTTCTGACAGCGAGCATGTTCTGAAATCATTTAAACTGTTGTCTTGTCTCAAAACAAAGTTTCTCCACAAAAGAGAATGTTCTTCTTTTTTTGTATTTTGGGTAAAATAAACAGGAAAGGCATTCTCTTGTCAGAATTTTGGAGGAAATATCCCTATCAAAAATTATAAAATTTCCTGAACAGGAATAAAAAAAAAACAGAATGTTTCTGAAGGAATGCTATGTCTTCTTTCTTATTTGAGGAGTAGTCTGCTGCAGTACAAATTTAAGAAGGAAAACATGAAGACCATCAAGCATCCATTTCATTTTGAAAACAAGATCAAAAGTTCTGAATGCATCAATCGGGGAGAATGTCAAATGAGAATTTTTAAAGCACCATTACTAAATAAAAAAGTGAAAACATGACAAAGGAGTAGTAACAACTGTATGGCAATATCCATTGCTTTCAAAATATATGATAATGACTTTGTCACAGTAAAATTATTCCAAGATGAAGAAAAAGTACCAGTAGTTTAAGTCAATGATGTAGAAAAGATGTTACGTGCTTGCTTATAAGAATGTAAATCCTGTTTGACAGCCTTCAATCACAAATGCAGACGTTCAGAAGTCTATCAAAATAATAAACCTTTTTCTAGATACATGATCATTTATATTTTCTCAGATATAAAACATAGTTGCTATAATGGTGAAAACATGCTCTACATTTCAGCAGAGACGAGCAATCTTTTTCTAGTATGCTTTTCTAATTGTTGAATTCTCACTTGTAGGGAATTTAGCCAGAAGACCAATGATGAAATTTAAAGATAGATGCAGTTACCACAATTTCTTTTATGGGGAAGGAATGAAAGTGAGACACTCATAAAAATATTATGTGCATTGTAATGCATGTAGCATTGGCCTCGGGGAAGGTCCCTAAGGAATCCTCTAATGAAAAAGACAAGAGAAACCTATGATTACATATTCTTTACTATGGGCCTAATTCAGAAGTCTGTTTGTTTCTACCTTCTTGTCATTTAAACATTAAGATGCTTGACATTTAGATAATAAGCCAAGTGTGCAAAATATCTTTGGAGTTAAGGGTAGATGAAGAAGAATATGTCTTTATGAACATAACATTTAAAACTAATTAGTGGACCAAGAGATTAGATGTGCTATCAGCTGCCAGCTGTCCCCAGACATTTAGCTGTTCATGATAAAATGAAATGGTCTGATTGAATAGGAAAATGTAGCCATAATAGAAAAACATGACTAGAATATTCTTAAACGTAAATTTAATCTAGTCTTAGAGTATTCAGTTCATTTATACTTGCAAATGCCCATTAGGACAATTTGCAAACTCATATTAAATTTGTGTTCATGGGTAGCAGCTGCCCATCAGGCTCTTTTGTTACCTGGATGACTTCCACGTTCAGGGGGGGCATCTCCTTCTCAGACTAGGTCAGATCTCCAGCAGGTCATCAATGCCTTCCAGGGCTTGGGGTTCTCGATTAATTTTGAGAAGAGTACTCTCTTTCCAGCCACCCGAATCCTCCACCTGGGAGCAGTCATTGATTCCCGGTTGAGTCATGTTTTTCTCCCCCCAGACCGCATCAACAAACCATCAGGCAGACTGGCTGAGCTGGGAGACAGTAGACAATGGAGAGTGGAGTCTGTCCAAGGAGCTCTTCCAGAGGATCTGCCAGAGGTTCAGGAGACCGGTGGTGGACCTGTTCGCCACTCTGTCCAATGCTCAACTGGTTCTTCTCTCAGTTCCCAGCTCAGGAAACGCAGAGGGTCAATTCCCTTCACTCCAGGTGGCCAGTCAGGCTGCTGTACACTTTCCCCCTGCCTCTCCTTCTCGGGATCATCCAGAAGGCAGTCAGAGAGCAGGCGGAGGTAATCCTAGTGGCTTCCTATTGGCCCAGGAGGGCCTGCTGAGCCTGTCAGCAGGGAGACTGTGGAGGATTCCCCAGGAAGGGGAAATTACTACAGGGGAATTTGATCCACCCAGATCCACAGTGGCTCCAACTGGCCGTGTGGAGATTGAGCGGGAGCACCTGAGAAGTGCCCCCCTGTCCCAGAAAGTGATCAGAACTATTGAGGCTTCCTGCAGACAGTCAACCAACCAGATTTACAATGCCACCTGGTTGATGTTTGTTTCCTGGTGTCAGGCTGCCCACCTGACCCCTGCCAGGGCCTCGGTCCCCCAGTGTTGGATTTCCTCCAGGAAGGTCTGGACAAGGGGCTGTCTCTAGCTACTGTTAGGAGACAGTTAGCAGCACTAGCCTTGGTGATTCCTGGTGAGGGCCTCACTCCACTGCCTCATTTGCCTTTAGACAAGAGGTTGCTCAAGGGGCGGCCCACCTTCATCCACTGCCAGTCCATAGGTTTCCTACGTGGCATCTTCCCACGGTGCTATGGGCCCTTACGGCTGAGCCTTTCGAACCGCTCCGGATGGTCAGCCAGAAGCTACTCACTTGTAAGGTTGTGTTCCTGGTGGCTATCACCTCAGCTAGGTGAGTATCAGATCTGGGGGCCCTCTGCTCCAGGGAGGATCTATGCAGGTTTCACAACAACATGGTAGTGCTTTGCCTTGACCCAGCATTCCTGCCCAAGGTGAACACAGTCTTCCACTGTGCCCAGGAATGGTTCTTCCAGACTTCTGCCCAGATCCAGTCAGGGAGTGGGAGCACAGCTGCAGGGTCCTGAAATAGGTCCTGTTGGATCAGTGAGGGCCCACCCTATGGGACAGAAATTTGGGTATAGCAATAGCAATAGCAGTTAGGCTTTCAGCCCTCTCTAAGTGGTTTACAGAGTCCTCATTTTACCCACCTCGGAAGGATGGAAGGCTGAGTCAACCCTGAGCCGGTGAGATTTGAACAGCCGAACTGCAGAACTGCAGTCAGCTGAAGTAGTCTGCAGTTCTGCATTTAACCACTGAGCCACCTCGGCTCTATCTCTCCCATCACTGGAGAAAGATGTTTCTCTACACTGACATTCAACACGGGGAAATAAGATTTTCATTAATATGTTACTTGGGAAATTAGAAAACCACACTGTAATTCCTATATTTTATTCCCAAAGTTAGCATTTCTGCATGGGGCAGGCTTTCTAGATACACATAACGATAACAACAACAACAAAATACAGTCAGAAGCCAATAAAAACTCTC
The DNA here is from genome assembly GCF_009769535.1 of Thamnophis elegans. NCBI lineage: Eukaryota > Metazoa > Chordata > Lepidosauria > Squamata > Natricidae > Thamnophis > Thamnophis elegans. The sequence goes on from NC_045542.1 coordinate 74,118,381, forward strand.
AAAATGTTAATAATCAGAATAAAACCTAAGAGTATTGATAAGCTGTCTCCATCTGATCAGAATGCAGCCACCTGCTGCAACATCTGATGAAGTCATTTTAACTTTCTTTAATGAAACTTTATATTGCTGCAGAAAAATTGGCTTGTTAGATGATCAGGTTAACTACCCTGCTGCATTCTCTGAAACTTCTTAGCTGAACTGGCTTGGAGCCTATTTAATTACCATGGTAGGCTGAACTTTTGTATCTGAATGCTGGAGCATTTTTTTAATACTGTTAAAAATAATTTACCCCTTTTTCAACAGCAGCACCTTCTTGTACATATTAAGAGATTGAGAAGTGGGATTTGATACAATTCTACATGTGTATACAAAAGATTAATGTGGAGCTGCAGGCAAAAGCTTTGTGCTGGTTTTACTGAAAAGTGTCCTTTAAGGTGAATCTATGACCTATAGCTAAGCAACAAAGCGCAAAAAAAAAACCCATTTAATTATTTAGAGCAGATACTGTGAATACCATATGCAAATGCATGGAAACCCGGACAAAAATATATGAAAATCAGTATGTTGTTGAATAGAGGAAAAGCACTTTTTATTCATTATTTATTTTATTTATTCTTTAAGTTAGCAAAATATAAAGCTCAAATAGAATTCCAGAGATACTTTTTCAAGAGGCAACTGAACTTTCTGGTTTTTCTTTGAAGACGTTTCGCTTCTCATCCAGGAACTTCTTCAGCTCTAACTGGATGGTGGGGAATGGAAGGATTTATACTCCTTGCAGACAGCTGTTCGTCCGCAGTCTATTAAACATTCAAATACACTTGCAACCAAACAAATCCAAGTATTTGCCTTTCATAAGGTAGTTCTATGTGAAATGCATCTCATATTTAGAAATGGGAAAATAAACTTCTTGTAAGGTAGTCCAGATAAGAAACACACCAGAAGTGCTATCTCACACTTTATTGTAAAGTTACCTTACTAGAAGCTTGCAAGTCAAAGTACATCTGTCCCTCACCTTTAGCCCCAGAAACTAGTGAGTGTCCCCTCTGAGACAGTTACCATACCCACTTTTTTTCTGTGGGTTCAGCTGCTACTTCATCTGATTGTTACCTAATCTGCCTAATCTGTGATGTTTTCTCTGGTCTCCAAAAGTTACCCCCCCACACACACACACGTACATATTTCATTATATTCCCCCTTGCTACAAGAATAGTGTTATTTTATTCATACATTGATACAGAGGTGGGTTCCTACCAGTTCGCACCTATTTGGTAGAACCGGTTCATCAAATCTACCAAACCGGTTAGAAGAGGTTCCACCAGTGGACCCGGAAAGCAGGCCACACCTACAGAAGAGGTTTCAAAAATTTTTAAAATCCACCACTGGTCCTTGGATATGATTATTCTACACTATCATGCTCATATTTATAAAACTCAGTACCTCTGTGAAAGGTAAGGATGACTACTGCGTTTGTGGTGCAATCAGAACATTGTGTGTTGAAGTTGTTTTAACGCAAACCAAAGATGCCTTTTAAAAAACAAGTTTACATCATATTCTTATGCATGCCAGTGCTGTGTGTGAGGTAATTTAAGGTGGTTCTGACAAGTGTCGTTGGCATCTTCATATCTGGTCACATGGGTGGCAAGCCACTCCCATCCAGTCACATGGGTGGCAAGCCACTCCCACAAAGGAGGCCACACCCACAGAGTAGGTTCGAACAATTTTTGAAACCCACCACTGCATTGATAACATAATTTTGTTGTTGCTGTTAGTTGCAAAGTTGTGTCTGACCCATTGCGACCCCATGGACAACATTCCTCCAGGCCTTCCTGTCCTCTGCCATTCTCTGGAGTCCATTTAAGCTCAGTGACTCCAACCACCTACCTCATTCTCAGTCATCTCCTTTTTTTGCCCTCAACCTTTCCCAGCATTAGGGTTCTCCAGTGAGTCCTTCCTTCTCATTAGGTGGCCAAAGTATTTAGCATAATTTTAACATAACATAATTTAGGATAAAGCAATTCAAATGTAATAATAAAAATGAATTAAAATAGTATTTAAAAAAACAAAGTCATTAAAAGGTTGTGATTGGGGAAAATAGAACCCATCCAATATTGCCAGGCTGAAGCAACAGACAGGTAACAGCATCTCAAAGATGTAATGATACTTATTTCATGAATTTCGGGAAGGAGACCATTGCAGAGTGCAGGTAGCACTATAGTGAAGCCTTGCAAGTTACTGCAAAATGGGATTTTGCCTATTTCACAAATTTTTCCTAAAAATCTTAGTGGTTGCCTTAGGAAAAAAAAAAAGACACCCCCCCCCCTAAAAATCTTAGTAGTTGCCTTGTCAGGTCTCTTGTTCAGAACTTTATATGTCATAAGCAAAACCTTGAAGCTGGCTCAGCATCTAATTGGCAACTAACACACTTTTTTCAACAGTAGAGTTTGCATCAACGTCAGATGCCTTATTCAGCAACCTGCATTTTGTAACAGCTGGAGCTTCTGGATCAGGCTCAAGAATATCCCAATAGGAGTATATTTCACAATTTAAAATTAAAGGTACCAGAGTACGAACCGTCGCTAGCCTATCTCTGTCAAGAAAAAAGGAATAACTGTTATAACAGCTAATAGACACTTGCAGCTACAGAAATTCTTTGGGCCTTTTAATCAACCCTTGCCGGTCACATCTACCCGACCCATCAGAGCAGGGAAACAGGGAATGCTGTGGGTCCCATCACCTAGGAAAATACACCTGGTGGGACCCAGAAGAAGGGCCTTCTCCGTGATGGCTCCCTCTTTCTGAAACATCATTCCCCCAGAGAGTAGAATGGTCCCCCCACTTTAATACTCTTCCAGAAGGCACTGAAGACCTGGTTCTGCCAGCGGATCTGGGGAACTCAGAGTGGGATGGAGTCCATTAAACGGCTCCTGTGATCTGCTGTCACCAGAATGGGGATGGGTGGTGATTTTATTATATTATATTAATTTATTTGATTCTTTTTTATTAGTTTTATTGTTTTAAATAAGGTTTCATATTCTGTAATCTGCCTTGAGTCACAATGTGTGAATAGGTGGCGATATAAATTCAGTAAACAAATAAACAGAAATAATGTTTATTTACTGCCCAAATTACGAACCCGTTCTTTCTAGGAAATTGCAACACTATTAGGAATAAAGAAACTTTCCCATTTGTTTACCTCGGAACACAAAAAGTCTCTGTTTTGTCAGAATTCCATCTCAATTTATTGCTCTGCCTCACGCTATCACTAAGTCTAAACATTTTTGCAAAATGTTCATAATGTCTCTGCTTCAGATCTTATGGAGAGTAGAGATAACTGTATGAATAAATGTATCCCCCTAAATATCTGCTCTAAGAAACTTTATATAAAGGCTAAAAGGCTAAATAGTGCAGTGAAGACTCCTTTAAACAATATAACTGCCAGAGCTAAGCTATATAATACTATCTATTGAGATACCTCTGTATTCTGATTGTGTGAACACACCTGCAGTAAAAATGAATTTCAGACGTGCATGTGGCATACTGACCTGGCATGTATTACTGAAACCTGGCTGGGCACAGAAGGAGGAGTCCCCCTTGTAGAGATGTGCCCAGAGGGATTTCAGGTGCTTCATCAGCCGAGAGCCCAGGGAAGGGGTGGCAGTGTGGCTATTGTTATCCGGGAGTCTCTGTTACCTCGTAGGGTCCCTGCTCCAGAGCTTGTCGGGTGTGAGTCCCTGCTGATAAAGTTGGACCTCAAGGGTCAAGTGGGTCTGCTGCTAACGTACCTGCCTCCCAACTGCGTTGCAGCATCCCTCCCCTCGCTCCTCGAGTCAGTAGCCGAGCTGGCAGTTGAGCTCCCCAGGCTTATAGTTCTGGGGGACTTTAATTTGCCATCACTCGGTGAACGCTCTGACGGGGCGCAGGAGTTCATGGCTTCCATGACAGCCATGGGCTTGACCCAGGTAATTCGGGGCCCAACTCATACAGCGGGTCACATGCTCGACCTCGTATTCCTCTCGGAGCAGTGGATGTGTGATCTTGGTCTGAGGGGTAATGAGATCATACCCCTGTCGTGGTCAGACCACTGCCTACTGAGGCTTGACTTCCGGAGGCCAAACCCCCACCGTAGGGAGGAGGAACCGACCAGGTGGTTCCGCCCCAGGCGACTTATGGACCCTTTGAGGTTCCAGACGGAGCTTGGGGTAATTCCTGACACTCTCGCCCACAGTTCGGCGGAGACTCTGGTTGCCGCATGGTATTCGGCAGCATCGGAGTCTCTTGACCGGATTGCGCCACTACGGCCCCTCCGGGTCAGCGGATCCCGGAGACCTCCTTGGTTCACCGAGGAGCTCCGGGAGAAGAAGCGCCGGAGGAGACGCCTAGAGCACCTGTGGAGGTCCGATAAGTCCGAGGCGAACCGAGCACTTCTGACTACCTGCACCAAGGATTACATCTGGGCACTAAGAGCTGCCAAAAGAACGCATATCTCCGCCTTGGTAGCGTCCGCCGAGTCACGCCCAGCCGCCCTGTTTAAGATCACCCACTCCCTCCTCAATAGGAGGGATGTGGGAGACCCCTTGCAGGGTAGGGCTGAGGATAATGCCCAGTTCTTGGCGGACAAAGTTGCTCGGTTTCGGTCGGACTTGGACTCCACCGCTGTAGATCCAGCCGAGACACAGGGGGATTACTTGGCAAACCATCTCTGGGTTGAGTTCCAGGATGTTGCCTCTGGGGATGTGGACAAGGCCATTCGAGCTGTAAGTCCCTCCACCTGTATTCTGGACCCGTGTCCCTCCTGGCTGGTTGCCAACAGCAGTGAGGTGACACATGGCTGGATCCAGGCGGTCGTGACCGCCTCCCTTCGGGAGGGGCACTTCCCCACCGCACTTAAAACGGCGGTGGTGAGACCCCTCCTGAAGAAACCATCCTTGGATCCAGCCATTTTAAACAACTATCGTCCTGTCTCCAACCTCCCCTTTATTGGGAAGGTTGTTGAGAAGGTGGTGGCCTTCCAGCTTCAACAGGCCTTGGAGGAAGCTAGTTATCTTGACCCCTTCCAGTCCGGCTTCAGACCTGGTTACAGCACAGAAACCGCTTTGGTCGCATTGACCGATGATCTCTGGAAGGCCAGAGATGGAGGCATGCGTCCATCCTGGTTCTCCTTGACCTCTCAGCGGCTTTCGATACCATCGACCATGGTATCCTTCTGCGACGACTGCGGGAGGTGGGGGTGGGAGGCACTGTTTTACAGTCGTTCTCCTCCTACCTCTCGGACAGGTCGCAGTCGGTGTTGGTCGGGGGGCAGAGATCGTCCCTGAGGCCCCTAACATACGGGGTGCCGCAGGGTTCGGTCTTATCCCCCCTACTATTTAACATATACATGAAACCGCTGGGCGAGATCATTCAGAGGCACGGGATAAAATACCATCAATACGTGGACGATACGCAACTGTATCTGTCCGCCCCGTGCCAACTCAATGAAGCGGTGGACGTGATGAACCAGGGTCTTGAGGCCGTTAAGAACTGGATGAGCGCTAACAAACTGGTACTCAACCCGGACAAGACCGAGTGGCTGTTGTGTTTCCCTCCCAACAATTTGGCCGATATTCCAACACTCAGGCTGGGGGGGTCAAATTTTATACCCCTCAGATAGGGTCCGTAACCTAGGAGTCCTCCTGGATCCACAGCTGACTTTTGACCATCAGTTGTCGGCTGTGACCAGGGGGGCATTTGCCCAGGTTCGCCTGGTCCGTCAGTTACGGCCCTACCTGAACCGGGAGGCTCTCGCAACAGTCACTCAAGCCCTTGTGATCTCTAGGCTGGAATACTGCAATGGGCTCTACATGGGGTTACCCTTGAAGTGCATCTGGCGACTGCAGTTAGTCCAGAATGCAGCCGCGCGAGTGATAGTGGGTGCACCGCGGTTCGCCCACATTACACCCATCCTCCGCGAGCTGCACTGGCTACCTGTCGATCTCCGGGTGCGCTTCAGGGTACTGATGACCACCTTTAAAGCACTCCATGGTAGTGGATCTGGGTACTTGAGAGACCGCCTTCTGCCGATTACCTCCCTCCGACCGATTAGATCGCACAGACTGGGCCTCCTCCGAATCCCATCTGCCAGTCAATGTCGACTGGGGACTACACGGAGGAGAGCCTTTTCTGTTGCAGCTCCGACCCTGTGGAACGATCTCCCCGTCGAGATTCGTACCCTCACCACCATCCAGACCTTCCGCACAGCCCTTAAGACCTGGCTCTCCCATCAGGCCTGGGGATAGGTTCCCAATTTACCCGCCCGAGTGTTGACTGTTGAATGCAAGTTGTGTTTTATTATTTTATTTTGTTCACTTACTGTTTGTCTTTGGTATTGCACCCCCTTCCCTGTGATTGTAAGCCGCCCTGAGTCCCCTCAGGGAGAAGGGCGGCCTATAAATCCTAATAAAATGTCAAAAAAATGTCAAATGACCAAAGTGTGTGCAACTGTAGTCCAGGCAATTTCTTGGCAAGGTGTTTTGGAAGTGGTTTGCCATTGACTTTTCTAGGGCTGAAAGAAAGAGTGACTGCCCCAAGGTCACCCAATTGACTATGTGCCTAAGGCAGAGCTAAAATGCACAGTTTCTAGCCTGGTGCTTTAAGCACCACATTAAAGTGGCTTTGTGATGTTGCTGCTTTTTTCTGTCCCTTTCAGAACTTGCTATTCTTGCTTTCAGAGCTTGATCAATTTCGGTACATTAACTTCACATAGGGAAAATTAAATCAATGTCTAAAATCACTATCAGTTGAGCAGTTTAGCTCATATTTATCTGACTGGCATAAAATGATTGACTCTGTATCAGTAGTGGGATTCAGCCGGTTCGCACCACCTCGGGAGAACCAGTTGTTAAGTTTCTGAGCAGTTTGGTGAAGGAGTTGTTGGAAGAAATCATTAGGGTAGAGAACCGGTTGTTAAATTATTTGAATCCCACCACTGCTCTGCATCATGCAACATTTTTACAAGGATCTTCAAAATTGTATGAGGCCATAAGTGGCTGTAAAGTTAGCCTGTTTACAAACATCCTTGGTGGAACCTAAGGCTTAGAAATTCTACATTTAGCTAAATCATGTAAGACAGTTTTCTACCAAGCAAATCGCCATGCACCTGTTCACATCCATCATGTAATGAACATAATTCAAACAATCCTTTCTGTGATTGCAAATCAAAGATCCTGGGGTTCTTCAGCAGAATTCATAATTACAAATGAAACTTGGCCACTAGCTCATGGAGTAATGTGTTAACTCTTTCTTGAATATGCAATTAGTGTGCCCTGAGAGCATAATAGATCTCCAGCTGTTTCTCTACTTGTGCCGCTAAGCTTTCAACTTCAGATAATAAATGACCACTGTTATCAGGGAAATAGACAGATAGCACACAGTGGCAATCTAAATCTGATTTGAGGCAGCTGCTGTGGAAAGTCTTGCAAAATGATGTGTGCACATTGACTTAAGTGGGTTCCACACACTCAGCATTCCAAAACTGAATGGACTCAGGTTTGAGATTAGTCCCTTAAAGGTCAGGATAAACAATTAGAATACCTTGGAGCTGATCACTTATGTGGAAAAAAGAAGCATATGTTGTTCTTACTAATTATAATGGATTACTGCATTAAAATGAGTAATAAAATATGGGTTTTCATATCACCCTACATGTTGCATTTTTTTTCCAAAATCAAACAAAAACCTGACTGGCTGAAGTGGAAAATTGAAATGCTTCTTAATCCTAAAACATTTCACCATTAAAATAAAGTTTTAGAGACATGATTGTTCTAAAAATATAAAATTATTGTCCATGGGTATTGAGATATTTAGCTGAGCTATAAGCTGAAATGAGGCCAACTATAATTTTAAGATTGCCTTGATATTTTTAAAGTATATTCTTCACTTTATTATGGCAACAGGAAGGGCATCCATCCAGTAACCACACAGATCCATTCAGTTGTGCCGACTCCACTCCAATGCAAGGGATTATGGGGTCATTTAAAAGACAAAAAAAAATCTTCACTTTATTAAAGCTGCTAAAGCTACTGATTTGTAAGCAATTTCTCTTTAAGAATTGATATATCTTAAAAAGTCAGTTAATATTTACAAACACGCCAATTTGTTTCAAAATGTCCAGTTTATGTAACCATATATGTAATGTATAAATGTACTATCATTTTATTCTAGATATAATTATATATTTCTTAGACTTAATTCAAATTACTCTCAGGCAAGAATGTGTAGGATTGCAAGATCATTAAAAAACCTGAACAATTACTTTTGGAAAGATAATATATTAATGTATAGGGCATAGAGATAATGAATAATAATTAGTATTAAAAAGACAAACATACAACTCTCGTTGAAGTATTTTCACAACCATCTCTTTCATTAGGATCATCTGTTTTAGATAAATATTTTTCTTCCACTATAAAGACAAAATACTGGAAACTAGGAATGATTCATCTTACATATGTCCTCTGAGTTTTTATTACCATTATTCTGGTCAGCATGCTGACTTTCAATAATTATGGTTCAGTGACCTTGAAGCTACAATTATCTTCAGCTAATACACATTGTCAAAAACATTTTGTTCATCATTTTAGTGTTCTGTTTTCTTGAAACTTTTTATTTCTCCTGTATCTTGAGGTCATTCTTTTTCAGTTTGTAAACACGGACATTTCATCCATAATAATTTAGAAGTGTTCTATTTGATTTGGTAAATCTTTTAGGTCAAAGGAAAGTATCATAAGTAAATAAATATTTGTTCTTGCTTATATAAATATGGGAAAGAAGCAGTAGCAATAACACTTAGACTTATATACCACTTCATAGTGCTTTTACATCCCTCTCTAAGCAGTTTACAGAGTCAGCATCTTGCCCCCAACAATTTGGGTCCTCATTTTACCCACCTTGGAAGGATAGAAGGCTGAGTCAACCTTGAATCTGATGAGATTTGAACTGCCAAATTGCAGGCAGCTAGCAGTCAGCAGAAGTAGCCAGCAGTATTGCACTTTAACCACTGCGCTACTATGGTTCATTGTTTAACAAGATAAATGTGTGGATATAAATAATAAGGAAAGTTGGGTATATTTTGAATCTCAGAGCCATCAAAAGCTGGGGTCCATCACATTATTTACTTACATATGCAAAACCAGTATATGGATCCAGTCTGTTGTAATGCTGACCATTTCTGCATTTATCTATTAGAAAGAAGCAGGCAGAGTCCATTAGAATGGGAAAACGATTAAAACAAACATTGCTTCCTCTATTAATGTGAAGGCTCATTGGCTAAAGCAACTTTAACATTTCACTGCACTTATTTAAAAATGGGAATATTTTCTTTTAAATGATTTCAACCTCTCATTATATTTTACCCACTTGCGTAGTATAATGTAGGTATAATGAAATTCTAAACATTTTTTTTAAAAACCACCACCATCTATAGAGAAGCGTGAAAGTTTTTCCAGATGGGTCATATGTGGGTTGCTACTTCACCACACTGAATCTAGAATCCGTCTTGAAATTATTCAGTAAAAGTATTTAGGTCTGAGACCAGTGGTGGGTTTCAAAAATTGTTCGAACCTACTCTGTGGGTGTGGCTTCCTTTATGGAAGTGGCTTGCCGCCCATGTGACCGGATGGGAGTGGCTTGCTGCCCATGTGACCAAATATGAAGATGCCGATGACACTTGTCAGAACCACCCTAAATTACCTCACACACAGCACTGGCATGCATAAGAATATGATGTAAACTTGTTTTTTAAAAGGCATCTTTGGTTTGTGTTAAAACAACTTTAACACACACAATGTTCTGATTGCACCACAAACGCAATAGTCATCCTTATCTTTCACAGAGGCACTGAGTTTTATAAATATGAGCATGATAGTGTAGAATAACCATATCCAAGGACCAGTGGTGGGTTTCCAAAAATTTTGGAACCTCTTCTGTAGGTGTGGCCTGCTTTCTGGGTCCACTGGTGGAACCTCTTCTAACCAGTTCGGTAGATTTGACGAACGGGTTATACCAAATAGGTGCGAACTGGTAGGAACCCACCTCTGTCTGAGACAGTGGTTCAGAAATGACTACATACCATATTAATGAAGACTACTAAAAAGGAATGCTTTCCTTTAGGCTACACATTCCTGCTGCAATTCCAGAGCACATGACAAATTCTTTTATTTGTTGTTCTTTTTTATTAGCAATAGCACTTAAATTTATATACCACTTCACAGTGCTTTCCATCCCTCTCTAAATGGTTTACATACAGAGTCAACATATTGCCCCCAACAATTTTGGGTCTTCATTTTACCACCTCAGAAGGATGGAAGGCTGAGTCAACCTCGAGCCTGGTGAAATTCAATCTACCAAATTGCAGGCAGCCGGCTGTCAGCAGAAGTAGCCTGCAATACTGCACTTTAACCATTGCATGGCTCTACAGCATCCCATTTAGGCCCTTTTTTTTGCCAAAAGTGCATGCGCCAAGGTGGCACATGCAATTGAATCCAGAATGTGCGCATGCTCACATTTGTGAACCAGTAGGGAAGGTAACTGAATACCACCCCTGCTTTAAACATATGCAACTGGAAGCAAGGAAGATGTGTGTAGTGGTGGGTCAAGATCACGGCTCTTATTATTATTAATACATAGATTATTTATCTCTTTCTACAGATATATAATATTGTAAGCTGCACAGAGTCACTTAGGTGATATGGATGTTGTGGAAATTGAATAAATAAAAAATAACATATACATGCTGCTGCTATAAAAGTTTCTGGAAATTTTATGAAGGTACTGTACTAGAATATTTCCAAACTTCTTTTGCTTGGTTCTGCTTTGGAAAACCATCCTCATCCATGCTGCTTGGGAGTTTATTAATAAATGAAGGGATGAAAGGAAGGCTCATTGTGGATATAACACCAGGGCTGAGTTTCAACCGGTTCACGGCGGTCCCTGCGAACCGGTTGGTCACCAAACCCGGAAGTAAGTAACTTCCGGGAATGGCGAAGGCCCCCCCCCCACGCCCGCACGCGCCCGCGTGCCTGCGCCCACTCCTTACCCGGTTTTGATGAATTCTGCGCTTCCACGCATGCGCAGGACACATACAGCGCCTGCACGATCCTCCAGAGCAGCTGGAGCATCGCACAGACACTAGTATGCATGCGTGCGCCACGTGCGTGCACGCGCACACCGCACACGTGCGCGAGGACGCCACACATGTGCGCGAGGACGCCGCACACATGCGCGAGGACGCGGCACACGTGCGCGAGGACGCCGCCAGCCTCATTCCAACTGAACCGGTTGGAACGGGGCGAGAAACCCACCCCTGTATAACACCATCCTTAATCTTTTCTATTAGAGCATTAGTCTTTGATTTGGTAGATTACAATTCTGATTCTGCAAGAAGTGTAGCATCATCCTGTCTTTTCGTTTTTTTCTTAGCTCACCACAATACTTGTTCCCACTCTGCAGAAGGGACCACAGAATTCCAGTGACATCCAATCTTAACAGCAATCTTTTAAGGCAGCATCTGCTATATACCTAACACTTATGTTGCTGAAACTTCAAAAATGTAACAATACAAAAATAAAAACAGTGATGTTTCCTCTGAAATTAAGCTAAACAGGAAACTGCAGAGATCCCAATGGTGATTTATTTTGTGAAAATCCAAGTATGGGATATCATCCATTACAATAACATCTTGATCTTTGTCTGCTAAATTCTTCAAAGCTATTTCTTTCAACATTACTTCCTTGTGTAGCATTGCCAATCTGGGCACCTCAAACTTCTAACTCCTTTCTCAGATGAGATTTTAGAGTTACTGCCAAATGCTGAATTTCTATAGCTTTCAAACAACTGCCAACTCTGTGCCATCTGTTAGGCTCCATGACAGGATGTTTTAGGTGGCAAGAAACAGTGAAATACTGTAACTACTTCAGGTGTCTGAGCGCTGAAGTTTTTTTTACAAAGGGTTAGAAGTCATAATTTGGGGTATTCTTCTTAGATAAACTTAAATGTTAAAATGAAATTAGAATCCAATCAAAAGTGGGCAATATTGGCAATATAAAGGTTATTGATAATTGGATTAAATTATAATTAGAATTATATTTGATGGAAATTGACAGGATAATGCAATAAGAAGCAGTTCATTTTAAATTGAATAGCCTTACAATAATTAGTCTCCATATTTTTATGACTTCCTTTTTTGTCAGCTTGGAATTAGAATTTGGACGATATATTTAAGGGGTTGCAGATTATGGACCTATGCCTCTAAATAAATATAAATAAATATACCATATACTGTAAACATAAATACAGTATAAATATTTATTACAACTTTTTTTAGTAATTTTATTAAAGTTTACAACTTACAACAATACAAACGAAAAAGAAAAAGAAAAAAAGGAAAAGGTACATCAAAAAAGGGGAAAAAAGTAGCTCCTGTTGCCACTGCTTTTTTGCCCACCTATGGTCATTCAGTTTCTCTGTTTAGGTGAAGAATTATTTCTGAAATGATGAGCCAGTAGGTTACAGGTACAAAATAAATCTGATGCAAAATGTAATCATAATCATTATTGGATTATAATGGTATATATAGTTTTTTATACTATCCAAAATGTGTTTGTAACACAGATGATTAGGGGACTGGAGGCTAAAACATATGAAGAACGGTTGCGGGAACTGGGTATGTCTAGTTTAATGAAAAGAAGGACTAGGGGAGACATGATAGCAGTGTTCCAATATCTCAGGGGTTGCCACAAAGAAGAGGGAGTCAAACTATTTTCCAAGGCACCTGAGGGTAGAACAAGAAGCAATGGGTGGAAATTAATCAAGGAGAGAAGCAACTTAGAACTGAGGAGAAATTTCCTGACAGTTAGAACAATTAATCAGTGGAACAGCTTGCCTCCAGAAGTTGTGAATGCCCCAACACTGGAAGCCTTTAAGAAGATGTTGGATAGCCATTTGTCTGAAACAGTATAGGGTTTCCTGCCTAGGCAGGGGGTTGGACTAGAAGACCTCCAAGGTCCCTTCCAATTCTGCTATTGCATTATTGTATTATTGTATTGTATTGTTGTTCTTTTATCCATAAAATTAAATTTTATTCTGTTTTTTATTAGTGATTTAATTTATTGCTGAATATTATAGTTTTGTCAGTGATTAGTTCTGTAAACTAAGTATAGTCAGGTCCAGTTCCAAAGAGATAACTATATCATAATTTCTTTTTAACAAGCCCTAGATTATTATTTTTTACTTATGTTCTTTTCTTTTTTATTCTCTCTCAAAATATTAAATTGCACCATAAGTGGGAGGAGCAGAAGAGATAAATTAAAACTGCCACAAACGGTCAAACAGTGCTTTGGTGTCCTGGAACTGCTGGATAAAAGCACCGCATTGAAGAAAATGGAATTGATTCCATGATGCTCAAGAAAAAAAAACACTGCCACACTCAGGAGTCATTAAGTGATACTAATGCTTATTTCAGGCCATTTATGTGTAGTGGCTGTAAACAGATTACACTGAATGTAGTAAAGATAAGGTAAAGTGGTGGATACAGTGATGGATACAGTGGGAAAGAGATGTAGTTAAAATTTCTGGAGGAAAATTATTTCCATCTTTTTTTTCAATAACAAATCCAGTCACAGTTTCTAAAATAAATCTGGCTGAGATGTACAAAATGACATTGATTAAAGCCTTGTTAAATGAATAAATAGCAGTTGGTAAACCTAAAGCTTTTCTAAAATATTGTGAAACATTTAAAAAATTAAATCCATGTTTAACCAGTGAACAAAGCTTTATTACAGTCAAGCTGTCAAAATTGCACAAGGTTTTTTTTTTTTTTTTTAGGACAAGCACAGATACACACATATTTTGGCTGTCAGAATCTGTCCATTTTTCCATGAAGAGAAAGATTTATATGCTTTGTGCACATTTGAATGACAGGTAGATTTAGGCTTTATAAAGCATAAACAATAACAACAGATTTCAGGCAAGCCTAACCATTGAAGAACACATGTCAAATTAAATGAGAAGGTTTGGAACGAAGTTTAGCCCACTGAATGCATAATGAAATAATCCTTCAAAAATAACACACAGCATGAAACTACACATGCTAGGAAGTAAAAGCCAAGTCCATAGGGTGCCATATTTAGAACCTTGATGTCAAGACTGAACAAATAAGGAAGGAGCTGGAAGTATCAAAATCCATAAAGAAATGGATTTGATTAGCTTGAAAAAGAGGAAACTGAAGACATCTTATCCTCTTTGAGGACGGAAGGCATGTTCTGTAAAAAAAGAGAGGGGAAACACGGTCTGTCTATCTGTTGTTTCAAAATGCAGAATGGGAGAATAATGAAGTTAATATTATAGAATGAATATTCTAGAAGCTCCTGAATGAAGGTTAACAAAAATATTCCCAACAGCAGCAACAGTTCACCATTAGGTCTCATTATGTCATGAGGATAGCGAGTTACCCGTCTTGGATATGTGTTCAAGCCAGATAGATCTTTATAGCAGATGCTACACTAGAGGAGCAAATTAGATGTAATGGTCTAAATGGTTCATTAAACTCAAAGATTCAAGTATTCCATTTCTTAGTTCTTTGGCTGTAACACTTTGTCTAGCATTGTACTTACCCTTTCCAAAATATGTTCCATTTTGCCTGAACCATAGTTAAAACACTCAGAAGCACAGCAAAGTGCTCCAATGAAATTTAACTAATGCAGTATAGCCATTGTCTACTAGCCAAACTAAATTATCAGCCATGTTTCTTCAAAGCTGTTAAAATAGGAGGATATGAAAAGAATTCTGTGAAAAAAATGCTGCTTCCCACATTATTTATTACTATAAATAACAACAGATTATTTATTTAAAAATACACGGATTATTTATTGTTCATGCAGCGTGGTTAGAAATTATCAAAGCAAAAAGCTAATTAGTGTACCAAGAAATAGAATCAAAAGAGCTATCTCTGTCCTTGGTGTTCTTGACCTCTCACCACTTTCAATTCCGTCAGTCATGGTACTCTCCTGAAGTGGCTCTGAATGTTTGGGGGTAGCTGGCACCATGTTATGCTGCCACTTGATCCTTCTTCTAGGGTTGATTCCAGTGAGTGTTGATAAGGACAGAGAAGTGCAGCCCGTGCCCCCTATTATTTGAGGTGCCCCAGGCTTGGTTCTTTCTCCTTTCCTGTTTAACATCAATATGAAGGCAATCTGTTAGTTTGAGATAAGAAATTCATGAGAAACAAATGGGGATTTTTTTTAATTCTGTATTTTTTCCTCAAATGGATTCCTATTTATCCAAAGTAGACCAAATGAATTAGATTCACTTGAAATATAATCCATATTGCAGTAGTGAAGTGGCAGTGACCATAGAAGGGATCTCTATTTTTGTTCATTTAACAGAATAAATTATGAAGTTGAACAATTTTGGCATGCCAGCTTTTAAATATGTTGTGAGGGAAAGACGCAGGAGCCATGGAATCAGAGAGTAAGATGTTTATTGCGAGATGACTGCGATTCAAAAACGTCCCTGCAACTGTCAGGGTATTTATACTCGAGCCCAAAGCAACTGTCAAATGACCAGCCAATCAGAGAGCTGGTAACAGGGAACATTTGCATATATAACACCAGCTATCATAACTTCTCAGAATTTTCTCTTTCCTTCTTTAAACATATGCAACTCCTCCAACTTTTCATCATAAGTCTTTTCTTACAGGCCCCTAATTCTTCCATAGTGAAGAAGAAATGCCTGGACTCTACTATGGTATGACATTTGTTATTAGAATAAGGATGGGGGAATCCAGATTCAAATCCACTCTCACCAACAGAAGCATCTAGAAAATACGCATGTACTTTCTATAACGTTAAGACTTAAAACCCTTTATCTATGCTTCTTTTCTGGTTCTATGTGAAAATTCAAATGTACTTCTACATTTATTTATCCTAATATGTTGTGGCCCAGCAGGATCCGGTTGAGCTGCTGATGGACTCAGATAGCGAGGAACCATATGAGTCTGCCAGGGAAAATGTGGAGGACCCTGGGCAGGGTTCAGACTCAGAGCAGGGACTAGAGAGACTGTTTGGCCACCAGGAGGTGGCTGAGGCATGGAGCAGTGGGGAGGATTCAAAGCAGTTTGTTCCTGATGCAAGAAATGGAAGCAGCAGCTCCAGAGGCAGACTCAGAGATGATAATTAAGCCCAAGTGGTTGTAGCTTGGCCCCTCACAAGAGAGTATATAAGTGAAGAAGTTGGGAAGGGTCATTTGCAAGACACAACCATTTGAAACAGTATTGGAATACTCTGTCTGTCTTGTATCTGTGCCTGTTGGATTTTGGGTTGCTGCTAACTATTCTTGCATGTGAATCTTGTCTCGGCCTTCAGCCAAAGGAGTCAATAAATCCGTGATTAAAGAGTGGCAAACAGCCAAGCCTGTGTCTGGGTGATTTGCAGGTCGGAGGGGGGGGGGATGAGAACACTAATGTATAAATTTTTGTATACATTTCCTTAGCATACATAACCTTTGATATTTCATGTGCCCTAACATGTTCCTGTTTAGATCAGAAAACCGCTTGACAAATATTAGGTTGGAAGTTTGTTTTGTTTCTATTACTATAAAATGCAAATGAGACATATTTTATGAGGCCATTGTCAGGTAAGCCATCACTTAGTCCCAGGCATTTTTCATGAATAAAACAATTTCAGGTAGGAAACTGAGCAGCTGCTCACCAAATTAAATTATTATCTCCAAACACATTCTTAAGCAGTCTGAATGATTCGCTCATTACCATCAAACAGATAATATAGAAGTTAATAGATTTAAGTGAAACACCAATTTATCACAGAAAGTTCTTTCACCCAGCTCCTTAAAGCAACAACACACTAAGATGGACATTTCATGTTAAGCGGTTTTTAAATAAATGCTAAGCCATGCATAACAAGACAGTCTGACATTAGAGAAATAATGGAAAAATCAATCACTGCAATGAACATGGTAGAACAAATGCTATGTTTTCAAACATCTACCACTGTGACCTTTCACAATTATGTTTCTTTTATTTGCAAACTACATTAAAGATCCCACCGTGGGACTAGGAATTACTTAATATTTTTTCTAGCTGTTCCATACAGGGATATTGAATTTATTTCAGTGACTATGACTAGTCAATATAGTCTGCCTTGTATATGCATTCATACTACCCTGATATTCCTGAGTCAATGTCTTTGCAAAAGACATTTCTGAATGCAAATTACCGTGACCATAGACTTAATTATCTCAAGTCCAGTGGTAGAAGATGCTAATAAATAATATGTTTATTTATGTGAATTATTCCTCTTTAACATGAACTCAAATGGAGTTCTGGGTATTATTAGTTAGCAATAACTTTAAAATAGATAATTCTTAATTCATGTAAATAAATCTAATACCTTATTTGTTTATTACACATTGCTGCTTCAATCAGTTTTCACTCTAAATCACATTAATTCTACTAATTAAAATAATAATAAGCTTCAGACTTGCCTATCTAGATCTCAATAACTGTAGGAGATGACCAGGATGAGCCAGAGAGACGGGTAAAACCCATCATTAGTCATGAGTTTCTGCATGCCCATAAGAAATATAAATCCAGCCTACCTTGAATTACTTTCTTAACTTTCCCTCATTTTCCTTGTCCTCTAATAGTTCAGATTCTTGTAGAAAGCTTAAGCTTGCAATATTTTTTTTATATTCATTGCAACTGCCTAAATCTCCTGATGTCCCCTGCACTTGACAGAAGGATATAAATGATCTAGATTCTCATCTACAACCAAATCATGTATGATACTATTCTTCTTCCAATACTTTTGTATTCAGTAACGTCAGCCAGAGGCAAAGGTACTTAGTAATCCAGATATCTGGTTTCCAAGGTGAGATCAAAAGGTCAGGTAATTGTAGGAAAAGAGCAAGCAGAGCTGCAGGACAAAGTTATATGTGTCATCAGCTTAAAATCTTTATGTCACCACAAATGGTCCAAGTCCAGACCCCCCCTCTTTGAATTCTGTTGACCCTTATCTAGTGTCCACAACTATGTCAGTTTAGTGCTGACCATTAGATTTTTAGATTCTTGTGTATAGGACTGAATAAATATTTTGTGCTTCAATTTAACGTACATATCTGATCCTTTGCAACTGGCAAAAACAGAACTCACCTCAAGGTATCATACTAGTATAAATTAAATATATTTTGAATTACAGGATAATCCAAATTAAAAATATATATTTATGCTCACTGAGCATCTCAATAAATATTAATAAAGGGTTGTCTTTTAACTTTATTATGTTGAGGTAAATGATGAGAGGACATTTATTCCTATGATATAGGCATGTCCTATTCTTGCCCCCATTTGATTTTATAGCAATTATAATCTATTAATACAGTTTTACAGACATGAGTGTGGTTTAAGGATATACTGTACCTATGAATTACAAAAAAACTGAAATTTATTACAATAAGAATAATTATAGATTTATTGATTGGGGTGTTGTAGCAAAAAAAAAAAAAAGAGATCACTCTTAATTGATGTAAAGAATAATCCCAATTTGCAATCTTGGATTGCCAAATCTTTCTGTTTATGAGCTAGCTGTAAAGTAATATAATGAAATGACTGATCAATATTACTCCAAATGATAACATGTTAATCTAGTCATTTAAAAATCAGGGTAATTCTCCCCCCCCCATATATTAGACAATATGTACGGAGGGTACGGCACCTGTGCGATGCTTCGCCAAGCAGCTGGAGTGTCATGGAGGCATCACAGAGGCGTCGTGGAAGTAAGGACACATGCACGTGCTATGCATGTGCACGCACATGCTGCATACATGCATGAATGGAATGCTGGGCCCCGTTGCACCGTACCAGTTGCACCGGGATATGGAACCCACCACTGCTGCCTTCAATCATGTTTGTGATGTCATCAAGTTCTTTATTGTTCTGGCAATTAGAAAGGACATAATTAAGACTGAGGAGAAAAGGGGAAGAAGAAGTGAGAGAGAGTAGAACTGATTGTATCAACTAACATTTGAAGCAACAATATTTGAAGCCACATATCAAACTAGAGCAGAGGTGTCAAACTCAACGCTCACAGGCCAGAACCAACCCATGGGGTGCTTAAATCCAGCCCATGGGGTTGGCCTGGAAATATCAAAGGATTGGCATCTGCTGGCCAAAATGGACCGCATGCAGCCCCTCCCCTCATGGCCCGTTTTTGGCCTCCCCGGCCTCCTGCAGCACTCTGCCAGCCAAAAACAGGCTACATGGAAACCTCCCAAGGCTCGTGCATGGCCCATTTTTAGCTGGAGTGCTGCTGGAGGCTGGGGAGACCAAAAATGGGTCATGGGGGAGCCTCGGCAGAACTGAATAAATCCATTTTTACATCCCTGAACTAGAGAATATGATTATATAGTGATACAAATGGTCAGAGACTATGTATCATGTGCTACCACAGAGGTGGGTTGCTCCCGGTTCAGTCGAACAGTAGTGGAATTCAGGCCTGGATTGCAGAACTGGCAGTAACCCAAGCCTGCCATGCCCCTGAACCAGTTCCCTCACCACTACTGGGCTGCCACCATTTTTGTTTTTAGTGGCTGCATGTGTGCAGTTCACTGTAAATTGTTCTGTGCATGCAGAAAGAACAATTTACACTGAACAGCACATGAGTATTGTGCGTGGGTTGCTCATGGGTTGCAAAGCAGTAGTAAAACTGGCAGCAATCCACCCCTGTGCTACCGGTATATGCTGAGGAGGAATTGAAAGGATAGTAACTTTTATTCCCTTCTGAAGCTTCTGTTGGATCACTGTAGGAAGTAAGATCCTGAATTGGCTTAATCTGGTTTACCATAATTGCTCATATGCTGTATTCCCAATATGTAATCTGGATTTTATTTTAACCAAATATAAATTAGACTGTGTTTTTCTCTATTCTCTTATTCAGCTGAATGATTTAGGAAAGTTGACTGTCATTTCAGTTGAATATTCACAATGTCTGTTGATCTAATAACTATAGATTTTGGGGAACATATTTTGTTTCACTTCATTACCTGAACCTATTGATCTTTTCAGTGGGATCTTCAGGCAATTTCACCATTATTGTAGCAAATCTGTGTCTACAATAAGTGCTTGGCAAGTTTCCTGAAGAGCCAGTTTAGAATCTTGGGCTAAATAGCTCTTTACCTTTGAGTAATAGCTCTTGACTATTGAGTAGACAATTTGATCTAGAGGTCCCTTGTGGATTTTATTCTGCTAATTATTGCTGACTACAGGGAGTATGCTCATCTCTATTTCAAGGCCATTGAGCCAGTGCTGTCTGAAGATATTTCTGTGGACATGTGGCCCGCATGACATCACAAAGTGCTATTAACCTCCCATTGAAGTTGTACTTATTTATTTACTCTCATTTGTATGCTTTTGAACTCCTAGGTTGGCAGCAGCTGGGGCAAGGACAGGACTCATTCCATCATGTGGCATTCAGGTCTTGAATCTGGATTGCCAACTTTTCAGTCCTAATTGCTGAGCCACTGCACTCCCCAATATATTGACATAAATTTGGTCTAGATAAGACATGAAATCTTACATATCAGTAGGCATCACCACTGCCTTTGTAGTTTTGCAGGAAAAGTTTCCAAGCAGTATTTGAAGAAGAGAAAGAAGGAACCAAACAAAATGCTGGATTAATTTTCCTTTTCTATAAAATACATTTGATTTAGGGAAGTGTCAAATTAAATTGGGGCAGTGTTTCTTTCAGATGCTGCATCAGACTGTAGAATGATCTAGTCTCCAAGTGTTTAAAATATTACACATTTATCTGTACTTCGACAGTGGATCAGGTAGTCAGACATCATTAGCTAGAAGCAAGCTTTAGTTTAGTCACTTTCTGAAACACACTTCATCTCTTCTGTCATGAGATCCAGCTGATAAAGTTCTCACTGCTCCTCTCTCACTTTCCTATTTTCACAATCTCTCTTGTCAGAAAACCACTTTTCACAATTTATAAATCAAACATTTATATTTCAAAGGAGAACTCTCTCTCTCTTTGCACAGGTTTTTCCATGCAAGTATGTTTGGAAAAAAATAAAACTAGCTAATGTTTTCAGTGAGTTACATAGTAAACAAGCTCTGAAGCTCGAACATAATAACTGAACTTATTCCAAAAAGCAAAATAATTTTTAGAAAAGTTTAAAGGAAATTGAAAAAAAAATGCAAGTGAAAATGACAAAAAGACCTAGCATTCTGGATTCTCAACAGGTACAATAAGAACCTGAGGGAAATACCATGTTAGGCATTACAGGTAATGACTTTTGAGATGCATTCTTGGCATAAATGTGGATTATAAATGCCTAATGTGGAATATAAATGGGGCAAATGTTTCTCAGAAAAAAAGAAAAGTGTTTCACCATTTTAAAAAGGTGAAACGAGATATAAACCATTTGCAAGAAACACATACTAGAAAAAATCATACAAGTAGTCCTTGACTTATGACCAGTCAAGTTACAAGAAAGTTTTGAGGTGGATAATAGGACATTTGGAACTGAGTAGCAGAACACAGAATTTAAGTTGAACTATGAAAAAAAGTGTCAACATGTACTTGCTAAAATGCATACATTTTTATTAAAAGTTGAAACGGAAAAAAAGACAAGTGAAGGAATACAAAAAAATGGGCTAAGATCTTTGGGCATAGCACATTGGGGAAACAATGGGGATAGATGTGGTTAAAATGATTGAAATTTACATTATGTTATCACTTAAAATAATTTTAATAAATACTGCACTGTTGGTATATGACTTCAGAAAAAAACGTCTAGAATTATTAATATGCTTTTGATTTATGTTGGAAAGATGCACAATGCGAAGGGTCATTTTATCATGCTTGGTGATCTTGTAAAAAAGCCAGAAATTTGAGTTCAAATACATATAATGATACAAAGAATTTTAAAGGTCATCATTCAACGGAAACCAGAATTTTTTTTCTAGAATTAATGCACAATTAGAAAAGAACCATGGAATATTATTTTTGTACATGATTATAATGTGAGACTATTATATGCACACAAAAATGGAAAGACTCTAAAATATCCATATTACAGAATGGATTGGTTAACATTACAGAATAAGCAGAGATGCTAAAATTAACTTGTTTGGTTAGAGAAAGATCAATGATTACATTGATCGGTGACTGGAAACTCCTTAAGGATTTTTTTTACTGAAAAAAAAAGAGAAAATGAGCTTGTGATTTATGAGTTTGGAGACCAGAAAGCATAGCTTATGAAAGAAAAAAATATAATATTAGAAAGAGAGTAAAATGTAAATATATCTGTAATTGCTGTCAAGGAAATTTAAAGCTGTTTCTTTAGAATCTTTCCTTCCCTTTTTCTCTTTACACCATGGATCAAATTGGGGCAGTGTTTCCTGTAATCATTGAGAAAGTATAAAAACTCACTAAAACTCACAATTTGGGCCAGTGTCTCAATTTTTTTCACAAAAAATATACAAAAAAAATATACAAATTTAATCTCTCTCTCTCTCTCTCTCTCTCTCTCTCTCTCTCTCCCCTATGTTCTATCATCTGTCTTTCTACTTGTCTATCTCTTTCTGTCTCTGTCTATCTTTCCGTCTGTCATCTATCTGCTCTATCTATCATAACAACCATTGTCCTCTCTCCTTGGGCTGATAAAGAAAGAACTTAATTTCATTGAAATTTAATATATCCATCTGACCATAATTGCCCTTAAAGCAATGAGTCTGCTTCCTCATTTGTCAAACTTCCAGCATTAAATTCTTATGTTATAATTAAAGTGAATAAGGAAATTGTTCTGCCTACAAGAGCCTCGTGATTCCAAGCTGATTAATGCTACTTCAGACTCCACATTGAGGACGGAAGCTATATAATTTAGGAGGCAGCAGTGGTTTTTCTCTGAAATTTTCTGTAATCTTTTCTGTTCAATAGGGGAATATAGATTCGTATTCAATCACTAAGGAAGGCTTGAGGCATCCGATTTAGATAAACAGTGTGCCATATAATTCTCTAGATTTGAGATGGGGAAAATGTTTTTACCCCCCCCCACCCCCCTCCCCACACACATATATTTGTGAAGAAACTAATTACTCTTGGTAGTTGTGAGTTGCAGTTATTTTCAATGAGGATTCATCTGGCTTTGAACAGAAAAGGCTGTAGGATTTATGGGCAAGTGGGTGGTATGTTTTTTTAATCAGTATACATTCATATAAATCCATATTATCCTATAAATTGGGGAAAAGAGCTTGGCTATTAAAAATGTTCAGGGCTCTTGAAAAACCAATAATGCCAAAGCTTTTTCAGAGAACTTTGAAGTTGAACTTTTTAAAGCACTTCATATTTTCTTAAGACAAGAAGAAGTGTTAATGACTAACTTGGCACAAAAGGTAAAACTTCTGAAATGGAAAAAAATTAAAGGAATTAGATTAGATTTCTTGAACACATTTATAACTCTTTTTAGACTAATTGTTTATTCTTATATAGGCCAATGTTAGCTAATATAGCTAATGCAGCTTTCCAAAAACTTTGCTAGAGATAATTCATATATACCTGCTACCTTTAGATAAACAGGAGGCCTTCTGCATATGAATATATGCATTCAGTCATTGGGCTACTACATCCAGATTCTGTTTTTATATTAGAAAAAATATGATATAGAAATAAAATAGATCACGATCCTACATATTACAGCGAACCTGGAAATCAGTGAGTCTCACAGGTCACTCTGAGTGGAGAGTGGTTATTTTCCCTCCACCGAAACTTCCATTTCAAATGCATGGTTTAATTTTATCCACCTGTTTTGCATAGACCACATATCAAGTATCAATTACCTTCTCTACTGGTTTGGAACTGGGAACACGCACATATGTGTGCTCACTTTGCTCATGTGCAGTGTTCTGCACGTGCACAGAACTTTCTGTCCGTGCACAGCGCGTCTGTGATGATGTTTGGGTGAGTGGGTGGAGCCTCCTGCCACCACCAATACCGGTTCGCCCGAACTAGGGAGAACTGGCAGAATACCATTTCTGGCGTAAACTATTTCCATCCTTGACTGCAGTACTTCTATTTGCTTAAATATTTCATTATCAATAACCTTAATTATGCCTATGAAGCCATTAATGATTAGTTAATCCACAAATAGTAATGATGGAGCCTATCATGAATAATGCAAATAAGGATGTTTTTCCTTCTCAAAAATCTTTTTTGCATTTTGTAGCAACTCTCTTTTCTTTGTTTTTTTTTCAAATTTAACCATTGTTAATATGCAAATTTACAGTAGATAATAACCCCCCAAAGGGAAGGACAGAGTCACCCTTGGGTTCTGTTTAGAAAATTGGAAATGAAGGGTGATTAATGCATTGGTATTAAAAGCATTCCCTTCTTACAGCCTTACAATTGTCTTCTTTTGGCCTGCTGTTCCTATATTCTTGTTTATTAGTATTGGAGCATCTTCAGAGAATTTCAAGGACAAACAATATTGCATATTATATTCAGCACCATCAAACTGTGGTATTTCTATTTTTCTTTCACCGTTTGCACAAAATTAGGAATACCTCCTAATGCAGTTGCAAACTTTACCCAGCAGATTTAATACAGGAAGGAAAAAATAAATGTTCATCCATGAAACACTTTTCCCCAAGCATCTTTTTGTCCATTAGATGTGGTACCACTGTGTTTGGTAAAAATAGAGAACCCATTAACTGCCTACAGACTTCTACTTACTCACTTCTGAAGCAGAAATTGTTCTGCTTTTTCACCTGGAAACATTTCTCCAGTCCAAAGCATCCAGTAACTCCTCTGCTGAAGTCCAGTAGGAAAATGGCTCCATATACTGGTAAATTGAAACAAAAACAAATTATATTCCAACAAGATCCATCCCTTTGCAAGAAGTTGAAGTACAAATGTTCATGGTTTGGACCCATCTTTGCCATGCAGTTACAGTGCCTGATTCAAATTCAGCTTAACTCCTACTGATGGAGATGTGTTATTTTATGTATTTATTTATGTACTGTATGTATTATGTTTAATATAGCCCATTTACTGGCAACAGTAACAAATAGTTATTATCGCCTATTTCTGGAATTTTGTTTCTCATCTAGCATGAGCTCTTCGGATTTCTTGATGTTCCCTTGATGTTCCCCCATTCCAGGTCTGACCAGATCTAACCCTCTTAGCCTTCTCAAAATCACCTACTTGTTATGACTGCTATCAAAGGATCAAAGGCAATTGAAGGATCCAAGCTGCAGGTCAAGGTTGCTTCCAGGAGAAATAGCTAGTTGCCAACTCAAACAGTTCATAGGAGTCCTCCATACTTGCAGAAGAAATTCAACAAGGAGCTGAAAATGTGGAGGATTTTCTGTGTAGATGATTGTGAAGGAGTCCTTGAGAAAAATGAAAGGGGTGTGTGTGGGTGTGTGTGTGTGTGTGTGTGCTCACACTCATGTGCACACATGTGCACACACATAGGCACACACACTCATCTATCTATTGAAGGAAGTCATGTTCCCTCATGCAGCCTAGAAAATGCTGCATCCACATTTAGTTAGGTGTTGAGTGAGATGTACGTATCCATTTCTTTCAACAATGTTGCCTGCTTACTGTCCTTAGTCAAAGATGCATCACTATGTCCTATTGCTTTGTTCTAACATCCAATTGTCTGCCTGTTTGATTGCCCAAACAAGACATTTAATGCAGTCTGGATTTCATTTTTATATTTTATTAGTTTATCAGAATATAAAATACAAAAATACATATAAAAATGAAAATAACTGGAAAATAGGAGAAGAAAGGGGGGAAGTTTATGGTAAAAGGGAAAAGAAAAAGCAAAATATTGACTTCTGACTCCTTTTGGTGCAGTAGAATAAGGTAATAACATACTTTTTTTTTTTACTTTTACTTAGTAATATACACTAGTATTTCTATAACAATAAACCTATCTAATCAGCAAAACTCAAAATCAAAGTTTCATTTTTTCACCTCAATCACAAAGTCCAACAGCAGTTCCAAGTAGAAACAAAATTACTTGTAATCTTTCCTTTAATCAAAGCAGTCATTTTTCCATCTTTGCTAACACCATCAATGTTTGCAACCATTTTGTCCATTGTAAGAATCAAAGTATCCTTCCATAATGCAGTCTGGATTCCGAGGGGGGATGGAATGCATTCCAGAATAGTAAGAAACAAAATTACTTGTAATCTTTCCTTTAATCAAAGCAGTCATTTTTCCATCTTTGCTAACACCATCAATGTTTGCAACCATTTTGTCCATTGTAAGAATCAAAGTATCCTTCCATAATGCAGTCTGGATTCCCAGGGGGGATGGAATGCATTCCAGAGTAGTAAGTAAGATAGTTTGTGTGAGAGAAAGCAAGTTCCTAAAATATACGCTTCATGTAGATAATACTTTGCTTCAGTTTGTCTATAGGTGTGAAAGAATAAAGACATCTGCTTGGAAGAATCACTATGTGTCTTTCTTGGTTTTTGGAGCCTGGCAAATATTATGCAAAGTAGTATAATCTAAACCCTCCTTTCATAATGGAAAAATAATAGCATCCTTCCCCACATCTGAAAGTATCAAGAAGTTACGAATGTAGGACATACAACACTACTTTCCAACTCCTCAATATTGTTGGTTGCAGGTATTGCAATATCTGCCACCATTGTACCTACATAGCTCTGCCTAAGGTTGTGTTGAACCTTGCTAGGCTACATAATTGGAGGTGCATATTCTATAACTGATCTTAAAAAATCCAGAAATGATCCCATATTTTTTATATGTGAAACCAAATAAATTGAGGAGGAGGAGCAGGAGGAAGAGGAGGAGGAGGAGGAGGAGGAGGAGGAGGAGCAGAAGAAGAAGAAGAAGAAGAAGAAGAAGAAGAAGAAGAAGAAGAAGAAGAAGAAGAAGAAGAAGAAGAAGAAGATGACTATTTAATGTAACAATTTTTAATAACACAGCTCTAGTTTCTGTAGTACACATTGGTGAAGTAGAACGGTGTGGCCAAAATTCAGAAGGAGGTCTAGTCACCTCACATTTTTTATGTAACAAATTTGATTAAAAGACATAAGCTTTCATGAATTACAAATTATTTTACTAGGGCTGGGAGGGAAGGGGTTGGGAAGAGCCATTTTTAATCAAATCTGTTAATCTGAAAAGATGCTACCAAACTCCTACTGATTTTTAATTTGTTCAGCCAGAGCACAGGTTATTTATATGTTTATTTTGATCACAGTTTAGCAGATATAGTATGCTTCATATTATTTGTATAGTAGAAAAGGGGAGTTGAAAACCTTGTCTTCTCTTGAATAAGATGAACAATCAATATA
Source organism: Thamnophis elegans (assembly GCF_009769535.1). Taxonomy (NCBI): domain Eukaryota; kingdom Metazoa; phylum Chordata; class Lepidosauria; order Squamata; family Natricidae; genus Thamnophis; species Thamnophis elegans. The sequence goes on from NC_045542.1 coordinate 74,145,766, forward strand.
CCAATGTTACACCACCTGCCATGAACACCAGTTGTGTTTTTAACAAGTGAATGCTACAACAGAGACTCCGCATCGATGGATGTCTTTAGACTTTCACATGCTGCGGCCTTCTAAAGGGCTGAAATGTTCTCCTCAAATCTCCTACTGTTTTGATTTAAAATGGGAAAAAAGGGGGTTTCAGGCAGACCGCTGCTTTGCTCTATCCAAATACACTGGCAACAGGATTTGGAAAGACAATTTTGAAGAATTCACTGTGCTGTGGTGAAACTTTACAACATGACAACTACGTGGGTGGGCACTAAATTATCATATAAAAGCAATGGAGAGGTTTTGCCCCAAATTATCACACAAACAAATATTCATTTATAGTGCATTTCAGTCAAATAAAATAAGATTGGGAATGGACATGTGCCAACATGTAAAACTTTGCACAAATAACAGAGCACACTTGATTTAAACTCTTCCTGACACTTAGGTTTGTGGGCCACTGTCTTATTTTTTCCATTGAATTCATATTGCTACATAGCCCTAGTGGTTATAAACAATAAAAATCCCCATTTTTAAACTTTGAAAATAATAATTGTTCTATTAACTGTAATAGAAATGAAAGACTTCAAAAACTATGAATCATAACATAACATGGTTTATGGTTTTTGGAAGGTAAAATGTCCATCGGACCATTTTCTTTTCTCCTCAGAACATTTTTACTTGAATTCTCGAATAGTCTTTCTCAAGATGGTTTTACAGACAACTCTGTGCCACCCCACCCCCTTTCCCTAGAGGACAGAAGGAAATAAATCAACTCCACTGTCAGGCCTCTGATTAAGTTATTCAAAAGCTGAAATAGTTTTGTTTAATGGATGTTTCTCATCACTACGTATAGACAACTGAATAATTTCTAATTATAAAGCTATGTTATTATTTGGCATTCAGTGAAAAAGATTAGAATACGGCAACTTGACATCTGTGGCTCTTTAAGCAATATTTCTTCAGAAATTAAGCCAATTTGTTTCCTTTTACTTTAGAATTTTTTGGTTCTGGCACCTGCCTTCTGGCAGAGCATCTCCCAATGATCCTACAAAGGATGTTGTAAGTCCTTGAAGTCCGCTTTGTTGTCAGGCATGGGGTAGGTTGTTTGTTGAGTCCAGGGGTGGATTCCTGCCAGTTCTAACTTCTTCTATAGAAGAGGTTCCACAAATCTATAGTGCCATTTAGAACTGGTTCCAGCTCTCCCCACCGCCCATCCGCACATCATCAAGATGAAGAGCGAGAGGAGGAAATCTGGAAGTTGAAGTCCTCAGATATACTTCAGTGCCAGAGTTCCTGAGCCAACATGACTGGAGGAGGAATTCTGGAAGTTGAAGTCCACAAGTCTTAAAGCTGTCAAGTTTGAACACCCGTGAGGTTTTTTTTTTAAGGGTTAGGGGTGCAAGGGTCTTGTAACCTAACAGCTTTAAGACTTCCATGCTTCAAATGCCAGAGTTTCTGAGCCAACATTTTGGTTGCTAAGCAAGAGCATTGTTAAATGAGTTTCACCACATTTTACAAGTTGGCCATGCCCACCCAGTCACATGGTTGGCAAGCCACTCCCACCTGGTCACATGGCTGGCAAGTCACTCCCACAAAGCAGGCCACACCTATAGAAGAGGTTCTAACAAAATTTGAAACCTACCACTGGTTGAGTCCTTGGTGACTTATTTGTATGTGGAGAGTGCAGGAGATAATAACAGCTGAACAATATTCAGGGTAACATAGAGGAGATAATAGTTTAGAGGCCTGCTTAAATGTTTCCCTCTGATTAGGGAAAAAAATAGACCCAAATGATATTCCTTGCCCAACTCTCAGATGAAGAAAGCATCAATGGCAGTGGAACTTTTTCCACCTTCCATCATTTATTTCTTCATAGTTGCCCAGACAGACACATCATCTTAACAGATATGGCCCTCCTTATTCCAAATTTAGTTGTGATTAACATGGCACAATACTTTGAGGTCACTTCCAGTATATTAAAAAATAAAATAAAGAAAAAATAAATAATAAAGAAAGAAAGAAAAATAAAGAAAAATCTGAAGGATTACTTGATTGAAAAGATGAACCAAATGTAGGTCCATCTTTGAACTTTTTCTATTCTAAACCTTGCAGGAAAATTGAACATATGATTACATATGTGTCTTTGGTTGATTTTAATAAAGAGCTAAAGCATATTTTGTTGAATAAGACACAATAGGCTGGATTTATACATAATGCCAAGTGATCAACTGTCATAATCCATATTTGAGATCTAGGTTTTTTTTAAAGGAATGGCAATTGCCTTGGGCCATACATATGGAAAGATCTGCAACTGAAGTACAGTTTTACATTTGAATCAATATTTTCCCTTCAATCAAAAAAAAAAACCCTAATTACCGGTAGTTGCAATATAATGACAAGAATTACTTCAGTTATTCAGGTTTCCTCACATGCTCACCATTCTACATTACTGATTTAAGTGGAGAACAAACAATAATGAAGAAAAAAAATTATGTTGATGTGAAATGGAGTGTGAAGCAAGGGTGTAGGTAGTGTGAGAGAGGTACTCCAATAAACCTTGTATTTTATTGATTCCCTCAACACACTGAGCCAAAGCCAAATAAACCGTACTATAACTTATAAATAAAGCTGTACTATAGCATGCTTTGAAAAGCACGCATTTCCTACTATCTGAGGGCTGTGCAATGAAATACAGATTTACTGTTCTACTGCTTCCCCCATCTCTCTCTAGAAATAAAATGCCTTGGTTTTGTTTCAGAGTGGAATAGATTGTGTGGCGTACAACTGGCTGACTTTCACTGTGTTGAATGAGGTATACTTTAGGACAGCTCTGCCTTTACCCCTGAGAGTGGAAATAGAGCCAGAATGCATGCTGCTTGAAGCTGTGGCTAATCTTATCTATTCAAAAGCTAACTTCCAGTACCAAAATATATTAGGGAACACCAGAGAGATTCACCTTATGATATTCTATTCCATACTGTTAAATCACAAATTTACAATTGGGTATAATTCAGAGGTGGGTTCCTACCAGTTCAGATTGGTTCAGCCAAACCGGTAGTGGTTTGATGGCTTGGGCCGCTGGAACCAGCAGCAACCCAAGCCTGCCACACTCCTGAACTGGTTCTCCAGGCAGCACCAAAGGCACCGCCATGTTGTTTTTGCTTCTGTGCAATTTCTATTGCACTGCACATGCGCGAAGTGCACATACAGCACAGCCATAAGCAAACCGGCAGTAGTGATTGACAGAACCCATCCCTGGTATAATTTTTATGAAGTTAGGGCAATGATAAATATTTCAGGTTTGGTTGAAACGTACATTGATTTTCATGTATCAACAATTTCATGCAGTGTATCTATCAAATTTAGACAGTAAAAGCATTTTCTAAAAAGTGACTAGCACAGTAAAGTAGAAAAAATTACTAGCAGTTTTACTTTTTTTGTATATGTGAGTGCAGTATCTCTGGATCCTGATGAATGATGTAAAATATGTGGCAGCAGGCATTCTGGCTTTTTTATTTCAGCATCAATGTAATTTTTCCTCCAGATTCTATATTAACTAATGAATATATGCATTTAAACTCAAATAGGGCAATATTGGAATGTTCCATCTATGGCTTTATACACCTTTCATCTCTATTTAGAAAACTATCTTTTGCATGTTCAGATAAAACAAAAATGGGACTGTGCAGGCATAGCAATAACGGGCATTAACATAATTTCTCTTTAGAAGGTAAACAAATAAATTCTATTAAGGTTTCTATAATTTTGCAGATATTCTCTAGTAACAGGATAGAACAATCTGTTCCCAAGTGTAGTAAAGTGCTAAACTGCACTATATGCTACATTTCATTTATATATTTCTCTTCATTGGCTTTGAAAAATATTTGAAAAAATATACACTTTTAGTCTATTGCAGGGGTGTCAAACTTGCAGCCCATGAGCCACATGCTGGCCATGCATAGACCCCGTTTAGTGAAGGTGAAAAAGTCCCAATATGTCATGTGACAATGTTGTGATGACACAAGTTTGACACCCCTAGTCTATTGGATATTTTATATGTCTGAAGAAGCATTAATAATGAATATTCATTTATTGTGATATTTATAAAGTCACTGTTTCAATACAATGCTAGGTAGTTTACAGTGCATAAAAATATACTAATACAATAATATAAATGTAATATTATATACTGCAAATCAGTGGTGGAATTCAGCCAGTTCGCATCTATTCAGGAGAACCGGTTGGTAACTTTCTAAGTAGTTCAGAGCTGTTGGAGGAAATCTCCTTTTGTTTTTTTCCACTTTACAGGACTAATCCTGTAAGGAAGGCAGAAAGGAAACATTCTGGTGTTGTTTCTAGACTCAACTTTATTGCCCTGCTTACAGAAACTGCCTCCATCAAGCGTCCATCAACCTGAGTGACCTTGAGTTGGCCACGCCCACCCAGTCACATGACCACCGAGCCCCACCTACCCAAATGGTCATTAGGGAAGAGAACCTGTTGTTAAATTATTTGAATCCCACCACTGCTGCAAATGTAATCGAACTTAAATGTGTATTGATGTCGCCAGAATCAATCTCAAAAGGCACTCTGGAAAATCCACGTGTTTATAGCTTTCCAGAATAATGTAAGAGTAAGAGCCATCTTAGTTATCATTCACTATCCGGGATTTTGGATTGAAAACTGAATCATACTTGTGTTTATTCATTAGGAAATAACAAATATGTATGAAATTCCAGATTAGTTTATCCTTTTTTCCTATTAGATTTTATTACAGTCAAGAATGGAAAGCTATCAGAACTGGATCAGAAAAAAATATGGAAAACATTAATATTTTTTAATATCTTTAAAAGAGCATGCAGAAGATGATAAACTTAATGCTTCAGTCCCACTTACTCCAGCTTCAACTTCTCCCTTCTTGAAGAAAAAAAATCTATAGTGAGGGGTAATAGCAGGAGTTCAGCAAATTGCTAGACAGCAAAAAAACTCATCCAAAATGAAGCACTTGGGGTTCTCTGAAATCCAATGCTAGTCTTTCTTTCTTCTTACATTTGGAGCTAAGAGGTTATTCAAATGGAGATAGATAGATAAATATAGCTATGCTTTATTTTACAATAACCTTTCCTACAAAACAACATCAAAAATTTTAAGTTAGCTACATGCTTCATGATGGAAATAAAAGACTAAGTATCATCAAATTGTTGAATGCCACCCAGAGTCCATTTTGGTGAGATGCGAAGCTATATAAATTAGATGAATGAATAAAAGTTGATTGTTGTTGATCACATTAAAGGTTCTTTCCTTCAATGTTGCCTTTTTAATCTCTCAGTGATGCATTTGTTGCTTTATATAGCTATCCCAAGGGGTTCTCCATCAAATCATTAAATATATTCTATACGCATAGTGCTATTGTACCCTTAAGTGTTAAGCCAGTGATGGTAAACCTTTTGGGCTCAGCATGTCAAAAATTCAGAAACTGCTGAACTTAACTCTGTTGATATGTCATGTACACAGCTACCTTCCTGAACAAAAGAGAAACAAGTTGTTTCTATGTATTTATATTTTTTAAAAATACAATACATTCATGTCTATGTGATGTGCAAATCACTTAACTTGAGGTGATATTCTTTTTCTGTTGACAGGCCCCTGTGGCCTACTTGAGGCAAGTCTGAGTAATATGAGATCTTCATTCTTCATTTGGACAATGCTCTTCCATAGCCTTTACAGACTTCAAAAACCATGTTGAAAACATTCTACATTCTTAAATGATTTTCAGAGACGTTGCAGGACACAGAGCTTCTTCACATGACTTCTGGAAGATCGAGAGGCCGTGTGAGAACATACCCTATTCTCACAAAGCCTCTGCAGCATCTGAAAATCATGCAAGAATGGGACTTGTTTTTGAAAATAATAGGTGCCGGATCTTGGTAGATGCTGGCATTTCACCCAAAACATTGTGGTATATCTCTTTGGACATGCATATCATAGGTTCATTTCATTTCATTTCATTTATTGAATTTCTAGGCCACCCAATCCCGAAGGACTCCAGGAGGCTTACAGAAATGAAAAATTATTAAAAAAGAATTAAAACAATGAGACACAACAAAGTTAAGAAAAAGCACAACATACACCCAATCAGAGAGGGGACAGACCTCAATCAAGAGGTCAACGGCCCCAGGCCTGCCAGGTTTTAATAGCTTTGCAGAAGGCCATGAGAGTAGGTAGGGCCCGGATCTCTGGGGGCAGCTCATTCAATAAGGCCGGAGCGGCAACAGAGTAGGCCCTACCCTAGGTGTCGCCAGCTGGCATTGTCCCGCTGAAGGCACCCGGAGAAGGCCCATCCTGTGCGATCTTATTGGTCTAAGGGAGGTATGTGGCAGAAGATGGTCTCGCAGGTATCCAGGTCCTAGGCCATGTAGGTTCACCATAACTATGTAAAGCTATCAACACTTGACACAATTCTGGTGTGCTAGATGAGGTTACTCAATGGATCAGAATGGAGAGAGTCATTACACTCCATGTGTCCTTTTTATAACTTCTAAAGCATTTTTGAAGGAATATGTAAGTAGTCTTCTTCAATAGTGGTGATGTGCTCATGATAATTCTCACTAACAAATAACCCATCGGTTGGGGATGTGGAACTTTGATGGTAATTATTTTTGTTGTTAGAGGGCCTTTTTTGTTTTTAACAGTTTTATTGCTTTATAATATGTTACTCCTGAGGAAGTGGACAAGACCATGGGAGCTGTAAGTGCCTCCACATGTGTACTGGATCCGTGCCCCTCCTGGCTGGTCGCTAACAGCAGGGAGGTGACACGGGGCTGGATCCAGGCGGTTGTTATCGCCTCCCTTCGGGAGGAGTTCTTTCCTCCCACTTTAAAGGCGGCGGTGGTGAGACCCCTCCTGAAAAAAGCCATCTTTGGATCCAACCGTTTTAAATAACTATCGTCCAGTCTCCAACCTTCCCTTTGTGGGGAAGGTTGTTGAGAAAGTGGCGGCCTTTCAGCTCCGGCGGTCCTTGGAGGAAACCGATTATCTAGATCCCTTTCAGTCGGGATTTAGGCCTGGCTACAGCACTGAAACCGCTTTGGTCGCACTGACCGATGATCTCTGGAGAGCCAGGGATGGGGGTCAAGCCTCCATCCTAGTGCTCCTTGACCTCTCAGCGGCCTTCGATACCATCGACCATGGTATCCTTCTGCGATGACTGCGGGAGGTGGGGGTGGGAGGCACCGTTCTACGGTGGTTCTCCTCTTACCTCTCGGACAGGTCGCAGTCGGTGTTGGTTGGAGGGCAGAGATCGACCCCTAGGCCCCTGAATTATGGGGTGCCGCAGGGTTCGGTCCTGTCCCCCCTCCTGTATAATATCTACATGAAGCCGCTGGGTGAGATCATTTGACGGCACAGGATAAAATACCATCAGCTTGCGGACGATACACAGTTGTATCTGTCCGCCCTGTGCCAACTCAGTGAAGCGGTTGACGTGATGTGTCAGTGCCTCGAGGCTGTTAGTGTCTGGATGGGGATTAACAAGCTTGCACTCAATCCGGATAAGACCGAGTGGCTGGTGTGTTTCTCTTCCACTATTTGGCCAAGTTTTCCATCTCTCAGGCTGGGGGGTCAAACAGTACGCCCCTCAGACAGGGTTCACAATTTGGGAGTCCTCCTGGACCCACAGCTGACTTTTGAACACCATTTGTCAGCTGTGACCAGGGGGGCATTTGCCTAGGTTCGCCTGGTGCACCAGTTGTGTCCCTATCTGAACTGGGAGGCCCTCGCAACAGTCACTCGTGCCCTTGTGACTTCTAGACTGGACTACTGCAATGTGCTCTACATGGGGCAGCCTTTGAAGAGCATTTGGAGACTTCAGCTTGTCCAGAATGCAGCCGCATGAGCGATTGTGGGTGCACCTTGGTACGCCCACGTTACACCTATCCTCCACGAGCTGCACTGGCTGCCTATTGGTCTTCGGATACGCTTCAAGGCGCTAGTCATCACTTATAAAGCCCTTCATGGTATTGGACCTGGGTACTTGAGAGACCGCCTGCCTCCAATAGACCGATTAGATCCCGCAGATTAGGCCTCCTCCGAATTCCATCCACTGGCCAATGCCGATTGGCGACCACCTGGAGGAGGGCCTTCTCTGTGGCTGCTCCGGCCCTCTGGAACGAGCTCCCCGTGGAGATTCAGACCCTCACCACCCTCCAGGCTTTCCACAAAGCTCTCAAGACCTGGCTGTTCCGACAGGCCTGGGGCTGATGAGTTCCTGTCCCCGCTCGAATGGTGTGTCTGTTGAGTTGCTTTTAAATTGTGGTACTGTCTGTCCATGTCTTTTTCGCCCTATTTATATCCCCTACCCCCCCTGACTTGAGTTGTGAGCCGCCCTGAGTCCCCTCAGGGAAAAGGGCAGCATAGAAATATAATAAATTCAATTCAATTCAATACAAAAAAAAGAATACAAAAACAAATAGTAGGAAAAATAGGAAAGGGAAAAGTGTGGAAAAGAGTGGGGAGGAGAGAAAGAAAAGGCATTGATTTCTGACTTCCTTTGGTACAGAGGAATAGTGTATTAACATCAAATCACAACTGTTTACTTTTACTTAGTAGTTTAAACTATCAATTTCTATAAAAACAAATCTAATCAGTTAAACCCAGGGGTGGTATATACCTACCTTCCCTACCGATTCGCAAAAAGCATGCGCACATGCGCTTTTGACAAAAGAAAGACTCTAAATTGGATGCCATAGAGCCAGGCATGGGTGAGCAGAGATACCCACGATTTCCGCTACTGGTTTGGGTGCTTCGATCCGAACTGGTAAAATACTACCTCTGGTTAAACCCAAAATCAAAGTTTCGCTTTTTCTACCTCAAGCACAATATCCAGAAGCAGTTTCCAGATAGAAACAAGGGCCTTCTGTCCAGACTCATGGAACTGTATTTTGTTGTTTTCTTCTTATTGTTCTTATTTTTCTTTCACTTTGTGAGCACAGTAGAAGGATAGGTAGATCGAGAAGAAACTTACTGAGCTGGTGCTGAATTTAGCTTCAGTGTGATTTTTGATTCAAACTGTCATCATACAGGAACATTTGACATTAAAATTTTGATATTCCTTTAAGATATTATTGCAGCTATATTTTAAATGTAAATATATCAGTACTAATCTCAATTCCTAGCTTTGGGAGATGAGTAATAACTTGGAAAGCTTTTGGTGTATGCAGAAGGTTGGCAAACGTGATGCTTCAATCTATTTACTAGTTGAAATGCTTGAGTCAGCTTCCAAGTAACTTTGTTATGGTACATTAGTAGTCAGAACATAAACATCCCTAGACTCCTGTAATTTTTCATGCAAAGCCAAATTGGAAAAAGGGTTTTGGAATAAGGGAACAGAGCAGCCTTGTTGGCATTCTAAAGTTGCACTGATATAGCTCTGCTTGAAAGGCCAGTAATTTCTCCAATATGACATTTGCTTAAATTGTTCTATGGACTACAAAGTATTGCATAGTGGCTTATTGAAACCTGAACCTTGACTAATTTATTCACATGTTTTTTCCAAAATGGCTTGTGCTTTGGGAAAACACTTGATTAGTAAGTACACCGAGTGCAGAAAAAATGGTAATGAAGTTAGACTGCAGAAAATGTTGATTCAAGGGAGTAATTTCTTTCAATCAAAGCACATATTTTTATAGCATCAGAATTGTTCTATATGCAGATGAAATATGCACGTGGCCTTAAAATATGTACTCTCCATATCAAATTCTCTTTTTTGTTTCAATGAAATTGGAGAAAAATTAGGCGATATCCCCAATGGGACAATATAAGATTAGCATAGTAGACATTTCTAGATAACTCTATCCCCTGTAATATGCTGCAATTTCAGGTACCAAGTTGGTATTAAATTGTTTCAAATGTTTCCCTGGAAAATGATTATTTAATCTATAATGTGAGAATGTAACTGGGATGTGCAATCCAGTGACGTGCGGTGACGGTTACTGTTGGTGAGGCAAGACTGCAGCAGCGGCGAGAAGCAACATCCACGGCACTGTGTCCGACAGGCGTCTCGCATTTATGGCAGACATAAACGCGAGATGCCTGTCGGACACAGTGGCGGGGGTGTTGCTTCTCGCTGCCGTCGCGCTCCACCTCCTTGCCCCCTGCCTCCTCTGATGAACAATCCTGCTGCCCCGGCCTGCAGCCAGGCCACCCACCCCTTGCCCGACCTGCTCCCTGCCTGGACTCACCGCTCTTCTCCTCCTCCTCCTCCTCATCCCCGCTCGATGCCGGGCTAGCTGCAGGCCGGGGCATCAGGATTGTTTGTTGGAGGAGGCGGGGAGGCAAGGTGGTGGAGCGCGACAGCAGTGAGAAGCATCTCAGATGGAGCCGGGACATCCGGAAGGCAAGCCAGCACTTCGGCATGCCTTTAAGTGCCGGCTTGCCTTCCGGGTGTCCTGGCTCCATCTGAGATGCTTCTTGCCGCCGTCGTGTTCCACCGCCTTGCCCCCCCACCTCCTCATACGAACAATCCTGCTGCCCCAGCCTGCAGCCAGCCCACCCACCCCCGCCCGACCTGCTCCCGGCCTGGACTCACCGCTCTCCTCCTCCTCCTGCTCCTCCTCCTCCCCACTCAATGCTGGGCTTTAAAGGGGTCTCCCCTCCCTAGCCAGCCAGCCCACCCAGCCAATTCCTCCCCCCACCACTACTGTGTCCAACAGGCCAGGTGTCTCGCATTTATGGCGGACATAAATGCGAGACGCCTGGCCTGTTGAAACACAGTGGCGAGAACGTCCCTGCCGCTTCCGTGCTCTGCCACCTCGCCCCCCTGCCTCCTCCGACCCCACCACTGTGAAGAAAGAAAAAAACACACACACAAACCTCACAATAAAAATTATTTTTTTTATTAAATTACAAATTACAAATTAAATTACAATAAATTTGAATCCACCCCTCCCTCCATCTGATCCACCTTTTCCAGCTGTGGAAACTCTCTCAACTCTCCTCTTGTCCACCCAACGTAAGCGTGCTCAATGTAAGTGTGCTCATAAGGCATGATTCGCTGCTCCCCGATCAGGAGGCGGGAGAATCAGTGCCTCTTTTGCATATGAAAGTGTTCGGTTTTTAACTCCTCCTTAACTTTTAAAAGGCGAACAATTCCTTAGGCAAAAGAGGCCCCGAGTTCTCTGGCCTCCTCCCATAGTTAACACTGAGAGCAGACACCAAGCCACTGTGACTTTGAATCTGGTAGCAACTACCCTGGCTTTAATTATTTTAAAAAAAATATTTAAAATTCTTCCTTTCCCTCAGGAGACTGGTGAGGCCCCGCCTCCCCTGCCTCTAGTGACTGCACGTCCCTGGTGCAATCCTGTTACACATCTCAGTTACAGTCTCACATTATAGATTGCTACAATTCCTACGATCCTACGATTTCTACGATCACTATAAATCTGATTGAATTAATTAGTTTATTATAATTTGATATGTTAGAATTATAGTTTAATATGTTAGGAATATAAATATAAATTATAACATAAATGAGCATATGTTGAGAAAGAACAACCTGCATTGCATTTATTGCATTTATGGCTACTTTCAAAATCTACCACAACGCTGCACAATTTACTGCCTTTAATAATTGTATTCAAACATCCTTAGAAAACAATAGGAACAGCCTTATCTTCCACACATGCTATTGATGTGCAATGTATCCCGCATGGAGAGCTGTCAGTATGCTTTCCAATGCAACAATTTAGATCAATAGTTTGAGTAGGAGTCAATTACAAGGACAATAATTCAGAAACTGCAGGCCACTTAGATGTTAACTGAATTGTGATTTCCTGTGCATTAGAAAAATGTCAGTAATTAAACCCGATGTAGCCAATGCACTGTGAATACCGAACTCCTGAACTTAATCACACATTTGTTCCCTTAACAAATTATTGCAGGCACTACAAATATATCTTTCAACTTTTGTGCAATTAAGCACAGAGTTAGTTCACACAATAATATGTCTGTGACTATCCTTGGACATGAACGTGCTTGCAAATATCTTGGCGAATTACCTTGAAGCAGTTTCTATCATCACAAGAACTTTTCAAATCCATTGAAATCATAATAATTTATTTTAATTAGATTTTAGCCTACTTTTATTACTTTATAAGTAAGAAATGCAATGAACATGTATAATATTTCTTCCTCTTCCTATTTTCCCCACAAGAGTCCTGTGAGATAGATTATGCTAAAAGAGAATAACTGCTCCAAAGCCAACCCGCCAGCTTTCATGCCTAAAATAGGACTAGAACTCACAGTCCCCTGGTGTCTAATCCGCTGCCACAGCCAATCCAATTCCACCAATAATAATTAAAAAGATGCTAAGTATATTGGAGACACGGTGGCTCAGTGGCTAAAACACTGAGCTTGTCGATCAGAAAGGTCAGGAGTTTGGTGATTCAAATCCCTACCACCACGTAATGGAGTGAGTTATTGATACTTCCCCCAGGTTCTGCCAACCTAGCAATTCAAAAGCATGTAAAAATTTAAGTAGAAAAATAGGAATCACCTTTGGTATTTCTCATGCTGGCCACATGACCACAGAGTTGTCATCAGACAGTGCTGGCTCTTCAGCTTAGAAACGGAGATGAGCGTTGCCCCTTAGAGTTGGGAATGACTCGCACATATGTGCGAGGGGAACCATTACCTTTATCTTAAGTATATTTTATGTTCTGCTGTATCATGGTCCATTTCTCATGCATTCATATCACTAAGCAGGATTCATACTGAGGGGGTGGAAAAGACCCAATATCAGATCCTCTAAACTTTGAAGAGTTAAAAATCTTGTCTTGTGGGACACTGCTTTTCATGCTAAAGACTATGAGTTTTCAAACTTTTTCACCCTTGAAACCTATTACTTAAAAAAAAAATCCTGGTTCCCCTGATCACGAAACAAAAGTCTAGTCTAGTCAAAGCAAATTAGCTGCCTTCAAATTATTACTTCTTTTCCCTTAATTGCTCATGAAATCCCATCAATCACACCTCTTGAAGAATCCTGAAGTCATCTGTCCGGTGGACAACCAATTTAGGACATTTAGTTTAAAAGAATTGTTATGCAATTTTGTAAGAATAAGATTTAATTATCAGGTTCTTTTTTCCAATTTAAAACAGATTATAAAGAGAAATAGTTCTTTTGATAAGCTTAGTACTTTGGTGATAGTGTGAAATCAAAGTGGAATGGTGTGTTTTTAAGATCCAGAATAATTATTTATCAGCCCAATCTAAGGTGCTTCTTCAAAGAAGACAATTCCAATTTCATATAAACTATTTTTGAGAACATTGCTATTATATCTATCTCTATACTAATTAGCAATAATTTTTCAACCAAGGTACATCAAGTGAGTTAACTTACAGAATGCAACTAAATTCCAGGATCCATGCCTCCCATGAAATTAATATTTTGCAAATTTATACAATATTTAATGACACAAAGTTTATCATTTTGTGACACAATACAGAATGTCATATGACAGGCCTGTCTAACTGGCCTGCACGTAACATATCCAGTCCACGGCCAGATATGTCACATGCAGGCCATGCCCATCCTGGTTCCCCAAAGGCAAAAAAAGCATCGCAATCTGGCCTATGACGCGATTGAGTTTGACACCAGTGTCATATAACATTTCCCATAATCAACTGCTGGTGTTTGTGCTTTACAGTTCAACGTGGACTATTTTCAATGCAGCTATATCTCTGAATAACTCCCTGAATTTTTAAAAACTTTCAGTGAAGGCAGAAGCTCCGTCACTGTTGAAGGCATTAAGGAATCTGATAAGAAAGTATCTCTGAAACAATGACCCAATGGATCATAGGCTGTGTGGCATACCACTAAAGCTTTCCTGCCTGCCTGTCGTCTTCAATTAGTGAAAAAGGCAGTCATAGGGCAGAGATTTTTGAATGAAAGTACTAGTATACCAGTGGTGGGTTTCAAAAAATTTTCGAACCTACTCTGTGGGTGTGGCCTCCTTTGTGGGAGTGGCTTGCCGGCCATGTGACCTGGTGCGAGTGGCTTGCCGGCCATGTGTTTTCTCTCTCTCTCTCTCTCTCTCTCTCTCTCTCTCTCTCTCTCTCTCTCTCTCTCTCTCTCTCTCTCTCTCTCTCTCCTCTTCCTTTTGTCTCTCTGTCCCTTTTTTCTTTCATCTTTCTCTCACTTTTTCTTTCTTTTTTCTTTTTTCTTTTTTATTTCTTCCTTTCTTTCTCTTTCTCTCTCTGTGTGAGTCTGCCTGTCTGTCTGTGTGTGTGTGTGTCAGTGGTGGGTTTCAAAATTTTTTGGAAGCTCTTCTGTAAGTATGGCCTGCTTTCTGGTGGAACCTCTTCTAACCGGTTCGGTAGATTTGATGAACCGTTTCTACCAAACTGGTGCGAACTGGTAGGAACCCACTTCTGTAGTATACACTAATTTAAAACATATGTACAAAATCTGGAACCCATTTTGCCCGTGGAATTAAAATTTCGAGGATCTTCAGAATAGTTGCATTTGCAAAGTTGAGGTTACTGTAGGGCTGCCATAATTAACCGAGGTCTTGTGATTGTAATTTCTGATGCCCACTGCCAGCTTCTTACAAACAAAGTCAATTGGAAAGCTGGCAAGAATTCAGAAGACCCTCCTACTCCCACTGGTTCTTTTTGCCCATTCATGGTCATTCTGTTTCTCTCTCTAAGTAAGTAAATATTGACAATGGATGTCCCAATGTGTCATAAGTAGTATGTCTAGTAGCACTGTAGAAGTAGAAAATAATGTTGCAATCCATAATAAAATATGTGTTACATTTATAAAATATGCAAAACTATTAGTTAAAAGGCCATAATATTAAAACCATTTATATCAGGGCTGTCAACTCGCATCATCACGGCAGCATCACATGATGCATTGGGACTTTTTCTCCCTTTGCTAAACTGGGTGTGGGTATGGCCAGCGTGTGATGCACCCAGCCCGCGGGCCATGAATTTGACAGCTTTGATGTATATGAATTTGTGTATTCATCTGTTCTCAAGATATAAATTTAGAAGAACATTTTCACTTTTCAGATGCTTTTTTTGCTTTTTTGTGCTAGGCATTCTACACACATACTTACAAGATACCAACACACTTACAAAGCATAAAGTTGTCTGCTTTTTTGAAAAAAAAATGATCAGAACTGTTGAATATCGAAGCTTCACTTATAAAATATACAATCTTTTTTATTTTTTTTAAAACACAAATAATACCAACAGTATAAATACAACTTAATTAAAAAAGAAAGAAAGAAAAGGGAAAAGGCACATATTACAGTGCACCCCCACCCCATGGAGACCTCTCCCCCACCTTATATTTCTTAGATATACGATATATACCAATTGTGCCCTTATACTCTCGAAAACAACATGTATTCTTGAGTAGGTTTATTCCCTTTGTTTTCCACCAACACCGATTTTATAAAATCCACCCATATTTCATTATAATTATTTACCTTAATCATCCCTTTTTAAAAATTTAATTTCTGTTGTTAATTTAACATTTGTTGCCATACTCCAAATTTCATTATACCACTTGCTAAGTCCTCGACTTGCGACCGGCCGCAAGTCTTCAACTTACAATTGACAGCCGGCAACAGCTCAGCTGCGCCTGATTGGCTAGGGCACAGCTGGCTGAGCGTGGGCTGCCCGAAGCATTCCTATTGGTCGCCCTGCTTGACAGCTCTTGTATAAATAGCTGTCAAGCAGGGCGAGGTGCTGAATCACTGTACATAGTTGTTGTTGCTGTTCTTTCAAATAAATCACTGTTCTTTCAAATAAATCGCTGTTCTCTTACCTCATCCACCTCACACCTCATCTATTCCTTCAAACTTAACACCACTCATTTCTTTGAATACCCCAATTTTGTCACCAATATTTAGCCATCACTAATCGAGCTGCCGGTATCAAATTTACAATTAATTCCTTTAAAAAAATATATATATCCCGTTTTTCCACTAGCAACAATAATGCAATCCATCTCTAGATTTACATTCAACAGTGGTCTAATTTCTCTAAACACCATGTCCCATATTTTTTGTGCACAATCCCACCACATATGTTTATATGTTCCAACCTCTTTCTTGCACATCCAACAAATATTTGTATATTTATCATCTATTTGATTTAATTTACATGGTGTTAGGTACCACCTCCATATCACTTTATATCCATTTTCCTTAACTCTAACTGACATATTCCTATATACTCTTCTTATCCAAATATTTTTCCAATCATTATCATTTATTTCTCCCAAATCTGCTTCACAAAATAATTTTAAACCTTTTGCCTGTTCTACTAATTCAGTTAATATTCAATATATTTTCCCTATTCTTCCTTTTCCCTATGTATTCTTCGTTCATTTCACATTCTTTTATAATCATTTCAAATTTTGTTAACTGTCTTTGTCCTTAAATCTTTCTTCCATTTTTATCCATTTTTCTAATTGTATATCTGCTAAAATGTTTTTTGGTTGTGTTTAGCTGTATTCTTTATCTTGTTCTTCCAATCTTCCTATTTATTTATCTGATTTTCTTTGTAAAATGAAACCATATGTCCACTTCCCAGTTTTTCCCCCTTTGCAACTGTTTAAATTCCTGGACATCTAGAAAGAGACAGTGAAATATTACATTCTATATGAAAGACAGTTGGGAAGAAGACTTGAGATTAAAAGGATATAGCCCAAATATTACTGTATAGGTGAAACTCAAAAAATTAGAATATTGTGCAAAAGTTCATTTATTTCAGTAATGCAACTTAAAAGGTGAAACTAATATATGAAATAAGAGTCATTACATGCAAAGCTTGCAAAGCTTTTTCCAAAGGCACCAAAAACTGGTTCAATGACCGTAGGATTACTGTGCTTGATTGGCCTCTCCATTCTTCCTCCATACTCTGGGTCCTTGGTTTCCAAATGAGATGAAAAAGTTGCTCTTATCAGAAAAGAGGACTTTGGACCACTGAGCAACAGGACTTTGGACCACTGTGCTTCATTAAGACCAGGGTCAATGCAGCCGTCTACCAGGAGATTTTGGAGCATTTCATGCTTCCTTCTGCAGATGAGATTTATGGGGATGCTGATTTCATTTTCCAGCTGCTCACACTGCCAAAAGCACCAAAACCTGGTTCAATGACTGTTGGATTACTGTGCTTGATTGGCCAGGAAACTCGCCTGACTTGAACCCCATAGAGAATCTATGGGGCATTGCCAAGAGAAAGACGAGAGACATGAGACCGAACAATGCAGAAGAGCTGAAGGCCGCTATTAAAGCATCCTGGTCTTCCATAACACCTCAGCATTGCCACAGGCTGATAGCTTCCATGCCACACCTCATTGAGGCAGTAATTGCTGCAAAAGGAGCCCAAACCAATACTGAGTACATATGCATGCTTATACTTTTCAGAGGTCTGATATTGTTCTATTCACAATCCTTGTTTTATTGGTTGGATGTAATATTATAATTTTCTGAGATGGTGGATTTGGGGTTTTCATGAGCTGTACACTACAGTCATCACAATTATGACAAATCACGGCTTGAACTATCTTGCTTTGCATGTAATGAGTCTTATCTCATATATTAGTTTCACCTTTTAAGTTGAATTACTGAAATAAATGAACTTTTGCACAATATTCTAATTCTTCGAGTTTCACCTGTATTCTCCCCTTAAGAAATAAAATACCAAAAGATAATAATGCATATTTAGCCCATCAGGATTATGTTATTTAAAAGGATTTTTGAATTCAGAATGAAAGAAAAACTGGCAGTTGGTAATAATGTACCCTCTGGGAAAAATATTTCAAAAGCAGAAGTGAAATATATTAGAACTGATGTTTACAATAAAAAAAAATCTAATTAAGTGCAGCATCTATGAAAATAAAACCTTCTCGGTGAAAATGTATTTTTTTGAAATACTGCTGGATTGTGCTCAAGTACGAAATGGCTAGATGAACAATAGGTTTATTTTATGATTCAAAAATTTCTGGCCCACAATTTATGTAGAACAGAGTTTCTTTTTTTCTAAAATAAGCTTGCCAAAGATAATAAAACATAGAACATCAAATACTTTCCTCCAGTTACAAAAATACTGAAAATAACTGCAGACCAGACTGAAACCAGAAAATAAAGAACTTCAAACTCAACTTGACTCCTGATTAATATCCGATTCTAATTTTCTTTGTATTTCTATGGAAATATGAAAATGGTGTCTTCATGTTTTTGAATTCCAGCTTGTTTCTCTTGAGGCAATCCCTCAAGTAACTACAGGTAGTTTTCTACTTTTTACATTTTGGGCCCAAAATTTCTATTGCTAAGCAAGACAGTGGTTAAGTGAGTTTTACCCGCATTGTATATTGTACCTTTCTGGCCACAGCTGTTAAGTTAATCACAAGGTTATTAAGTGAATCTGACTTCCCCAATTACTTTGCTTGTCAGAGGCTGATCACACAAAAGGTGATCAGCCTCACATAACCCCAGGACATTGCGACCGTCATAAGTGCATGTGGGTTGCCAACCTTCCAATTTTGATCACATGATCGTGGGGATGTTGCAATGGTTGTGATAACTTTCAATGCTTTTGTAACTTTTACTAGTCACTAAAAAATGGTTGTAATTCAAGGACTACCTGCATGTCTTATGCTATATAGGTACCAACCAACACTTTGAATCACACCCAGAGGCAAAATAGCAACCAATGAATTTTGTGAAGCCCACATCATTACAGCCACATGAAGAGTGCATTACTTTAATCACGCCACAAGGTTATCAGGTCACTGAAGGGCTTTCCAGTCAAGGAAATAACAAGTGAAACTCTGCAAAGGCCTTTCTGGCCACAGGTGTCATTTGCTCAGTGAATAGGAGTTGTGACTCCATGAACAACCCCATATTGCACACCCTTCTTGAATGAGGAAGTATAACTCCACCCAAGGTCAGAGACATTTGATTTTATTTTATTATATTTATATGCCGCCCTTTTCCCCCGAAGGGGACTCAGGGCGGCTCACAATTCAAATCAGGGAAGGGGGGTACAGACAAAAAATAAAAGACGAAACATAACAATACATAATTTAAAAACACACAACAGTCATACCATTCGAGACGGGGGCAACAGCTCTTTAGCCCCAGGCCTGTCGGAACAGCCAGGTTTTAATGGCTTTGTGGAAGGCCTGGAGGGTGGTGAGGGTTCGAATCTCTACGGGGAGTTCGTTCCAGAGGGTCGGAGCAGCCACAGAGAAGGCTCTCCTCCGGGTAGTCACCAGTCAGCACTGGCCGGCGGATGGAATTCGGAGGAGGCCTAATCTGTGGGATCTAATCGGTCTAGTGGAGGTGATTGGCAGCAGGCGGTCTCTCAAGACAGAATGCCCTTAGGACTGGATGGCCCAAATACTCACAGCTACATGAGGGTTCTCCCTTATTCAGATCTGCATGGCCGCTAAGCAGTAGAACATAACCTAATCAGCCATACTTTGCCATCTAAGGGTCAAAAAATGTAATTAGTTCATCAGCATATCTGTAAAGCAAATCACAGGCCAGTGGTTGACCTCACCCACCACTTTCATGTAGATGTTGAAAAGAAGGGGGGATAGAACCCTGTAGCACCCTGTACAAAAACTGACTAGGAATGATCTTTCTCCCCAATCAACATCAACTGGAACTGGTCCTGGAGAAAGGAAGAGAGCCACTATAGAACAGGGGCCCCAATTCCCAACTCATGAAGCCAGCAGAGAAGGACACTGTGGTCAAAAGTATCAAAAAATATTAAGAGATCAAGGAGCCTGAATCCTAACTCTTTTTATCTGCTTTGGGATCAAGGTCAGCAGCATGATTATTAAAATTATTATATCAGGAAATGATTTGAGTAGTACTGAGTCAACTATATATATTTACTATAATAATTGCCCTAGTTATTCTATAGAAGCTATTTTGCGCATACATCAATTAATGTACCATGCAGGAGTTTAAATGGATCTTAATCTATAGTTCCATTAACATTAGAGCAAAGACTTATCTACCCCACTGCTTATATGCTATTTATTGAAATGGTGAATGTCACTTTAAAAACTTCAGCACATCAAAGGATAGAAGCCTTATTTTAATTTTTTTCCTGTGTAGTCTGCTTCAGATATTTTGACATGTTTCTGGTTTATAGTTCTGGTTAAACACTGAATTGAGAATAACTTCTTTTGACAGGGTAAAAGTGATTTTACAAACTTAACACTTTTTTGCATAATTCATAATATTAAGATGTTAAATGATTGGATCTAGGAAAAATTACCTAGGTGCTTGTTATAACATATAGAGAGAAAAAATAGCTTCCCTTGTCAACTGCTTCCAGCACTTGTCACTCAGAGATCTATGAACTGTGGCTACTCAAGGCTATTGAAATATATATTAGTACTTATTGTAGATTACGACTCTTTCACCTCTCCTGGAATTTTCTCATGTTGCCCAATCTTAATCTCAACAAACCTGAAGTTAGAACTTTTCCAGTTACAACTATTAAGGAGTCCTTGATGTTCTCTGACCTTGTTGTTTGCTTACAAGTTTTTTGTTACTGAACTAGTTAATACCTTCAGTGGTAGAAAGGAGTGAGATTTCTTCTCTTTCTTATATACAATAGCTTGCCTTGTCATTGGTGTGGGGTTGTTGTTTTCTCTTTGATTTGGCTACTGCTTGTTTGTCTTAATACAAAAGAACATTTGATGGGGTTCTGAATTTAAGTAATACGCAATGTCCATCAAACTTGGCTTGCTTTCTATAATGTCAGTGTTGACCTAAACAATACTCAGCAAATTGTACAATTTTATTTGACTATTGTTTTGAATATAAACAGGGTCTACCTTATTCACCATGTCCATCACTTTCCTACTTACCAAATAAGTGTAATTAGTCTCAAATAAATGTATCTTTATTCGTATCAAAGCCAGTTACATTGATGCATCTTCATTCTTCAGCACTGTCCAAATCCTGAAATTTAATTTTACCTACCGTTTGAAAATGTTATTTCAGTGAATTTAGTTTAATATATATTTTCCTTTCAACTTTCATCTCTTTCTCATAAAGAAAATCTCTCCTGGATAATACCCAGGATTTTAAAATTATCATACTCATACTCACAAACAAAAATGAAAAAATAGTAAATGAGAATGTCTAGGGAGATTCAGAAGACGGGGATGCAGTTATAAGTTAAAAACAACAACATAGATTTAAAAACAGAATGCATATAAAAACATTCAGACTATAAATACTACCAGAACAGAGTTTGGTGCTAAGATGCACCACACAGAAACAATAGAGTACAGGATCTGGTACTGCATCTTCCACTGCAAGTACAGTGGAACCATTCACATTGATTCCAGTGCAAGAGCAGAAATCATTTGTTGTTACTGATTCAAAATTTTAGCTAAATATTATGTAGCCCTAGAATATTATTCATAGAATTTTGAAGACAGAGTAGAACTGATAAGCATGTGGGGTCCTTGACAGCCATTGTAATCAGAGGTAGGTTGCGGCTGGTTTGGCCAGGATCAGGCGAACTGTTAGTAGCGGTGGCAGGAGGCTCCGCCCACTCACCCAGATACTTCTGCGCATGCGGATACAGAGGGGGAGGGATACAGCGCTGGAGAAGCTTCTTGGATGAGAAGCAAAATGTCTTCAAAGAAAAACTGAAAGTTCAGTTGCCTCTTGAAAAGAAAAGCATCTTTGGGATAGTAAGTGAGAAGCTTTGGGCTTTGGAATTTCACTTTAGACTTGTCTTCAAGTTGAGTTAAGTAGCCTCCAAATAAGTTGAAGTTTTTTCCACTGTGAAATAAAAATCCAACTTAAATTATGTGGTTGATACATAAAAGCTGTGTAAAATTTGTTGGAATCTAGAATGGAGTACCTGTGCCCTAATACATATTTGATGCAGAGGCATCCATTTCCATTCTGTAAACTTTAGCAGGATTTTAGATTTGATCTTATAACTTACTTGTTATACATACTTGTTATACATATAACATGAGCCTAGGAGAGAGAATTTCAATTTCCTTTGAACTGATCATTGAAAGAATATCTTCCTATCAGTTCCTAAACCCTGAAATGAAATTTTGTAGATGTTTATAGGAAGTTAATAACACTGGATCGCCATCTAGTGTTCAAGACAGGATACAGAAATAAAGATAGAAACGTGTTTTTCATCGGTGAATTTTCTGTTTTTAAAAAAGGAAATACTAACAGCATGCATCTAAACATTAATATTTAAGGACAAAGAATAGGAAACGTTAGCTGATGAAATAAGGAATATAAGGGGTCTTTGTTGATAGTGAATTGGAGGAGAAGCTCTATAAACTTAAATACCTGACAACATGGATAGCTGTCCTTAGATCCATTTAGAAAATTACAGATATGTAGAATATTTTTTTAAAATTAATTGGGTTGTGGATTCTAGAAAGAGCAATTATAGTTTATTTAATGGAATGCAACATAGAGAGTTGAGATTAATTTCTCCATGTCGATACCAAATTTAAACTAAACAATTGTATATATTGTGTTATTTCGCTTCTTTAAAAAAAACACAGTGATTTTTAGTTGAAGATAAAGTCTGGTATCTCATACAATTTTTAAAGTGTTAGCCTTTGCATTTCAGAAGTATTCAATCTGTAAAGCGTACAATATATTAAAAAGTCATGCTTTGTTTACATTTTGCAAAGGCAGCACCAATATATTCCAACCTGCATTTTCTACTTAGGGAGAAACAATGCACTCCTGAAAAATTGATTTTATTTCTGATTTTATACCCTGAGTGCACATTGTTTTGCACTCTGGTATTGTAACAGACTTTACTATGGGGACAGATTGGACTATAGATAATCAGTCAATTAGAAATTCTCTCTGATCTTTATACAGATTGTATGACAGCCTCCCGAAACTTACATATTTAGGAGAGAGAGTTGTCGAAAAGGCAGCGAATAATAGTGCTTGAGTGACAATGTAACCATGAAAATGCCACCAATGAGTTACTAGCATCAGATAATTGATGCAAGTTCATCTTGATGGCATTTGTGTAACTATATCATCACACATTTGTTGTTGTGTTAGCATCCCCCGGGTTTGCTGCAGATTCTACTATGTACTTGGGACAGTGCAGTTCCTAGCTAATAACTAGCTAGATATGAATTTTGCAAATTTTAGTTCCAATGTTTCTCAACGATACAAGTAGAATGCTGCCCTCACGTTTGTAAGATATCTGCATAGAACATCTCTCACTGGCTATTTGGAGTCACCTCTTTAGAAAAAAAGGAGTGGAACAGTATGACCTCAGCACATACAGCATATCAGGTATACAAACTTTTGCTTCTTTAAGTTTCAGAGAGCCATATTTGACCTATTGCTTCTACCATTTGGCAACTTTTGGAAGGTTAATAAGAGTTGCACCATAATCATAAATAAATCTACAAGAAATACAGTCTATTTTTAGAATATTTAGACTTTTTTTGTAAACAATTGTCATTGTGACATAATATATTTTGTATCCCTGTCTACCACTGAAAAATATACAGAGCTCTGTAGATGCTCTAGATCATAAATGTTTGGAATTCCAGATATTCTGAATTATATCTTCCAGCTTCCCTCACTATCATCCAAAACAGTCTGTGTCTGAAATTACTGTCAAATTCATGGCTGTGATAAGGTTTGAATAACGACCTGATCACATTCTTATAATGGGAGCTGGGGAGGGGGGGTAACTTAAAGTTACTCAGAAGAGACCATGCTTAACTAAGAAGTTTCACTTGAATCTTCTCTATGCTGAAAAGACCTTATAAAAAATCATGGGATTACTCATCACATGCACTGGCCACTTTAAAGATTGTGAAGGAGTCATCATACATGTATATACAATGTACACAGAACAATTTCATGTGAGAAAGAAATCTGACTCTGAAAGAATATTTCATTATGGGAAATCACTTTATTGGCATACCAAAAGATGTAGAGAAGTCTCTTCATTCAAAGGTGGAGTTATGAAGTCTTAATATTTGGTCCCTGGCCAGTTCTTCTAAGGCAGAGGTATCAAACTCAAGGCCCACAGGCCACATCTGGCCCATGATGTGGTTGGATCCAGCCCGTGGGGCTATCTTAGTCTATCCAATGTGAAGAGAAAAGATCAGGCCAGCATAGTTTTGGCCCGGTGTACCCAATCCAAAGAAGAAACATGCCAGCAGTTTGGGAAATGGCTTCAAGCTGGCCACGGCCACCTGGTTGACCATACCCACCCAATCGGTCATGCCTGCCCAGCCTCCCAAGGTCAACCATAGCCCTGATATGGCCCTCAATGAAATTGAGTTTGACAACCCTGTACTAAGGTATGAGTTGATTCAAGTATATTCCACAGGTAATGAGAAAAAGATTTCAGCATTAGCTATTAAGCCATATTTGCTTATGCCTGTTTTCATTTTTTCAGCTAGTATTTTATTAGAGGTGATCACTTCTCTCTTATTTGTTACTCTTTGCTCTTGTTTATGTGATAGCATTTCCCATTACTTAGTAGCAGTCATACAGTCACTAAAAAGAATAATTTACTATTTTCATGTCTCTTGAATTACTTAGGGGATATAATGTTTAATGGCCATTGGGATTATAGAGATCATAAGTATAAATTGCTTTGGATAAAGAAGAATCAGCCACTTACAAGCTATATATATATCCCTTCCTCGTCCCTCTCCCATTCAAGTCTTTAGTCCTTAATAAGTGCTGTGTCAATACCTTGTAATTAAAAGAGGGGGAATCCTCTGCACTTGAGTAACTTGTTCTTGAACAAAATAGGGCTTTAAGGAACATTTAGCTACTATACTTAGTAGAAAATATCTTGGCTTCTCTGTGGAGTATCTAACATTTTTTTTTGAATGAGATTCTTCTCCATAGATCATTTAATGAAAATGTTTGCCAGGTATCCTTTAAGAATAATAAACAGGCCTAAGATAAAGATAAAGTGAGGTTCTGTCAGTGGTTTATTGTATAAATACATGTCAAATTTATATCTTGCTACTCCTGCAAAGATACCAGGAGAGTCATTTTACTCTCAAAATTGATGAGTTAGATTAGACTAAATAGCTAGCTAAATCATCCAATAAAATTCAGGGATGGTTATAATTGCTGGAGTTAGTCTATTATTTCCTCTTGATGCCTCTAGATCTAAACACTTGAGACCTTTCCTCTACATAGCCATGCACATGGGAAGGAAACACATTTCAATCATGAAATTTGAGATTTTCTGTCCTAGGGTCAGGTTTATCCTCTGATACATTCCAAATATAAGTAATTTCAAATAGTAAGACTGTATTTCTGGAGATGCATGGCCTGTCAGAGTATTTGACATCCTTCAAATTATACTAAAGTCCCATCATCTATCACGGGTATAAATAAGAATTCTGAATAAGGGCTAATAGAAATTAAAGCACAAAAGCATTGGGAAGGTACAGATTTTCCCTCCATGAAGTAGACACTATTGGCTGGATAGCTGAAACACACTATAAAACATTCTGTATTTGTAAAAGCAAAGGCCCTATATATTGTACAGGCTGTCATGGGATGCATCAGAGTGTTTATTTTAAATTGCTGACAATATATACCATCTTACGCTAATAGATTGCCTCACTCATTTAGGCAGAGGGGACATGCTGCAAACCTTGTTGGTCAAGGAGTCCCACCCTGTTGGCCTTCGGACCAAAAGGTCCGAAAACCTGGTTTGGCCAACTGGTTTTGGACTTCAA
Source organism: Thamnophis elegans (assembly GCF_009769535.1). Lineage (NCBI taxonomy): Eukaryota > Metazoa > Chordata > Lepidosauria > Squamata > Natricidae > Thamnophis > Thamnophis elegans. The sequence goes on from NC_045542.1 coordinate 74,171,579, forward strand.
TGGGAAAATCTCATGCTGGAGATAGTAGACTAACTTACCATCTCTGCCCCATTTGGTGTATTGTTTCCTAACTTACCCAGTTTTAATGTTCAGTGGTTTAACAATGCAACCTTTTAATGTTTTATATTTCTGCTTTTATGAAATTCACACACACACACACACACACACACAGAATTCCTAGGTATTGCTATGGGCAAGCATATACGTTTTTTAAAAACATTGTTAGATAATTATATTTCTCAAAATAAATTCAACCAAAACCACAATCCACCTTACAGTTTTGAAGTAGTAACAACGTAAAGTCTACTGCAGAGTAACTTTGCCAGTTGCATAAAAAACATGTTGCCTTCAGCAATGTGTAGGAGTAGTGAATCAGCACTAATGTACACTGTGAAGAGAGAACTGTTGCAATGTTACCGTTGAAATTTTTGAAATAACAGAGGATGAGATAATCATGATTCTTCCCCCTACACTATTAGAAGGGGGGGGGGAAGAGTTGTAGGCAACCAACTGTAGTATGATGGTGAGAAAAAATATGTTTTAAGTTTATAAAATGTAGCATCGAGGAAAAAATTGTCTCATACCTAGTTACATTTTATGGATACAATATGCCTAAATTACTTCATTTACCTAAGAAAATTAAGGTGTTTTCTTTCTGTTGTAAACATGGGAATGGGAAACATCTTACATCAACTGATAAGAATAAGCAAGTAGAAAAATAAATAAAAAATAAAAAAAATGAGCAAAAGTTGAAATGGCTTGTAAATATTACTGCTGAGAAAGTATGGGTTTGTCTGATGAATTTAGCCCATCTTTTGATGCTTAAGCAGGCTTTTTCCTGTTCTTTCTTTCTAGTTATCTTTTGTCTTCTCTTTTCAATGTAGCTTTTTCTTACTCCATAGAGCCAGTTTGGTTTAGTGGTTAAAACATCAGGCTAGAAAGCAGAAGACTGTGAGTTCAAATCCCGCCTTAGCCATGAAGATCCAACTAAGTTCACAGGATTCTTATTGTGAGGAAAATAGGAGGAGGAATGTGTGTTGGATATGTTCGCCACTTTGAATTATTTGTAAAAATAATAAAGGCAGGAAACTAACTAAGTAAATAAATTTCCTTTCTTGCCCCCTCCTACTGCCCCTACACCTTCCTCTCATCCTATCTCCATACTGTGTTTGAGTGTTATTTCTTTTTTAGCTATTTTTGAAAGAGGGAAAGGAAATGCATATATATTCTCTAATTATGTTCCTGATAATGGTTTGAATATGATAGGAAATAATTTCTGTGTGTAAATGAAAATCAGTTCATTTCACAGTACAAACTTTTGTAGGCAGCAGAATTTAGATTAGAGGATTAAACCTGACTAAACGGTGGTTGGAGCATTGCAGTAAAATCCCCAACACTTTTTTATTGTGCAGATCACAATATGGATTATGAAAAATGGGTGGGACTTGAATTTTAATGTTCTAGCCGCCATCTTGTTGATTTTGGCTCCTGCCTGAAAAGACCACTGGTTGCAGGCAAATCATTTTATTAGCAGTTAATAATTTCTTTTTGTTTTCTAGAGTTTGGCTTCTGGCACATGTTTAAACACAGGTTATCAGAGCCAGGGTAATATAATGGGTAAGGTATCAGGCTAGAAACCAGGAGACTATGATCTTGAGTGGACTTGGGCCAGTCATTCTGTATCAGCCCCAGTGCAGAGTGCCTTTGAAATCTTGCCAAGAAAAACAGCAGGGACATAGGTGGCGCAGTGGTTAGGGTGCAGTACTGCAGGCCACTTCAGCTGACTGTTATCTGCAGTTCAGCGGTTCTAATCTCACCAGCTCAAGGTTGACCCAGCCTTCCATCCTTCCGAGGTGGGTGAAATGAGGACCCAGACTGTGGAGGCGATATGCTGACTCTGTAAACCACTTAGAGGGGGCTGAAAGCCCTATGAAGCGGTATATAAGTCTAACTGCTATTGCTATTGCTACTTGTCCAGGAGTCAAGATTGACTCAAAGGCAAAAAGAAAAAAAAAAGGAAAATGAAATAAAAAGTACTGCCTTTAGATCTATGCTACAAATAGCCACACAATCAGAAGACAGCTGCAAAGGCATACCGGATATTCCTTGCTTCCATATAGTGTTCATCCCAAGTTTTATAGTCTAGTAGCCTTAATCTATACGGAGTGTCAATAAGAAAAATTTATGGAGGAGAGGAAAAAAATCTCCAGATGTTTCATCTAGAACAGAGGTGTCAAGGCCCAGGCACTGGATCTGTCCTGCAGAATGCTTAGATTTGGCCCACGGACACCTGGAAACAGTGAAGGAGTGGCCCATGGTATCTCTGCAAACGAAAACGGTGATTGTGAGGACCCTCCCAAGATCTGTTTTCTCTAGCAGAGGGTTGCAGGAGGCCGTCCCAGCCTAAAACAGTGCTCAGGAGCCCATTTTTGCCGGGAGAGCACTTAGGCAGCCACAGGCACCCCTCCAACAAGAGTGATGTCATGCTACCCACACCCACCCTGGCCACAGCCCCCTGAGGTCAAACCCAACCCTGATTCAGCCGTCAATGTAATTGAGTTTGAGACCCCTAATCTACAGTTTAAATTGATGAAATATAGAAAATGGATGTTCCTCTGTGCTCAATTCTGGCTTGTTTTCCTTCAGTTAAATATGGCATGTACAGGAAAGTTGGTTGTTTCACAGAAATAGGAGAGATCTATAGTATCTTACACAATGCTGTTAGCAGGGAAAAAAGGATGTCAGCTTCTCCCTTCCTTCACAACCCCATATAATGGAGGGTATATTTTGCTTTGCTTTTGCCCTCCGGGGTTGTAGCCCCTCTCTTCATCTTCATTTTTAATAGAGACTCCCTTTGATTAATTTGGCCATTACAAACTCCAAACATAGCTGGAATTTTATGCGAACCTGAATGCAGCTATCCATTGCAGTTTGCACTTCTCTAAATTTTGCAATGCCTGTTTTAGCTAAAACCTCACATAAGGTCCATTAGGGAAATGCATTTATATGAAAATTTAAAAATGTCTCTTTAAAATACTATTTAAATGTAAATGTTAATATATACATTTAAAATGCAGACATGCACACACACAGACACACACACCCCACATATGCATACAAGACTTTGGGGATTTGTTTATAAAGTTGTGGGGAAAGACCATGAGTCTGATATGTGGTAGGAAAGTTGTGCAGGAATGCAAACATGATTTATTGGCATCTTGAGCTTAATAAGCAGCAGAGGGCAGCACTAGACCTGATATTTTATAGGGAGTGATAATGTCATGAAAGAACTTCAGTTTACATCTGCTGTACCTGCTTGAGCTATTAAATTAGTGAAGCCTGTAAATAAGTTTAGCTATTAATAAAATATTGATGCTGTAATAAATTTCTCTAGCAGAATTTTATTACCTTTGGTCCAGTAGCAGTCTAGTCCAGTGCTTAAGCAGAGGGAAGAGAAAGACAGAGGCATCTCTCTTTTAAAAGTTACCAAGCAGCTTTGGTGGCAAGCTGTTCTTTGCAACAATGCAGAACTTCATTTAGCCATTCAGATTAAGAGACCTTAATGTCTCTTATGGGCAGTGATGGCTAGCCTTTTCGGCACAGAACCGTGTACGCACACCCATAATGTATGTGATTCCCCCCTGTGTGCCCCGCCCTCTGTGCATGCATGCACAACCCCCTGCATGCACCCTACCTCCCACACATTCATGTGCGTCCCCACTGACACACGCACATGCATCCATGACCCCCATGTGTGGCCCCCCTGTATGCACACATGTTTCCCACATGTGCCCTGCCCCCAGCTCATTCAGGGCAGAGACCTGAAAACCATTTGGCCGGTAGGAAGCACGCACACATGGGGTGATGGTTTGCATGCAGAGAGGGTTCTGCATGTCATCTGTGGCACGCGTGCCGTAGATTCACCATCACAGTCATGGAGGGATTATAATTCCTATATAAGGGACAGGAATTCCTTATAAAAGGGATTCTGAAACATTCTGATCTGATGCACGTTCAATTATAAATGATTTTTCCCCACCACCAACCTCCCAGACACTGAACAAAATTAAATTACCAACTGGCAAGAAACAATTTACCAACTATCAATCATTTATCAAGTGTTGCCCTGACTGACAGGTAGTTTTGACAGAGAGCTAGATTAATGAGTTTAGCTCCCATTCAAACATCCCCTGGGCTTTCATTCTCACTTTGCTTGTACCAACTTGTAGTGAGTTTGCGAGATGGGATAGCATTGGTTTCCAGCTACTCATGTCCTCATCATTACATGCTTGATCAGGCAAAAGGGTTGGACAAGGTTCCTATTTTCACTTTTGCCAGTTTTATCATCTTGTAATGAAACAGTGAATCCTTCCCACTGCCAGTGACCAACAGTTTGATCATTCTTTCCTTACACTCTCAATAACAACAACAACAACAACAGAAAGAGCAAGAACCCACCCACAGATATCATAATGTCCCAAGAAAATGGGGTCTTAGTTACAACCAGTCCTCATACTATGTCATTTCTGAACAATCACTGGACAGTACATGAAGATTGTTGAATGTCTTTCCAAAGTGCAGAAGAAGGTGAGGGTACAACTCTCTCCTTATTGCAGAAATGATAGTGGGGTGAAAATGTAAGCGATGTTTGAACTATTTTCTATTTCCTATTTTTAGCCTTGGTTCAGTGATGGGATTCAGGCAGTTCGTACCTATTCGGGAGAACCGGTTCTTAATTTTCTAAGAAGTTCAGAGGAACGGTTGTTGGAAGAAATCTTCTTTTAGTTTTTTTCCATTTTACAGGGCTAATCCTGTAAGGAAAGCAGGAAGGAAACATTCTGGTGTTGTTTCTAGCTTAATCTTTATTGCCCTGCTTACAGAAACTGCCTCTCGGGTTAACCCTTATTACATTGTAACAGCTAAGGCAAAGTGCCCATCGATCTGAGTAATGTTGAGTTGGCCATGCCCATACTGTCACATGACCACTAACCCTGCCTACCCACCTGGTCATTAGGACAGAGAACCGGTTGTTAAATTATTTGAATCCCACAACTGCCTTGGTTATAAGTTTGTGAAAAAGGGGAAATTGTTAGCACAGGCTTTCCAGACTGTGATTGTAAATGAGGTCAGAGCCCTCTATATGTAGGTGGTTCTGACTCCATGTATTTGTTTCCTTGAGGGATGTAGTGGCTCATTGGCTAAGATGCTGAGCTTGTCGATCAGCAAGGTCGGCAGTTCGGCGGTTCAAATCTCTAGCACTGTGTAATGGAGTGAGCTCCCATTACTTGTTCCAGCTTCTGCCAACCTAGCAGTTCAAAAGCATGTAAAAATGCAAGTAGAAAAATAGGGACCACTTTGGTGGGAAGGTAACAGCATGTTGTGCACCTTCAGCATTTAGTCATGTCAGCTACATGAGCACTGGCTTTTTGGCTTTGAAATGGAGTTGAGCACCGCCCCCTAGAGCTGGGAACAACTAGTATATATGTGCGAGGGGAACCTTTACCTTTATTTGTTTCCTCATCGCTGACCATTACTGTTAGCAAATTGAAAATCTAGATGCTGTTGATTTATGATCAAAGAAATGTACTTGAAGTTTTTTATAATCATAATTTGACCATTTTTGACCATACATTTAATGTATGGGAAGGGATATCTGTAAAAGGGAAGAATATCTGTAAATACCTTCAGAGTTGAAGAAGCTTCTTCTTTTTTTCTTTGAAGAAGTGAAACATCTTCAAAGAAAAACCAGAAAGTCCAGTTGCCTCTTGAGGGGAAAAACACCTTTGAGACATATCTGTAAATGATTTCTCATATAAACTATATTTTCTTATGAATATGAATGTTTGCCAACATTCAAGGATGTAAGCCTGCCCATTCTACACTTACCATAGTGTATATTTTGCCTTAAAAAGCAAATCATTTCTGACAGAAGAGCTGAATAGGATTTTGGTCAGCTGTATATTAATATTAACTCTGAATAACTGTAGAATTTACCTATAGAAGTAAGTGTATTTGTGGCATCAACTTTTTGTCTTCCTCCAATATGGATTTTCTGGCAAGATTAACTTGTAGGCCAACACACTGTTCCCACCATTATATCAACTAGGAGGGACATGCAGCATATTGAGAAACACTTAGAGTGTCGTAAAAATGTTTAAATGGTCTACTTAAGTTAATGTGTGGTGCAGAGAACAAAGAAATGAAAATCACTGGCTTATGATGCTACACAGTCCTATCAAATTAACCCTACTCACTTATAACATTTTAGCTCCTTACCTGATAAGCTAACCTTCAAATTTTAGCTCAGAGATACAATAGAAAAGGAGAAATGCAATGGGGATGTACATGTATTTGTTTTATTAATGTATATTTACCCTGCAACAAGCCCCAATACCAGTTGGTTAGAGGATAGTCTCCGGAACCCCTTCAACAATTCCCATTGCACATACTGTATAATTTGTAATGTGAAAGAAAGAATGATTTGACAGCTGTCTGGATGAATGTGACTCTTAATTGAAAACTGCTTTTGCCTCAAGGCAGTATGAACTATACGATATGGAGATTGAGGCAGTATGCCAAAAGAAAGTTCAGGTTGTGAGGTATGTGTGAAATTTTACTACTAGCAGGGGTTGAGATTAAGCATTATAACAGTTTCAGCTGCTTTGAAACAGAATGACTACAGACTGATGTCTCCAAATATCTGGTAGGTTTAGTTGCAAGTGGCATCATGACAATAATAATCTTGTAATATAAGATGGCTTTATTCAAAAAATATTATGGTTAGTGAAATCATTTATTTCAAGTACATAAGGCAAATTGGTTAAATGTTTTCTCCTGTCTTCTTTCTTCTGCTTTATACTGAAATGTTTAATTGCTTTGAGACTGATGATATACAGATGCAATATTGAAGGACAACTGAGTCATCAGGTTATGGATGCAATGAAAAATTCATTTCCTGTGCAAGAATATCAGTGTTGTGGTAGAAGATAGAATAATCTTTTCCCTGGTCTTTCAAAAAAATTAAAATGGAATAGAAAGGCTAGTACAGCTGCATCTGCCAATGAATATTATGGAAACAATATTTACTCAGTAAAACTAATAGAGGAAAAAATAAGAATAGAGAGTTATCTCTAACTACAGTAGCTTAATAGTATATTTTGGCATAGGAGATGCCTAAAGTTTCAGGGAAGTAGGATTTTTAGTACATGTCCTTTTCAAATTAAATTACAAGGAAGAAAAGACAATTTCAATGATTTTCAACATAATATCTCTCCATAAATAAACAATAAGAATTTATCAAGGTTCATTGTACAATGATGTGGAGCTCTTTTCCATAATGTGAGTGGTTATTTTTCCTTTCTTGCCAACATCAATTTGTGCAGAAGTGCAAGCACTAAGCAAAGCAATGACTATGTTTCTCTTTTTCTCTTTGCAGGTAAGTCAGGATTGGGCTATTTGGTGAAATGTGCAATTTGGGGATATAAGGAACCAAAGTAAGCCTTCATCAAGCTGTCGCAGCCTGTTAACAAGGTTAGACTGTCATCTTAAAGTTTGCTCTGCCCAGGCTATTTAAGCAACTAAAATGCAGAATATGCCACCCATCAAATTAACAATATCAGTACTGTAGCGTAAGATTAGCACTGCTGCATTTAGTGGTGGATTGTATTCAATGGCGTTTGTTTTCCAGATTATTAAGAGATCTACTTGGAAAGCCTGAATCAAAGCCTCACAGCATTACCTCCAAATGCCTTGCCTTTAATGTGCATATATGTACATTTATGTGCCCTATAAGGCTGATGATTCTATTTCTGATGTTCTTCCATTATATATTAGCTCTTTCTAAAAAAAATTGGCTCCTTCTAGCCTGCCATACCCTAAGTTAACAGGCCATATGCTGAAAAGCTTACTTTGAGGGCCAGCTAAGAGTGGCTAGCTTCCTCAACTCATCAAGCCAAGAACATTGCTTCTCCTCTTAACCATTATTTGACTGCTGTGGAACAGGCATGCCTTGCTTCCTATTCGGCCATTCTGCTCTAAACAACTACTGCTGCCATGAGCAAGTTCTCTCATGCATCTTGGCATCAAAATCAACTCCTTCGATTCATTGAACCAGTTGTCATATTTCCTTTTGCCATAGTGCTAAATCTATTTTTATTCCAGGGTCACATCTCTTGCTTTTCTCTCCAGCCAACCAGATACTCTGAAATAATTCCCAACTAATAAAGTATACAGAATTGGACCTCACCTACGAGAAGGAACTTACAGGAATTTGTAAAGGAAGTGGCATCTTTGTCCCAATGAAAACTTAACCATTTCTTATATTCTGCTTACTTTTCTTTACACTTTACTTTTTCCAACAAATGAAACTGTCTTCTGATATTAATGGGTGACTTGATTTGGCTTACATTGTATCTTTCTTTTGTCCAAATGTGGACGGGTATATAAGAAGGAGTTTCTGGAAGTTCCCTAAAGATGTATCAAATATTTCCTTAATTAAAAGATTATATACTCTTTAACACAATGGCAGGGCAACTCTGGGCATGTGTAGAATGTAAACAAGTAGATAAATGTGCATAGATATGAATTTTGTAGAAGTTTATTCTGTGTATTTCAAATGATCAACACTACTAATGTATCATCTTTGTCAATGGGTTAATCACTTATGTGAAGACAAAACTCTAATTTCCCCAATGAATGGAAACGTCATCCAATTTTGCTGGATAAACTGTCTTTCTTTATAATACAATGTTAACAGGATTTTCACCCATGCATTGCAGCTGCAGGAGTAATTGTAAACAAAGGGGTAGAGAATATTTGCTACTTCTCTGCCTTCAGTTACCATTTTCACTTATTTTTGCTAACCAAGAATAGTAAGAGCCTTCTTGCAGACATCATACCCTCTCGCATAATGTCCTTTTGCAGACAGAAAACACACATATATTCATGAGGGATTCAATGAGTCTAATTTTCCCAAGAATTTAATAATCACCAGAAAATAAAAATAATACAATGAAAGTATGTATCACTTGTTTCAGCTCAAAAGCAGAACCAACTGTAAGACCATTAGAATTACAGCATTAATGAGCGTCATTCAACATCCATATCTGAAGATCAGAAACGATGATGCTGACAGAAAAATAGCATATACTATTTTATTTTTTAAAAAAACAAGCATAGGGGTTTTTTTACGCAATGGTTTTGCATAATCATCTTGTGTGAATCAGTCTTAATTGTATTGGTGGTGTAACATTGCATTATAAGAATTGCATTAAATTACTTAATTGTTGAGTAATTAAGAATGAAACCCAAACAGTATTAGCTGCCTATGCTGAAGAGAGTTCTCATGGGCAAAAATGTCTTCTACTTCTTGCAAGAGAGGGCAATGTCTTTCCATGAATGGGAATGAAGGAGGCAACAGGTGGCATAGATTAGACTAATTTGCTTATTGTTACATATGGCTCAAGAAGTAGAAATAACCACTGCAGTCAGGCTTGTGCACTTTGGGATATGAGAAATAGAGATGAACCCAATGATTCAAAATAGAAGTGAATTTGTTTCCTAATTTAAATTACACTCTTGTTGTGGTGATCCAACTTATTGGCCAACTCTTCCTGTCAGTGTCATAAATCTGACCGTATCTTTTGTTCTCTTCAGCTTTTCCATATAAGGAAATGAAACTGAAATACTGTATGTTGCCTGTATCATTGCCAGACCCAGCAGGAAAGCCATTCATGCATGCAAAGTGCTGAAAGGCTGCAAGGCTCTTCAGAGTCATGTGATTTGATTTGCTACTGTACAGGAAGCTTCTCCTTTGATCTGTGAGTTTGTTTCCATGAGGTAATTCTGTTAAAGCGCTGCTGAGGCAGACTCCTTCTTTGAAACCTTGCACAAGCCTTTGGGTTGAATCAGAGCTCAAATCAGATTCAAAGGCAGAGGCAATAACTGATACCTGGCAGTTCACAGAGATTACCTAATAACAGTCTTTGGCAAACAAGAACCCTGTTAGGACTTTGGTATTCAATTGGCCGTGGGGCATCACAAGTCTTCTCTAGCTTCTCATAATAGGAGAGGCAAAGCTTCTAATGGAATCTGAGAGCCAAGTGTGATTTGCCAGGGTCACCAATGCCAGCTGCACAATGCTTGATGCTGATAAAATTAAAGTGCTGAAAATAAGTGCAGAATCCATTTGAAAATACGGCTTTGGAGAAAACAGTCTAGATGATCTATCCAAAATAGGGAGGAAAGGAATTCTGAAACTGAAGGTCAGAATCAGAAGAAACCTGGAATTAAGAGTGAAGAGAAAATGGATGGGAACCACCCCTTCCTCTCCCAAAGAGGAGGCAACTGGACTTTCTTGTTCTTGTATTTTTTTTCTTTTGAAGACATTTCGCTTTTCATCCAAGAAGCTTCTTCAGCTCTGAGAGTATAGTGGGAAATGGAAGGATTTATATTCCTTGCATTCCTTTTTTTAGAGGATCCTTGAAGCACTTGGAGGCTTATCTGTGTCCTCAGTGTCACCCAAGTAGTGCTCCTGGTTCCTGTAATCTGCAATTTTTCCTCTGGAAATTCATTCCTACTCCCACACGATTCAAAGGGCATTCATCCCAAATTGTATAGCTAAAAGCCCGTAGAGATTCTCAGTCATCCAGGTCATGGTTGTTCCAAAGGTGCCATGATCTGGATGATTGAGAATCTCTACACACTCCTTCCTCTATTACTAAAGACTTATGAAATTGGTGAAGTCAGAAAGGAGAGCCTTAAGGCTCCCCAAGAGTTCACAAGATACTAAATCTCTTTCTATCAATTATCATTTTGGTTTCGGTCATTAGTAACTGAAAACACATGTAGAGTAGACTTCCCCACCCTGGTGTCTTTTTAATTTACAGCCATTTGTCTGAAACGGTATAGGGTTTCCTGCCTAGGCAGGGAGTTGGACTAGAAGACCTCCAAGGCCCCTTCCAACTCTGTTATTGTATTGTATTGTACTTGACTGGCAGTCCTAGAAGCTGGACTCAAGATATCTGAAGAGTACCAGTTGACAAAACCTGTGCAGAATGAGGCTATGAATAGAAAATATCATTTCCTCTTGGCAGGAACATAAAAGTCATTTTGGTGTGAATTAATATTCACTAGTTTCTAATACAGCTGTCAGGTAAGCATTCTGAATGTTAAAATTGTCCCGGCGCTGTTTATCTTAATGAGGAGTTATTAATTCCTCACACAACTGTGGCTGCTACATTTATCCCTTCACCCAGAAAATTGGATGGGATTATCAGCGACATGGTAACAGGGAGAGAATGAGAGTGGAGAAATTATCATTCAGGGTGACAAGTTGTTTTTGTCTACCCAACACTTCTGTGCCAACATAATAGCAAAAGTATCACAAAACAGCAGATATGTATCAGCACTGTGGGGAAAATGACTTGGTAGATCGCCCATCTGTTTTGCGTTCAGTTTTAAAGTTGTTGGTGTGAAGAAGAAAATATTTTGGGGGGGGGAAATCATGCATATTAATCTAGCAGCTAGGAAGAAATGTCTCATCAGCTGGTTTCTTTTGAGAAAGATAAAATCTCTTATTGGAATGCTTAATAAGCAGTTTCTATTGGAAGGAGAGAGATGATCTTAAAGGTTAGTGGTATATATATCAAATGGAGCAGCTATCATTTCTAAGAGCCAAATATGATCTTGAATTATTATGAAAGTAATAATAAATCTGCAAAAACAAATTGGGGCTGTATTATATATTGGTATAAATAAGTCATAAATAATACAATTTTGTCCTTCCTGTGCAACCAATTTCTCTAGCAAAATTTCCTCTAATTAGTTCCAAAGCAGGAGCTTGTTTTATAGCTCATGGAAAAAAAATAATATCACTAAAACAATCCAAAGACTCTGACCAGCTTATACACAACCTATTTTTGCTTCTTGATTTTTTTTCATAGTTATTCTTCACTTAGTTATCTATTTCCACCTCTTTCTTGTTACTCTGAGAATACCCCTATCTGATTATAATATAGTTTTGCCTTCCTTGGCATCCACATCTGTCTTGTTGAAATTCCTTATGGCAAGAACAAGGGAAAGTAGCCCTCAACCTAAGATAGTAAATGAGGAATTGTAGTCATGAGTGGTTGTCATTTTGAGTCAAGGCATCACATGTCTAGATTTGATATTGGGTTTTTTTTTTTTTAAGTGGTTGTTATGCATACACCATGGTTGTATTTTTCCCAATGGATGTTGCTTGCCAGAAACCAGCCAAAAAAGTTGAAAAATTTGGTCATACATAACTGACTTTACCTTCTAAGTGTAATCCTGTGACACTGGGGCTGTCATACGGCTTCAGTTCCTAAATGTTCTAAGTTGTTTGTGACATGTCCCCCCCCCCTGTAATAAGAAAATTGGTTTTCCAGAAAGAAATATTTGACTCTCTGGGCTTTGATTTCCTTGTTTGTTTTAAATTCCAGAGCAAAAGCTGCCAAAAGAACATTTTCATTTGATAACCTCAAAAGACTTTGCTTGTGATTCATTTCAGAGAAAGCTGCTCCTAAGAAAAAAGAGAGAGTGAACAAGTAGGCCAGGGAGATGGATTTAGGCTCATCAGACAGACTATTAAACTCTTGTCAAATCTGGCTTGTCAAAAGACTCTACTGCGTCTTCATTCATTTGTTCCATGCTACTTAATGTGAACATGATTCTCACGATACTGAAGCATATTTTCTGGTTTCTCTTTTTGAAATTAATTTCTTTGCTAGAAAGCTCTACACTGACTTGTTAGATGAAAACAGGAGCAGGTTAATAATAGCTGTCTGGTATGCAATTAATGTTTCCTATAAAGAAATATGAAATTTCCAATAGACTGAAAGAACATGGGCACTTGTTGCAGAATATATTCAACAAACTGTTGTGTTGTGCTGTGTTTTATTTTAAAACACATAGCTAAACTTCCTTTCTTTCTAGCTCTATCCTAAAATAAGCTTCATGGGTCTTATATGCAGCTAAATATATTAGGATTATTGTGTGAGAATGCGGTTTACACATGCCATTTACATATGGGAAAACACATTAAAATCAGTGAAACTGGAGGCATTGCATTATGACTTAAATTATTGATCTCATACAATCTAGTACAGTTAACACTAATTACATAACATAGAATCATAGGGCTGGGATAGATCTCTGGGATCTTGTAGTTTAACTCCCTGCTCAAGGCAAGAAGAGTCTTACACCATCCCAGTTAATGGTTGTCCAGTCTATTTTTGAAAACCTTCAATGATGGAGCTCACACAACTCCAAGAGGTAAGCTATTCCATCAACTAATCCTTCTCACTGTCATAAAAGTGTTTTTCCACTGAGACCAGTCTATCAGGGCAACCTGGTCTACCCAATTATGAGACGGCACATATTGCTTCCACTTTTGTCTTTCAGCCCCAATCCAGGGGCCTTCCCAAGCAGCCACATGTTTACCAACAAAGAAATAAAGGCAGACTAGTGTAGACATATTTCAAGCTATTTAACTCACATCAGCTAGCCATACCCTTCTGGGATTTGAACCTGAGCTACTTGCATATTAGGTAGATGTATTAACCTCTAAGCCATGGGTTCTCCTCACTTTCTCGGCTATACCAGGGGAGAGATTGTTTTTCCAGTGAGACTGGTATATCAGGACAACCTGGTCTATCCAATTATGGTATGCAGCATACTGCTCCTGCTTGTGCCTTTCTGTCATAAAACCTGTCCTTATTTTTAGGCTGGATCTCTCTTTAACAAGCTTCCATCCATCTAGGGCTTTGGCGATTAAGTTGAAACTCTCTTCTCTATGGTAGTCCCGCAAGTACTGGGGACTTTCATGTCCTGCCCCCAATCCTTCTCTCCAATGCATTAGACATATCTAGTCCCCTCAATCATTCATTGTACAATTTAGTCTCCAGATCCTTTACCATCTTTGTTGTTCTTCTCTGCACATTTTCCAGGCCTCAACATCTTTTTTTGTATAAAGGTGACCAGACCCCCATGCAGTATTTCAAGTTTGGTCTCACCAGTATGGCATAAAGCAGTGCTAATCTTGATCATCTTCCTCTATTGATGCAGTCCAGGATTACATTGGCTTTTTTTGGCAGATGCAGCACATTGCTGATTCATACTTAAGTGGTAGTCCACAAGGACATCTAGATTTCTCCCATAGTTACTACTGGTGAGCCAAGTACCACCTATTCTTTAAATATAGGTTTGATTTTTCCTACCTAATGCAACACTTTACTTTTGATAGGGCCAAGTCTTTGTCAAGTTTGTCAAGATCTTTCTTGATCTTGAGCCTATCTCCCAAACTGTTAATAGCCCCTCCCACAACTTGGTTTCATCTGTAAATATGATGATTGTCTTTCTATGTCCTCATTTATGAAGGTGATTAAGAGTATTGGGCCAAAGACAGAACCTCGAGGTACCCCACTGCATGCTTCCCTCCGTGCAGTTCCATTGAGGACTATATGTTTGGGTGTAGTTTGTCAGTCAATTACAAATTTATGTGGTGATGATACTGTCTATCCAACATTGTTCTATCTTACCAAGAAGTAGGTTACGTTCTATATTGTCAAATACCTTAATGAAGCCCAAGAATATTATGTCCATAGAATTTTGCTGGCTCACTAATTTAGTCACTTTATCAACAAAAGGCTTGTCTGGCATGTTTTTAGCAAACCTGTGCTGGCTTGTAGAAATGAACAAGGTTCATTTCTAAGTGCTCACAATGCTTTGCTTAATTATCTTTTTCAGGATTTCCCCTGGTGTTGATGTCAAGCTGATTGGCCTATGATTTCCTGATTCTATTTCCCCCTTTTTGTAGATTTGAACCTTATCAGCAGTAGGTATGTTGTCAGCCTTGCCAGGACTTGCCAGGGACATTTATATATTTCAGCATATGCATTCTGCCAATGACCTGTAAGTACAACATATGGACAAGTGGACATATAGTGGTCTTGCATATGAAGTACATGATGCTGAGAATTCATTTCTTTATTGAAACAAATAATTTCTTGTGAGATGGGCAGCACTATAAACCTAATGAATAAATAATTTTTAAGGCAGAATCCATTTCCTATTTTCACAACAAAATATGAAGCTGGAATGTGATATGTCACATTGTTAACCAATAAAACAGCTAAATAGCTTTCAATAGCTACTGAATAGCTATTACCATTGGTTTTAATGTCTGAGCTAAACCAAATTAAAATATGATGTAAGTCATAGAGAACAGAACTGCACCATAAAAGTGTATATATAAAACATATGCACTTTACATGCAGTAAAGTACACTCCGAATCTGAACACTAGTTAGTTGGCAGGCGTGTTTGAATTGGATCAGTTCTGATTACTTGAATGAATTAAGTTTAAAATACATTCAATCAGTTGTATTTTATTTGAATATATAAATTGATCTCAGCATGTGAATCACTTTGAAATTGAGTCAAAAGTCTAATTTTGAGAGAAGGGCCTAATTCTAATATGACCCATTCTAATGTGACCCCATTCTAATATGACAAAAAATGGTCATATTAGAATGCATTTTACTCAGATACTAGTAAAGGTTTGCTGAATTGAAGCAATGTTACAATGACTTGCATAGCTCAACAAAATAAACATCAATCATGAATGTTAACTATAAATCTGTCTTCAGCTATATCTGAGGGGAAAAGAAAGGCACTTGGTATTCTCTAGATGAGTTGAGAAGTCCATTCAACCAGCTTGCATGAAAACTCTGAACATAACCAATACAATTTTTTTTAAGTCATAAAGGTCTTCAAAAAAAGGAAGTTTTACTTGTACTATCTAGTTACTATATTCACATATTGCCTACATCATAATCTGTTTGGTTTGGTTTTAGCTTAGCATGATGTATGTATTTATCAAGCCATGACCAATTCAACAAATTGTGGTTAAGTCTTTTCATGGATATGAATAACTTCCCTCCTTTTAAAAAATGTTATTGTATACTGACTTAAAATAATTTTAAACACTACAGTTAGAAGAATCTATGTAGGCTTTCAAGTCTTGCCCTTGTCCTGTACAGAATAAAGCATCTACAACAGCTAACTGTCTAGCTTTTGCATAAACATAATGTCAGGCCTGCAGCCATCTTTTCTTTTGGATCTTTGGCCTGCCACACTTTCTATTATTCTACTATGCATTTTCTATTGTGGGAAAATGGGAGGGGGGATTGTAGGAGTGAGATTTTTTTCATTTCATTTCATTTTATTTAAATTTATAGGCCGCCCTTTTCCCTGAGGGGACTCAGGGCGGCTTACAATTAATGGGAAGGGAGTGTAGGACAAAACACAAGAAAAAAATGTGAATAATAAAAAAATAAACCAATAAAACACAACATTCATTCAGCATTCGGGTGGGGCAAAGTACAGGTCTTATCCCCAGGCCTGACGGGATAGCCAGATCTTGAGGGCTGTGCGGAAGGCCTGGACGGTGGTGAGGGTACGAATCTCCACGGGGAGATCGTTCCAAAGCGTCGGAGCTGAAACCGAGAAAGCTCTCCTCCGCATAGTCGCCAGTCGGCACTGGCTGGCGGATGGAATTCGGAGGAGGCCTACTCTATGCGATCTGATGGGACGAAGGGAGGTAATTGGCAGAAGGCGGTCTCTCAAATAGTCAGATCCACTACCATGGAGAGCTTTATGAATGGTGAGTAGCACCTTGAAGCGCACCCGGAGATCAACAGGTAGCCAGCGCAGCTCACGGAGGATCGGTGTTATGTGGGCGAACCGTGGTGCGCCCACGATCACTCGCACGGCCGCATTCTGGACTAGCTGAAGTCGCCGGATGCTCTTCAAGGGCAGCCCCATGTAGAGCACATTGCAGTATTCCAGCCTAGAGATCACAAGGGCTCGAGTGACTGTTGTGAGTGCCTCCCGATTCAGGTAGGGCCGCAACTGGCGTACCAGGCGAACCTGGGCAAATGCCCCCCTGGTCACAGCTGACAAATGATGGTCAAAAGTCAGCTGTGGGTCCAGGAGGACTCCCAAGTTGCGGACCCTGTCTGAGGGGTATAAAATTTGGCCCCCCAGCCTGAGTGATGGAACATTGGCCAAATTGTTGGGAGGGAAGCACAACAGCCACTCGGTCTTGTCCGGGTTGAGTACGAGTTTGTTAGCTCTCATCCAGTCCTTAATGGCCTCAAGACCCCGGTTCATCACGCCCACCGCTTCATTGAGTTGGCACGGGGCGGACAGATACAACTGTGTATCGTCCGCGTATTGATGGTATTTTATCCCGTGCCTCCGAATGATCTCAACCAGCGGTTTCATGTATATGTTGAATAGTAGGGGGGATAAGACCGAGCCCTGCGGCACCCCATAAGTTAGGGGCCTTGGGGACGATCTCTGCCCCCCCACCAACACCGACTGCGACCTGTCCGAGAGGTAGGAGGAGAACCACTGCAAGACAGTGCCTCCCACTCCCACCTCCTGCAGTCGTCGCAGAAGGATACCATGGTCGATGGTATCGAAAGCCGCTGAGAGATCAAGGAGAACCAGGATGGACGCATGGCCTCCATCTCTGGCTCTCCAGAGATCATCGATCAATGCGACCAAAGCGGTTTCTGTGCTGTAACCGGGCCTGAAGCCAGACTGGAAGGGGTCAAGATAGCTAGCTTCCTCCAAGGTACGCTGAAGCTGGAAGGCCACCACCTTCTCAACAACCTTCCCAACAAAGGGAAGGTTGGAGACTGGACGATAGTTATTAAGAACGGCTGGATCCAAGGATGGTTTCTTCAGGAGGGGTCTCACCACTGCCGCTTTAAGTGCGGCGGGGAAGTGCCCCTCCCGAAGGGAGGCGGTAACAACCGCCTGGATCCAGCCTCGTGTCACCTCACTGCTGTTGGCAACCAGCCAGGAGGGACACGGGTCCAGTATACAGGTGGAGGCGCTCACAGCTCGCATAGCCTTGTCCACATCCCCAGAGGCAACATCCTGAAACTCGACCCAGAGATGGTCTGCCAAGTTATTCCCCTGTGTCTCGGCTGGATCTGCGGGGATGGAGTCCAAGTCCGACCGAAACCGAGCAACTTTGTCCGCCAAGAACTGGACATAATCCTCAGCCTTACCCTGTAAGGGGTCCCCTGCCTCCCTCCTATTTAGGAGGGAGCGGGTTATCCTAAACAGGGCGGCTGGGCGGGACTCGGCGGACGCAACCAAGGTGGCAATGTGTGTTCTTTTAGTTGTCCTTAGTGCCCGGATGTATTCCTTGGTGCATGCTGTCAAAAGTGCTCAGTTCGATTCGGACCTAGCGGACCTGCACACGTGCTCTAGGCGTCTCCTCCGGCACTTCATCTCCCGGAGCTCCTCGGTGAACCAAGGAGGCCTCCGGGATCCGCCGACCCGGAGGGGCCGTAGTGGCGCAATCCGGTCAAGAGACTCCGATGCTGCCGAGTGCCAGGCAGCAACAAGAGTCTCCGCCGAACTGTGGGCGAGAGTATCAGGAATATCCCCAAGCTCCGTCTGGAACCTTAGAGGGTCCATAAGTCGCCTGGGGCGGAACCACTTGGTCGGTTCCTCCTCCCTACGGTGGGGGTTTGGCCTCCGGAAGTCTAGCCTCAGTAGGCAGTGGTCTGACCACGACAGGGGTATGATCTCATTACCCCTCAGACCAAGATCACAAATCCACTGCTCCGAGAGGAATACGAGGTCGAGCGTGTGACCCGCTGAGTGGGTTGGGCCTCGAATTACCTGATGCATTGTAGCCATAACAAAATTCTTTTTAGAAAGCTAAGGTCATCCTTTGTTTTTGTACCTCTGCACCTACCGGAACTGGATGGGTGGAACTGACAGCATGGCAGTGTAAGATTGGACCATGTGATGGACTGATGGGTGTGGGGGAAAGATCTTGAACTTTCAACTAAGTGGGGAAAACTGGGAAACTTTCAGATTTGGGTTTTCCCAGATGTGCCAAAATGGCTCTCTCAATAAATTGGAACTTTGAACAATACTTTTCCTTGATTTACTTTTGGATGCTATTTGGAACCCTGATACATAAATTGTGAACATTCTATTTCTTTGAGTAATTGATCCCGCAGTCAAATACTCTTCCTGTTACAAATTATTTTTTAACTACTAGAATATGCCTTCTGTAACATATGTCCATCCTTCCATGTCCTTCACCCAGGAAAGATAAACATGAGGTCTTGAACTTCTATTATTACAAGAGTTTGAAGAGTGCATTCATCTTCCCTCTTTGTTTTTTCCAACATTTCCAAACATTTCCAATGGCTTCTTTCTCTCTTCATTAGATTTAGTTTCTAATTCCCTAATAATCCTTTTTGTCCTTCTCTGAACCTGCTTGCATTTCTCTGACTCCTTCTTAAAACATTTTGCTCAGAACACAATAATTGGAATAGAATTTGACTAATGTGAAATTAGGTGGAGCTATTAATTCTCCTTACTTGGAAACTATTTTTCTATTGATGTAGCCAAAAATGATTTCTCTTCCTTCTCCTACATTACTACTGCTACTATTACTACTTCATCTTCCTCCCCCTCTTCTTTCTCCATCATCCTGATGACTCATATTAATTTTGCTTCTGGTTTACATAATTAGTCTGCATGTTTATTCTACTTAATCTGATTTCCTGAAATAGGGCAGGATATCAAAGATTTATCAAATCAAGGCAGTACAAGGGTGCAACCCAAAAACAGCAAATGGTTTGAACAAAGTGATTGCTCCATCAATCTCCATCTATCTTGCCAACTTGCCAACCATTAGCATTAGATATATGGACTATAACCCTAATGGAGATACTCTGTCTGCAAATAACCCGAGACAGCATCCAATTAGGAAATAGACCAAATAAAAGAGGAGGTGGAGTTGCACTATATATAAGAAATAACTACATCTCTACATAAATAAAGCACAACGATGATGAGAACTATCTTGAATGCATTTGGGTCAATATTAAAGGTTAGGGGGGAAATGACATTGCCATAGCTCTATACTACAGGCCACCCAACCAAGAAGAGGAAGTAGATAACTTTTTGCTAGTCAGCTAACTAAGGTATGTAGGAAGCAAACCACAATAGTGATGGGGGATTTTAACTACCCTGACACCAACTGGGAAACAAACTCTGCACCAAGTGGAAGATCCAACAGGTTTCTAATGAACTTAGCAGACAACTTTGTTTCCAAAAGGTAGAGAAGGGAACAAGGGGATCGGCCATATGAGACTTAATTCTCACTAACAGAGACGAAATGATTGAAGATGTTGAAGCCACAGGAACCCTGGGGGCAAGTGACCATGCAATATTGGAATTCAACATTATGCAAACACAAGTAGTAGAACAAAGTCAAACTAGAGTCTTGAGGACTTTAAGAGAACTAATTTCAATAAACTTAGAGAGAGCTTTGGAAGAATTCCATGGATGAGAATCGTCAAGGGGAAAACAACTCAAGAAACTTGGGAAATTTTGAAAAATTAGATTACAAAAACCCAGTCTAGTACAATACCAATGAAGAAGAAAAAAGCAGCTCCCAAAAGAAACCAGCATGGCTCCATAAAGAACTCTCTGACAAATTGAAAGACAGAAAAGATAAGTATAAAAAGTGGAAGGGGGGCACATAACTAAGGCAAAATATCAGCAAATAGCCCAAGCCTGTAAAGATGAAATGAGGAAAGCTAAGGCTCACAGTGAAGAAAGGTTTGCCACAAAAGTAAAAAATAACAACAACAAAAAGTTTCTTCCAACATGTTAAAAACAAGAAAAAAGTTAAGGAAACAATTGGCCCATTGCTGGGAGAAAGTGGCAAGAAGGTGACAAACAACATGGAGAAAGCAGAACTATTTAACTCATTTTTTTGCAACTGTCTTTACACAAAGGGATAAAACAGCCCAACCTATCAAAATCAGCACCACAAAAATCAGATTAGGAACACAAGTTGAAATAGGGAAGAAAATGGTAAGTGAGCACCAGTCTACCCTAGACGAGTTCAAATCACCAGACCGGATGGATCACACCCCAGGGTTCTGAAGGAACTGGCAGACGAGATCTCAGAGCCACTGAACTATATCTTTCAGAGATCCTGGAGCACTGGGGAACTGCCCAGAGGTCTGGAAAAGAGCTGATATGGTTCCCATCTTCAAAAAAGGAAAAAAAATAGATCCAGGAAACTACAGACCTATCAGCCTGACCTCAATGCCAGGAAAGATTCTGGAAAAGATAATCAAGCAACAAATTAGTGAGCACCTAGAAGTAAACAAAGCAATAGCCAAAAGCCAACAAAATATATCATGCCAGACTAATTTTATTGCATTCTTTGACAAAGTGACAAAATTAGTGGACTAGAGGAATGCCATCGATATAGTTTACTTGGACTTTAATAAGGCATTTGATAAGGTACTACTAGATAAAGTAGAAGAATGTGGGTTAGACAGGATCACCACCAGATGGATTCATAACTGGCTGACCAACCTCACTCAACATGTAGTCCTCAATGAAACTGCATCTACATGGAGGGAAGTATGCAGTGGAGTACCCCAAAGCTCTGTTTTATGCCCAGTACTCTTCAACATCTTCATCAATGATTTGGATGAAGGAATAAATGGGGAACTCATCAAATTTGCAGATGACACCAAGCTGGCAGGAACACTCCAGAAGTTAGGCTTAAGATACAGAAGGATCTTGACAAACTTGAACATTGGGCACTATCTAATAAAATGAAATTCAATAGTGAAAAGAGTAAGGTTCTGCATTTAGGCAAGAAAAACAAAATGCACAGGTACAGTATAGGTGGTACCTTGCTCAACAGTAGTAACTGTGAGAGGGATCTTGGACTCCTAGTGGATAACCATTTAAATATGAGCCAGCAGTGTGCAGCAGCTGCCAAAAAAGCCAACACAATTCTAGGCTAAATAAACAGAAGGATAGGATCAAGATCACGCTAACTGTTATAATGCCTTGGTAAGGCCACACTTGGAATACTGCATTCAGTTTTGGTCGCCATGATGTAGAAAAGATTGGAGACTCTAGAAAGAGTACAGAGAAGAGCAACAAAGATGATTAGGGGACTGGAGACTAAAACATATGAAGAACGGTTGCAGGAACTGGGTATGTCTAGTTTAATGAAAAGAAGGACTAGGGGAGACATGATAGCAGTGTTCCAATATCTCAGGGGTTGCCACAAAGAAGAGGGAGTCAACCTATTCTCCAAAGCACCTGAGGGTAGAACAAGAAGCAATGGGTAGAAAATAATCAAGGAGAGAAGCAACTTAGAACTGAGGAGAAATTTCCTGACAGTTAGAACAATTAATCAGTGGAACAGCTTGCCTCCAGTAGTTGTGAATGCCCCAACACTGGAAGTCTTTAAGAAGATGTTGGATAGCCATTTGTCTGAAATGGTATAAGGTTTCTTGCCTAGGCAGGGGGTTGGACTAGAAGACCTCCAAGGTCCCTTCCAACTCTGCTATTGTATTGTATTATTTTTTATTAAGTTTATTTTTATTTTTCAAAACAGACACAACACAAAAATCTTCTTTCTTTACATACTGTAGAAAGTGTATCAGTTGGTTACAAAAAAATTCATGTGTTTCTTTCACATTCACATTAATTCATATTAATTATATTATTTTAAATCAAATTTATTGTACATATTACCATCATCCTACCACCATTCTCCTTTGACTATAATTGTTTAAATGTCCTTCATCATAAAATATACCAAAACTCAAGACATAACCACATACTGACATCTCATTTGCTATTTCTAGTATCCCAATAACACTATTCCTTATAGCCTATTCTAGCTAAACATCAATAACATTTAGTAACAAAGGTTTCTAATCTTCCTTTCCAAATCACTGTTTACAATTTACATCCAATTTCACCATGTTGTACCCATACCTATATATACATTGTTATATTATCTCTCCTTTATTTGACTATATCCATTATCATAATTTAGTTCTTTTTTATTAATCTTTATATGTAACCAAACCATTTCTCATCTTCCTTTCATAGGTACCATTCAATATTCATATCCAATTACTACTTGTTATACCAGTACAAATGTATACATTATTGTCATTTTCAATTGTTTATTTAACCATATCTATTGTCACTAAATTTCACTAAGTCCAACTAGTTTTAAATTAAACACTTTCATCTATTAGCCTGTGTTTTTCCAGTAGCGAAACAGTCTCATGTTTTCTGCCATTTGTAGTAGTTCCCTAATCATCTCCTTAATCAAGTTTGTATGGACTCTTCTTTGCAACTCATTGTTTATTAATTCCCTCATGTAATTTCGATGCCCTTCTTCTTTTTCCTTAATCAGCTTGTCTTTAATTGTCAGTGTTGTTATTGATGGTGTTACTAATACAATTTCTCCCTTTAAGTCTGTAAGTTCTTTTACTTTTTCTTCTTCTATGTCTTGCCATCTAGGGTAGGGTTCCCATCCATCTAGTTTCCCTTTCCATATTCCACTTTTTCCATTTCCAGACAAAAACCATTCACCATAGATGTCAGCAGATTTGATTTCTTTGTAGTCATTTTTATCTTTATTGCTTGGGACTCTACCCTCTATTTTTCCCATTTGATAAGCATCTCCATCCTTTTCATCATATTTTTCTGTTAGGTGCTCTAATTTTTCAAACATTTTCTCAAATGTATTTTATAGTTTCTGTATTGCAAACATTATCTCTTGCAAGCTGACAGTTTCTCTCTGTTGTTGGAAATAAGTCATTGTTTCCAGCTGTATTGTATTATTATAGGTTTGTTGGTTCAGAAATCAACTAAAAATGAAACAATAGCAGTGTATTAAATTTGTAGTAAGCCACTATTTTCTAACCTCTCTAATTTGAAGGTGCTAATATCTTGGTTTACTTTTTAGCAAAAGGAATCTAATTACATAAATAGGAATGAAGAAAAACTATTAAAATGGGAAAGGCATAGTATTACAGTACAATTACATCTCGTGTTTGTATATAGCCTACTATTTTATTTCTTTGAATTATTTTGAAAATAGATATCAAGCATTGCTGATCTCACCTCTATTACTGTGTAGTAATAAGAAGTAAATGGGGTTTTGAAGTCTACAGGAGAATATAATATTGCTTTCTCCTATGTATTATAAAGTACAGAAATCCAATAATGGCCCTGGACTGTTAACCATTATTCTTTTGAACTTTCAGTTAGCACTGCATTAAAATTGGAAAAGGCATCATTTCTTGCATTCTAGGGCTTAATTTGCATTTGCATTAAACTCTTGTATATTGGATTATACCACTGTAAGTAATAAAAAAATAATCATTGAGTGTCACTTTTGAGCACAAAATAAATTGCTCTTGAATAGAATACTTTTTTAGCATTTCAAGAAATATGAATGATATTATAGGATTGTGGAAATATTGAAGTGGCAAATTCTGCCTGAGTGAACGTTAACAGTTTTTGTTAACATAAATTATTTCTTTTTAAAATATAGCCAAAGGCAGAAGAAAATTAAATCATTACTCAGACAATAATACAGTCAACGTTGCACTTATTTGGGGGATGACTTTTTTTAAAGGAAGGATATGAAGAAACTCATATATAGAACTGTAATCAAACTATTATTTTCAAAGAGTATAAGTCTGTATTATGAGACAAGATGCTCCTTCCCTAAATGTAGAATTGCAGTCTGCTCCTTCCCCTACCACCTTGAAGGAATGGTTTCCTTTTTAGGCATCTGCTGATAAAGCTTGATCTAACAAACGATATGAATCACTTTGATAAATGCAACATCACTTTAAAACATAACTCAAGATTAAGATATCAGGATACCTATAATGGAAATTCTAATAAAACTGAGTAGCAGAATAACAGAGATGGAAGGGACCTTGGACCTTGGTCTTCTAATCCAACTCCCTGCTCAAGCAGACAATCCTATACCATTCCAAATTGATGCTGTCCAATCTCTTCTTAAAAACCTCCAGTGTTGGATCATTCACAACTTCTGGAGGCAAATCATTCCACTGATTAATTGTTCTATCAGGAAAGTTACTACTCTCCTTGATTAGTTTCCATCCATTGCTTCTTGTCCTGTCTTCAGGTGCTTTGGAAAATTGGCTGACAGTGACAGTGTTATCATGTCACCTGTAGTCCAAAATATATAACACTGTTATCATGTCACCTGTAGTCCAAAAGAACTGAGAGTGTATTTTGGTCTTTAGCTGTATATAGCCAATTAATGCTAAATCATATGAAAAGCAACTGTTGAAAGCTTTGCTTAAGGTGTTCTGCCACCAATGGCTTTAATAGGGGCATGGAGCCTTGGGCACATCTTCTCCAAATCCATTTCTTCTCTCCTTTCATAAAGAGCAGCTTTTCCTAATGTACTTTCTTGCCAGGAAGAAGTCTAGATTTGAGACAATGATGGTCTATCAGATTGAACAGCCACCAGGCTGATGAAGCAGCTCTTTCAGAAACGGTTAAAGCCTTGATCGAAAATTTAAAAAGTGTCCTGGAATTTATTGACATTAAACACCATCAAGACTCAGTTAGCTTGCAATTAAAGGTCCAGCATACTGTAATGAATTCAATTCCAGTCATTGCAGGGGAACAATATAATGCTTATTTAAAGGTAAGCTGGAACTTTTACATCTATAGATTTTTTTCCCACTCTTCAACAGCTTGCAGCAAAATGATTGTGCCCATGCCAAGGTAAAATACAGCAGCTATTAATACTTACTTTTCAGTATTAGAAAACCTTCCATCAAATTATGTGTAGCAAGCTCTTTTTTTTACTATTAACTTCTTTCTTGCCCAGATCCATATACTTTTAATAGCTGATGTTTGTTTTAAAAGATTAGACACACATTTTATGGGTACTATGAAGTTGGAAAAGTACTTGGAACTTAAAACAGCTCTCTCTCTCTCTCTCTCTGTCTCTCTCTGTCTCTCTCTCTCTCTCTCACACACACACACACACACACACACACACACACACCCTCTCCCTCTCTCTTCCTCCCTTCCCCCGCTCTCTATTCATGTGTGTGTGAGAGAGGTGGGGGAGACAGATTTGAAATTCTATGTAGTTTATGGATGAGGAAGAACAGAGCATCAATGAGTTACAGGAAGGTAAAATGTAGCTTTGGGGAAATACATGAAAGTAATTATGTAGGCTGAATGCAGTGTGATGTTTAAAATAAAATTGGAGTAGTCTCTTTCTCTTATTTTAAAATGCAGTTAAAAACAGTAATTTTGGAGAAATCCTTCAGGGATGATGTGCGATTGAAGAGGTAGTAATTAGTGAATCAGTGGAATGAGGAATCAGGAAAGCTATTGGATTTTATCTGGATTGATAGTTATGGTTTTTTTGTGTATTATGTTGTGAACCACTTAGAATGATTAAATAAAGTGGCATGCAAATATATACATCTATATATTGGTAGAGAATATTTAGGGATGATTGTATTAATACATTTTTAAAGTACCATTTGAAGACATTTTAGTGCAGTTTCCCCCTTGGTTCTTTCTCAGTTTCCAAAAGAATATTTCATAATGTTTTGATACTACTTGTTAAATTACATTTTAAATATGGACCATTTGAATACTTTTTTGGTAAACTTGAACTGCTATTCTATGGATAGGCTTTTATATAAGTATTGCTAGGTGAGTATTATTTCTCAACCTTATATAAAATTTGTCATATAAATGCTAGCTTTCATGAGATTTTTTTTAAAAAAAATATATTTTATTCATTTTCACATTCCATTTTACAATCACTTATATACAGGGTATTTGCTATAAGAAAAAAAAAAGTTAAACAAAATAAAAAAGAAAACACAACTCATCATTCACAACCCCACCTGACACTTCCATCCTCCATACACCCCATCTACCCCCTCCAACTTTCCTTTCCTCCCTCTAACACTCCCCTCCTACATCCCTTTCCCCTCAAACCTTCCTTACTCCCAACACACCCTCCTTACATTCCCCTTACTCCTTCCTTACTCCTCCCTCTTCTTTCCCTCTACCTCCCTCCTTGGTGTATTCCTTTATTCAAGTGTTGTTTATTATAATCTGATAAAAAGTAAAATAAACCAAGGAAAAAAAAATATAAAGAAAGAAAAGAGAAAAAAAAGAAAAAAAAGAACAACCGTATATAAGTGCATTCTTGTTCTTATTGAGACTATGTTAACACCCACCCACCCACCCCCCATAAATCCCCATCCCTAATCCTCCCGACTTCCCAGGGCCCACACCTGGCACTGCCTTCTATCTAAAGTATCTTATGTTCGTATGGATTAAAAATAAAAGTAATATATTAAAGGAAAGAAAAACAAAAAAGAAAAAAAGGAAAAGAAAAAAGAAAAAAGAAAAAAAAAGAACTCTTTGTGTTAAGCTCAGCCCCCCATCTTTATCTATGCTTAAATAGTGTAAGTCATTCTATCCATATTTTATTCTCGTCTCTTGCTTCTTTGTTATTTACCCAGACCTCCTGTAGACTCTCCCATTCCTCTTCCTTAACCTTGTATTCAGATAAACATTTATACAAATTTGTATAGACATCAATATACAATCTAGCTCAAAAATAATCCCTTCTAGTAAAATTTAAGCAGCGTGGATCGTTCCACATATTCAAATATTGCTTTACAGAAGAATAATCAAACTTTCCCTTCTAATAGGGTTTAAACAGCGTAAATAATCTTTCTTAACCTTATTTTCAAACAGTAATTCAAAATAATCTGACCAAACTTACTCTTCTTAGTGAACTTTAAGCAGCGTGGATCAAGTATTACTTTACACAAAAATCAGTTTGCATTCTATCTTAAAATGATCCCGACCAGCTTTCCCTTCTAATAGGATTTAAACAACGTAAATCATTCTGCATGCATTTTACCCTCATCCCTTGCTTCTCTGATATTTACCACTATCAAATTTATGCAGACATTAGTTTAAAATCTAGCTCAAAATAATTTCACCAAGCTTTCCCTTCTAATAAAAATTAAATAGCATGGATCATTCCACATATTCAAATAATACTTTCAACAAGAATCAGTTTACCTTCTGTTTTAAAATAATCTCGTCCAGCTTTCCCTTCTAACAGAATTTAAACAACATAAATCATTCTGCATTCATTTTACATATATACATTCAGTATCACCCCACCAATATACGTAAATCATTCCGCATGCATTTTACCCTCATCCCTTGCTTCTCTGATATTTACCACTATCAAATTTATACAGACATTAGTTTAAAATCTAGCTCAAAATAATTTCACCAAGCTTTCCCTTCTAATAAAAATTAATTAGCATGGATCATTCCACCTGTTCAAATAATACTTTCAACAAGAATCAGTTTACCTTCTGTTTTAAAATAATCTCATCCAACTTTCCCTTCTAACAGAATTTAAACAACATAAATCATTCTGCATTCATTTTACATATATACATTCAGTATCACCCCACCAATAAGTTCCGCTTTTTCTACCGGAGAGAGGTCGCAAACCCCCATTCAATCCACAACTTTGGCGAGTAATTTAGAATGTCTAAATCCTCTATCTCCGCTTTTCTGCTTCTCCGAGGGAGGAAAAGCTACCCCCTCCATCTTGCAGCCATGTGGTCCGTTGCTTGCCTTCTCCTTCGACTTGTCTCTCCTCTTTTCCAAGTGAATCAGGAAGCCCCGCCTTCAAGATCTTGTAATAGAAGTCTCGAGCCTCCGAAACAGAATTGAGACGAAATCTTTGATTCTCAAATGTGACCGTAATACCGGCTGGGGCCTCCCATTTATATTGAATATGATAATTTCTAAGCAGTTTAGTTAGGAAAGTATACTCCCTTCTTGCCTTTAACATCTGGAATGGTATTTCTTTAAAGACAATCAGATCCTGGCCATCAACTCGCAAACTATTATTATGAAACTTTTGCATAATCGCGTTTCTAGATTCTTTTGTGGAGAAATATATAATTATGTCCCTTGGGAGCTGTCGCTGTTCCGCTACCAACGAATTCTGGCGATAGATTTTCCGAATCTGCCAATCAAAGTTAAGTCCCGGGCTTCCCACCGCATGGCTGAGGGCTTCAACAAAGGTCTGTTTCAGATTCTCTCGCTCCTTTTCATGGAATCCTCTGACTCTTATTGCAAATGCCTTCTTATTAAAGTTTATCATAACGAGCTGTTCTTGAGTGTCTCTAATTTTTTCTTGTAATATTTGAATATTAGTAGTCAAATTAGAATTAGCCTCCTCCAAGCTTTCCAATTTATTCTCTATTTCAGCGGTATAATCTGACAGGGCAGACACGGCTGCAAACGTATTCGCCTTCATTTGGTCAATTTTAGACTTTAAATCACCATATAGCTCCAATACAAATTCCTTAATTTCTTGTTTAAAATCATTAAACATTTGAAAGAAAAATTCCTGTGTTAAGAATTCTCCAGTAGAGGGCGTAGGAGACAAGGGCTGCGATTCCAGTGTAAATTCTTTAAGTTCATTCATAGGTTCTTTAGGCACATTTGTAGAGAGACGCTTCGATTTTGACCTGGGTGCCATTATAAATAAACAAATAAACAACGCTTTCGCTCCCCTCTGTTTCCAAAAAAAAAAAAAAAAAATTATTTTGTTAAGGAGCGGTCTGCAGGAAGGTAAAACCGGCTAAGTACTTCCCCTATCAATCACCAACGGAGAGAAATCGCCATTTTGAAGTCCGTTTAAACAAAGAAGCCTCTAAAACAAATGGTGCTGGTGTTTAAGATAGTAATAAAAGCATAAATCTCACAGGGGTGGGACCCGCCCGTATTAATCCTAGCTTCAAACAACTTTGCTTTGTCCTGGGGGGGGGGGATCGCCTGTCTAGGGCTGCAAAAAAAAGGCAGCTGAGAAGAACTGGCTGGAGATAAAGGCTCTGCTACGCTGGATCTAATCTCTGTCCACAGCCAAAAAAAAGAGAAAGGCTGTGAATTACGAATAGACCCTAGCACACAGAGCTACTCCCTGCCCCTTTATAGCCAAAAAGGGGTGATATCTATGATCTTATTTAGATATACAGACCAGATCTCTGAGAGGAGCTCGGTTGAGCCCTCCTCGGCGACAGCCTCCGCCCCCCCGGAAGTCCGCTTTCATGAGATTTTTATATACCTGTGTTTGAAAGACAAATAAATATTTTTAGTCTCAGATCCATCTACTGTAATTATCTTTCAATATTACTTTTGAACACGTACACTATATTCAGAAGACCATTGTTTGAATGTGTATTTCTTAGAAGTATTACAGTTTGAGTTGATACGGAGACACAAATCTAACAATTTGAGAATTTCTGTGAAGTATTTACCATTTTGTTCTGAGTTTATTTTAAAAGTTTTATTAGATCTCTTCATCTTTGTAAATATAACAATTGTTAGTTTCATTCTCTAGTGACAAGGATTGAAAGTTGAGCGAGAATGAATTCTTCCAAGAACTGTGAGTATAGCTGTATGAGAGTTGTAATCTGCCAGTAAAGTTGGAAGGGACCTTGGAAGTCTTCTAGTCCAACCTCCTGCTCAAGCAGGAGATCCTATACAATTTCAGATAAATGATTGTCCAGTCTCTTTTTGAAAGCCTCCAGTGATGGACTACCCACAATTTCTGAAGGCAAGTTGTTTCATTGGCTCATTGCTCTCACCATGAGGAAATTTCTGCTTAGTTTTAGGTTGCTTCTTTCTTTGGTTAGTTTCTATCCATTGTTTCTTGTCTTGCCTTTTGGTGCTTTGGAAAATAGTTTGTCACCCTTGTCTTTGTAGGAGACCCTCAAATATTATAACACTGCTATCATGTCTCCTCTATTCATTCTTTTCATTAAGCTAGACATTCCCTCATCTAGATTGCTTTTGAAGATATTGAAGAGTATTCAGCCCAAAATGGAACCTTGGGGTACCCCACTGCTTACATCTACCCATGTAGATATACTTCCATTGCGGACTACATGTTGAATACAATCTGTATTGCATGTTGCATAATCCATATTGTGGTGGTGATGTCAACTAATTTAGTGCATGATGCCAGCAGGAATGTACTGCACAACCCAGGGAACTAGTTCCTCCTGCCCCAGTTTTTGTTTTCTCAGAGAACGATGAAGGAAGGGTCTTCATACTATTTGAAGACATTTGTAGGAATAGAGGTGTATTTGTAGGCATGTGTAGATGTACGCATGGTCATACACACATACATGTACACATACACACACATATGCATGCATTCATGCATGCACAGACACATACACACAGTTTCATAGTCCAAAACAAAGCAGTTTTGTTAGTTAAATGAAGAAAAAGAATAGTCTTGCTAGTTTGCTAGCTTACTTGATGTAATGTGGTCTAAAGATTTCACAAAACTTACTTGAATGAGTCCATTATGCAAAGAAGCTTCCTATCTCCTACCTCCCACTGTTTCCAGGACTGACTGTTTTGCTAGAAATTCTCTGGGGATGGGAAAGGGATGTTGATTGTCTCAACAATTTCTGTGTTCAGTTATTTTCTAACAAGAGGAAGACCAATGACATGCAACTCTATCTGAAGGACATACAACTCTTATCTCTATGTGTGACTATAATATGGAAATAATTTATCCTGTCTTTAGGGGTCTTTCAGTTGGTTGTAGGTAAGGCGGGCAATGGTGTAGCACAGATCTGCATCTTGCATCTCATCCTTTCTTCAACCAATGATATTTTAAATTCTTATATCTCATAAAAGACCCATTATGGAAGTGGTTATTTCTCCCGACTGGCAAAGGAATAAATATTTTTGTTCAGAATCATTGTTAGATGTTCTGTGAATTTTTGTGATTTCTCTATTGATTTGGGAAAGTTTATGGAGGAAGGACCCATGTTTCCCATTCTAAGATAAAATGTAATGCTATACTTTAAACCCTATCAATAGCTGTTAATGATTTCTGTCCTTAGTGGTTATTTGGAGAAGCTCTACTAAAGCTCACTGTCCATTTAAGCTGTATAAAGATTCAGAAAGGAAAATATGATTTAGAATACGCCTGGATGTTCACATAACACCTGTTAGAATTCTTTAAAGAAACTGTGTCTCTTATTTTACAGCAACAATCATGTAGTCTCAGGAAAAGTATACATTTGTCTTAAAAAATCTCCAGCAGATAGCCTGCCTTTTTTTAAACACAGATCTCTGCATTGCCTTTCTCTCTCTTTTTTTTCATTCATTCCAAATGGTCTGGGGGGGGGGGGGGAAATAGCATATTGAAGTGAATGAAGTTAGGGGAAAAAAAGATTCCAAGAGCTGAAAGAATTTATGTTGGATTAGTGCTTTTTAAAAAATCTCTATTCATGACTTCATTAATAGAGTGCAGTATAGTATATCAAGGCGAGGTTAAATTAGATTGGGAGGAGATGAAAATTGTTGAGAGAATAGGATAAAAAATGATTTCATAAAGCAAAGGGCAACGAGATAGCCAAAAATGTACTCAGCAAAATCAAATATCAAAAGGTTGAAATATTCCCAGAGGTATGCTCATGTTTAACCTTCTAACTTGAATTTTTTTTTTCTTCTTGTTTGGAAATTTTCTTTTTCACCTTCTGCACATTTTCTTTGAATCTTCCTGCTACTTAGGGCTTATCCTTAATGTCCCTTTCGCTGAAGTAAGAACATGCTTCAGTAATCATTTTTATATGATGTAATAAAGATAGCATATTCTTGCTATAGTTAGAGGCATGCCCTAATGACATTGCCTTCATCTCATCGCCAGCCCACAGCCGATGCTGCTTAAAGCTGACTTTAGCCATTCCTGTTTTATATATATATATATAAACAACACATACACACAACAATGAATACACACAACAATAAAAAAACACACAAAAAAAGAAAAAAAACACAAAAAGAAAAAAAAACCATCATCACATACAGCATGTTGTTTGGTTAGAGGTGTTTTAACATCCATATTCTCGAATAATATTTACCATCTCAGACTTTTCATCTAGTATAACTAAATACCTCACTTTCATTCTACAATATATATTCAGTTACCATTAATATTATTTTTTCCCAGAAAATATGCTTATATTCATTATTATCCTTGTACGTCGTACTTTCAAACAGAGGTCTTATTCCTTCATTTTTCAACAAAATATTCTAAATAGTCACTACATATATATACCAATTTTCAATTATTCCCTTATTAAAATTATTTATCAACAACAAGATATCATTATAATACGTTCTTAACATTATACATTATATCACCAGTCCTCTGTTAAGTATACATAAAATCATTATTATCCTTATACTTTTTAAAGCAAAAAGTTCTAAAATATTCAATTCATAGATATATTAATTTTTCATTGTATCATTGTTAATTTATTTCACAGCATAATTGTGTTATCATTTAACTTCTTCAATTAAAGCATGAGTAAATCATTTTTCATTTCCAAGTTTTTTCCTCTAGCCACTGATAAAACAAGTCCCATATCTTATAAAATTGCTCGTCCTCTTGTTCTCTAATTTCAAGTGTCAATTTACTCATTTCAGCACAGTCCATTATTTTTCGGATAATTTCTTCCTGTTTTGGTATTGTTTCGTTTTTCCAGTTTTTTGCAAATATGATTCTGGCTGCTGTTAACACATTTACAATCAGATATTTTAAGTCTTTGTTATAGATTTCTGGTATGATCCCCAATAAAAAGACCTCTGGTTTAAAGTCTATTTGTTTGTGTGTCATTTTCTCCAGCCACATGTGGATTTTAGTCCAGTATCTTTTAGCTTCAATGCAAGTCCACCACATGTGGTAATATGAGCCCAGTATCTGATGACATTTCCAACACTTTTCTGATTTATTCTTCGACATTCTTGCAATTCTGGTTGGGGGTAGATGCCACCTGTAAAACATCTTATACAAGTTTTCTCTATATGCATTGTCATTTTATAATTTTGAGACCACAGTTTCTGCCATTTCTCTAAGTCAATCCCATACCTAAATTCCCCCCCCCCCCAAGCTATCATAGTTTCTTTAACTTGTTCTTCTTGTAATTTAACCTCCAATAGATATCCATATAGTTTTTTAATTACTTTTTCATCAGTACCTGTTAAAATTTTGTCTAACTCAGTCATTTTATTGTAAAAACCTTTGGATTTTCTATCTTCATTATATCTGGATTGTATCTGTACATATGAATACCAGTTCATTTCTATCCCTTCTTGTTTCAACTCTTTGATAGATTTGAGTTCACCCTCTGCATTCAATAATTCAACATATCTAACTGTTTGTTCCTTTTTATATATTATTGGATATGAAAATGCTTCAATTGTTAATATCCAGACTGGAATTTTTAAGTAGTGTAATCTTTTTACCTTTTCCCAGTTTGATAACAACGCCTCCCTTACATAATGTCTTCTAAAATAACCATGTGCTTTAGTTCCCTTATACCATAAGAAAGCATGCCATCCCAACAGTAAATCATGACCTTCTACATTCAATAATATAGAGGTTTTTTTAATGATATCCACTCCTAGCCATTCCTGTTTTAAAATAGTGTTTTTCCACTTTTTTCTCAGTTCTCAGTTTGATAAAGACTCACACAACTATCAAGCCACAGCTTCAGGGTCTCCCTTTAGCAAGAAAAAAACTCCCTTGTCTCCAGTCCACCAGAGACTGTGAGAAAAAGACTCTGTCTTAAGATACGCATAAATGTGTTAGTTCTGAACTGAAAAAACTTCACTTGAGTATTTTTCATTTTTACTGTCATGATAATTGTGCTAAAGAGAACCCTGCAACATTTATCATTGGAGGGGAAAGCACTTTTAGTTCAGGTGGCCTGATGTTCTCCAGATACAATTTTTGCCAATGACATGATCTAGTTGGTGATCCAGTTATGGCTGGGATCTGTCCACTCCTTTTGGCCACATTAATCTTCTGTGGGCTTTTCTCCTTTGATTTCTGCCCATTATAAAAAAAAAACTTGACTTTGACTGCAAGAGATAGCAGATCCTTAACTCCTGCAGAAATGTTTGGATGTGTAATACCTGAGTGATACTTTTGAAAGTGTTTGTCTATTTTATTCCTTATATGCCCAAGTTTAAGTGCACTAGACCTGTTTTTGGAAAACAAAAACCTGTTTTTGTTTTTGGCTTTAGCAGGCTGTTGTTGTTTTTTTGAAAAATAATAGTTCTGTGTTTAAAAAGCAGGATCAATGTTCTCTTGAGACTGCACTGGTTCTGTGCTGCACAGGACGATAATTTAAACCAGGAAAGAGAACTGAGTGTCTGTAAGGACTTGCCTTGGCTACGTTCTCAGGAAAGCATGACTCTTGAAACAATTTGCATTTTAAAAGGAACTTTTACTGAGCAACAATGATTGCAGAGAAGTCAGGCGAAGTCTGAAAATCCCCATTCAAAGCACTAAGCTAATTTCCCCAGTTCAACCCTCACCCAGTACCCTATGTCCACAATTAGGTAATACGATGCCACAAATGTCAGCGTTCCAAGTATCATGTAGAATTAAATCAGAGTCCAAGGCAAAACAATCCTTAAAGTTCCAATTTAATAAAACAGACATCTTAGCACAATTCTACTCCTTTTTATTCCCCCTCCCAACTACTACACTAATGAAACAGCATAATGAAATAAGAGAGAGTGTGGCAGGCCAAAGTTCCTAAAAGGGATATAACTGTAAGCCTGACAGCAAAGCTGTTATGAGAACTCTAAGACAGGATGATGATAACAGGTCGCCCTCAGGGTGCCATGGCCTTTGGTAACAGGCTGGACCCGGGGAGGCATCCTGATGGCCGACTCCTCCCCCTTAATTCCCCAAGGAGTTACAGCAAAAGCGAACGCATTCAAAGCATTCATCCCCCAAGAAGCATCCCCCTCCCCTTCAGAATGTCCAGTAGGAACCTGACATACTGCCCCCCAGAAGAAACAGATCTGCACCCGGAGGAAAGAAAATAATAAATGAGGAAAAAAGAAAAAAATTGTTACGGTCATTTTGACTTATCGGGGTATTGATTGTGGAACCATTTAACCAACCTAGGGACCTTAACATGCCACTTATCTACCTATTCGTTCTGGGCCTCAGGAACTTGGTTGATCTCTACTTCTTTGGCTAGCAAGCATCAGTCATGGAGATGAGCTTGGGCCTCTCTCGTGATACAAGTGGTGTACAGGTTGTCATTTGGCCCGTCTTTGAAGCAGCTCACTAGGATGTCTTCTGGCTAGTCAAGACTACAAACTAGATCTTGAAATTTCTCAGTGTACTCATCCACCAGCCAGCGCCCCTGCTGCATGATTTTCTCGGGCTCTGAAGTCTGCCAGGGACTCTTCAAATCACTGTCTTAGGGCCATCATGAATATGTTGAAGTTTCTTAACCCGAGGTGGCGCAGTGGTTCAGGTGCAGTACTGCAGGCCACTTCAGCTGACTGTTATCTGCAGTTCAGCGGTTCTAATCTCACTGGCACAAGGTTGACTCAGCTTTCCATCCTTCTGAGGTGGGTGAAATGAGGACCCAGACTATGGGGGCAATATGCTGACTCTGTAAACTGCTTAGAGAGGGCTGAAAGCCCTATGAAGCGGTATATAAGTCTAACTGCTATTGCTATTGCTAACTCAGGAGCATTCACGGTGTTGAGGGTCACCATCCACCTGGCCACAGTCCCCTCCAACACCTTCAGTAGGGATCTCATGGTCCTACTTCTGCATGTAGGCAAGAATGTGGGCCAAGAAAAATGCTAGTTGTTGAGGGTCTCCATTAAACTTTACACTGGGGGGGATCTTCTCTCTTCAAGGAGCTGCCCTATCACCTGGTCTCTGGACATTTACTCCCCTTGCTCCCCCCATGTTGGGTTCCTTCAGCTCCCATCTCCATCCTCTGGTCTGATCTGATGGCCGTCATCTCCAAACATACAGGCTAAAGCATCTCATGCCTTCAGACTCTGGAAGTTATCCATTTCATGGCTTGTTTTATGAGAAAGTGGGCATGGTCATGTTTGTGCCTCCTGCTCGTCTTTCCCTCTCCATCAATGACTGTCTCAGGTGAGGGTGACTCTCTTTGTTCTCCCATCCCAGTCACCTTCTTTCCAATGCATATGGACCACCTAGGCTTAGATGAGTCCCCCAGGCTTACAACTTTCTCCTTCAGCAGAGTTTGCTCCTAGATATGTCTTGGTAGAGGCTTCCCCCAAACATTCAGCTTCTTCTTGATCACTGCTTTGAGTAGACATCATTTGCATGATCCCCATGGTAGGACAGATGCCTCTCTGGGTTGACTACTTTTGCAGACTCTGCCTAATGTAAGGACGTGCCTCAGCTATCTTCTCAGAAAAGTATGACTCTTAAAACAATTTGCATTTCAAAAGGAACTTTTACTGAGAGACATTGATTGCAGAGAAGTCAGGTGGAGTCTGAAAATTCCCGCATGAAGCGTTAAGCTAATTTCCCCTGTTCAACCCCCACCAAGTATCCCATGTCCACAATTAACCAATATAATGCCACAAAGGTGTTATGAGAACTCCAAGGCGGGATGATGATAACACATCATCCTTGGGATGCCACGGCCATGAGTTACAGGCTGGAACCGGCTGGGAGAGAAGGCTCACTACTCCCCTCTAATTCCCCAATTAGTTACAGCAAAAGCGAAAACATTCAAAGCATTCATCTTCCAAGAACTTTCCTCCTCCCCCTTCAGAATATCAGTATTATGATAGGAACCTGACAGTGCCTTATTGATTCTTCCACCAATTAATGCATTACAGATTTTATGCAGATTTTTCCTGACAAGGGATTTCAGGTGGTAATATCTCTCATTGGTTTTGTGGTTGGACTGATGGAGAATACAATTTTGCTGATATCACAGGCTGTTTCTAGGTGTTGCCTAGAATCTTCTTCAATTCTTAATTGAACTGAAAAAACTTTGTGGATGAGAAGTAAAACATGTTCAAGAAAAAGAAAAGAAAGTCCAATTGCCTTTTTTCAATAAAAAAGCACCTTTGGGACAACTGGATAACCTCTATGGAAACAACAACAACAAAAAAAAACAAATCCCACTTGTGGCTCAGATGTTTATTGGTCAGGTAGATGTTTCCTTCAAGAACCATGAACTCCTAAGCAGCTTCAGAGAAAACAATATCAATTTGAGAGATTGCCAGTATCAATCACCCAGAGTCACTGGGAGTTGGGCAACACATACATTTAACAAGTTATTATAGTTGGCCATATAGTCAGCCATGGCATTTTTGTTTACCTGTCAAGTTCTTTCCAAGGCCCCGGTATAAGGAAATGTTGTTTGATGGTGATAAAGGTATCATCACAGGATATAAGCTGTTTCAAGTAAACCTGCCTTTTGTGAATGACTGATGAATATCTTGTCAATGCTGATGGGGTACAGGTGATTCCCCAGATGTTTTGTGATTGTACCCAAGGCACCTATTACTACTGGTACTACATTTTATTTCTTCTGCTACAGTCATTTATATCTTTTTCCAGTCTTTATATTTTGTGATTTTCCCCCCAGTTTTCTTTTCTATTCTTCTGTATCCAGGTATGGCAATGTCAGAAGACTGTAAAGCACTGTGAAGTAGTATATAAGACTAAGTACTATTGTTTTCCCAACATTTTTTGTCTTTCTTATCAACACTTGTCATGCCTGGGATGTTATGGGGCAGATATTAGTCTGTTAAAGTCCAGACCACTTTAGCTTCTGTTACTTTGTCTGTTTTGTGGTCCCACCAATGCTTGCTTGCAGACAAGTGATACTTCTTGCAATCTTCCGATGCACTATTGTTGCTGCTTTGTGATGCCATTGTTTGTAGTCAGTCTGTGCATCAACTTGCAGCAGCTAACTAGGTTGTCCACAATTCCTTCAGCTTCTTTCTATTGATAGTTATTTAATTATTTATTATTATTTGTGGAACTCCACTGTCATTTCAGTCACAGCATTGAACAGTTAGCCAAGGAGGCCAGGAGAGGAACAGCCATTCCACTTCTTCTCTAGAGGCCAACCTCAGACACAGGATCTCATGTGAAATGATCCAAGGAACAGTGTGGAAGAATCTCCCTGAAGATACAGTAAGAGCCATTCTCCCAGCCCTGCCTTGGTATCCCAGCTGGTGCTACACTTGAAACCAAACTCAAGTGGGCACATTCCAAGAGGATCCCCCATTCCTCCATTCCCATCTAATACAGTACATACCAGGTCTGCCCCTTTATAGATGAGGACAACCTTATTGCAGGCTGACCTGGTTGTGCACTTAATTTCTTTTTTAGGTTTTTTGTATATATATATTTTGCTCTCCAGTTTCCTTTGCATGTTCTTGTGAATGTTAGACTTTTTCACCATGTGGGAGGTTTATATTTTACTGCATAAGAGAGAACTATTTGTCAAATGTCATGCTGAAGGTGAATTTCACTTGTAATTGAAAGTTGCTGTTGAAAATATATGTCCCAAGTGTAGAGGCTCTTGCAAGTGTGACAAACGAATCTTTCCAGATCGGTAATCTGCCAGACCAAAGCCCTGAGATGTAGTGTTAGCAATGGTACTTTTTCCTTCCTAACTATGGATAGCTATGGATAACCATAAGAGAAGAACAACACACTTTAATCCACCTATGGGTCCCTTCATTTTTGAATAAGCAAAAAAAAAATGTTGAATAATTTGTTCAGTTAAAACATGCATAGGTAAATGTAATTTCCCCTATGCTCTGAATGTCCATTTCCAGAGATGGTGCACGCAAGTCTAATAACTTACATGTCTTGATGTTGGCTCATAAGGATAAAGTATATATCTTCCTCATATAGGATCCCCATCCCGTCCATCCAAAATGTTTGAGATGGAAAAATTCCAGATTAATTGTCACAAGTGGCGTCAATATCTGTTGATGGTCAGGATTTAATAGTGCCTTTGACTAACATGGTGCTTCCCAAAATGTAGGTTGAACACATGTTTTGGGGCACACTTCCATCTGGTTTTAATTTAGGATTGATTGGAAGTGAAATCATTGTTGGGAGGCTTAGAGTCTTCCCATATCATAGTCAGATAATTTGCTGAAAAGAACTACTATGTAAGAACATTTTTGGAATACAACTAGTTCTCAACTTAGAACAGTTCATTTAGTGACCATTCAAAGTTACAATGGCCCTGAAAAATGGGACATGCCCATTTTTCACAGTTATGACCTTTGCAGCATTAAAGGTTATGACCTTTGCAGCAAGTCATATGATCAACATTCAGATCCGAGGTGGCGCAGTGGTTAAATGCAGCACTGCAGGCTACTTCAGCTGACTGCAGTTCAGCAGTTCGGCTGTTCAAATCTCACCGGCTCAGGGTTGACTCAGCCTTCCATCCTTCCAAGGTGGGTAAAATGAGGACCCAGAATGTTGGGGGCAATATGCTGACTCTGTAAACCGCTTAGAGAGGGTTGAAAGCCCTATGAAGCGGTATATAAGTCTAACTGCTATTGCTATTGCTATAGATGCTTGGTATCTGGTTCCTATTTATAACCTTTGATGTATCCCAGGGTCTTGTGATCACTTTTGGGATCTTCTGACAAGCAAAGTCAATGGGGAAGCCGGATAGACTTAACAGCTGGATTACTAACTTATCAACTGCAGTGATTCACTTAACCATTGGGGCAAAAAAGGTCATAAAATGGGGCAAATCTTACTTAACAAATGTCTCACTGAACAACAGAAACTGTTGCCTCAATTGTGATCGTAAGTCAAGGATTACTTGTAGATGGATCATTCATCAACCTTGCAACTTGGATGGTGATTTTTATCAAAGCCACTGTCCCATTATTTCACTATGGCTCTTGAATATCCTCTTCCTGAGGGAATATCAGATTCCTGAGAGAATCTGTTCGTTTGAAAGAACTGGAAGATAGCGACACTGCAAATAGGGTAAATATTGTGGCGCGTTCAGTGACATCCAGGTGAAAATGCATAGTCACACCTATAATGGAGCAATAGTGTTGTTAAAGAGGGTTCTACTTTTATTTCATCTTTTATGAAAGACACAGCCTTCTCAGCTGGTTTACAGGTTACACTAAGCAGTCTAGAGGCAAACTCAGTTGACTATTTCATAGCCTACTTATGAAAGTAAAGTTTGAAATTAGATGCCAGAATTTCTGCTGAAACTTTGTTTTTGTAGTAGTATCACCTGGACCATTATTTTTGGAATGATTTGCAATGACTGTGGCTTGAGGAAGCAAGCCAGTGGTGGGTTCCGGGCAGTATGGCCTGGTACGGGCATATTGGTGGCAGCTGGGAGCAGCAGCCACTGTAATGGAATGGTGTTTTGTTGGTGGACCCACCCGCCCGCCCGTTTTCCTTACCTCTTTTTGAGCAAAACAGGCCAATTGCGCACACGTGCACAGCATATGGCGCCTGCACAACCTCACTGAGCAGTTGGGGCATCGCAGGGCAGTCACACATGCACAATGCATGTGCCCCGAGGTGGCCGTCCAGCCCCGTCGCAGTGTACCGGTTGCGACGGGATCTGGAACCCACCACTGAAGCAAACATGATCCTTATGCGCATGAAGTGAGCTACCATTTTAATGATGATGATGATTATGATGATGATGATGATGATGATGATGATGATGATGATGTTATGCATTCAGTCATATCTGACTCTTGGTGATTCTATGGGCCAGGCCTCTCCACGTTTTCCGATCTTGTATTATTTACCACTTTATTAGACTGACTCATCATGTATGGAGGTTTATGTATATATGTATGTATTTGTTTATGTAGGTATTCATGCATGCATTGAAATTGCAGCACATGCAGGACATTGCTTCCTGACTGTTAAGGAGAAGAACGAAATGTATTATATTGGTTGCCCAAAAGCTACCTGTTCCATGTCAGAGTCCTAAATCATTAGCAGTGTCCACCAGCCTTCATGTTAAAATGATCTGGGGATCTTACCTGTGGTTCTTATACAGAGTATAGTTATAAGAAATTAGAACTGAAGGAATCCTTTTCACTTGTAAATTTGTGGGGACCAGACTGTCTTTCTGAATAAAACTGTTTAATCGTGGTAAAACTAAAACACTGCATTTTGTTTAATTTTATAACAAATTGTTTTGCTGGGCAGTGATTCATGCTTCCTCAGAAGGAAAAATAGCTTATAAATGAAAGGAATAAATCTTTATCGCTGAACATTTTTCAAACTTCCCAAATTAAATTACCTGGAAAATGTACATATTTGAATGATAACCTCTGTAATCAGTCACTTATTTTATTTTAGACCTCTGCCCATAATGTTGCAAAACAATTGTAGTAGCTGCAGCAAAATAATTTAATGCTATTGCTTCGAGTGCTCTTATTTTAGAATGAAACCGATCATATGTTGTTCTTGCATGCAGTAATAGAGCTTCGTTTATAACAAACATTCTGAAAAATGCCATCAGTTCTACCTAAGCCACTATTTTGTAAACTTTGGCATAAACCGTGTGTGTGTGTGTGTGTGTGCTAAACAAAGTAGCTCCTGTATATTTCTGTTGCCTTAGAGACTGAAACATCTGTATCCCATCCGTGCAGGCAAGTGATGCAGACATGGTAAGATATGACTTCCTTGCATTCCTCTCTTCATCTTGCTGTCAATAGTACTGTTTTTGGGGAACAATGTTTAGGGCTCCCTTTGCATTGTAGAGTAACCTCATTGTCTAGCATAATATAATCCAGGACAGCTTTTCATGAAGGTCTTCTAACTCCAAAGTCAGCATGCTGCCCTACGAAAAGATGCTCTCACACAAATAATTTTTCAAGATGAACTTGGAGGGACTTGAAATGATTGTTGTTCTGGTGATAATTGTGGCATTTGTGAAAGCCCTGGAACATATGGGACTGCTGGAAGATACAGATACAGGTAGGATGCTAAAGAAAAATTATTGAAGTCTGTGTTTTCTTTTGGGGGGGGGGCGTGTTGCTGGAAAAGCTTTGTTCCTAAGGATAATCACTTTTTTTTAACCTGCAATAAACCTGAAAGGGAGAAAATTATAACTGAGCTTCATGGTTGTTAAAAAGCCATCTAAGAGATCCCTAGATATAAATGTCTGTGTATTTAAATGTATGTTTGTTACTCCTAGTTGTACAGTATGTAGCTTTGTTTTCAACAAGTGAAATTATTTTTGATAACATTATCGAACAACAGTATGTTATTCATAAATGATAAAAACAATGTTTTGTTACCCCTAATCTCTCAGTTCATAACTTTGATACCACAGGGTATTTCAAAGGCAACTACTGCAGGAAACCTTGTTTATCAACTATGTTTTCCTACCTCTAAGCTTTTGGCATAGATTTTTCTTTTTGTATATCGTAATACTTTTTCACAAGTTGATATGTATGCAAAATCTTTCCTGAGGCTTGGCAGCATGTAACAACAACCACAACAAAAAACTTGTCAACATCCAGTTTACAAAAATATCAATGTGAAGTTATGAAATTATACTTAGATCCTGCGTGTTAGATAAACTCTTGACTATTGTTGCTTTTGATACTATTGTAGAGGAAAGTATACTTTACATTGACATAAAAACAGAAATAGATGACATAAAATGAATGTACATTTAAAAAAATAAAGAGAACGGCACTTTTAGAAGAGAAGTCAGTGTTGCTGTTATAAAAAATAATGATTTATGTGAAATGTGCTTTCGTATATACAATAATACATAAATACAGATATGTGTTTGTGTGTGTGCATGCGTGTGTGTGTTTGTTTGTTTAAAATATAAACATGTTCCAAAGTCCATAGACTGTATCAGCTCCACAAACATTAAAAAAAAGTATATGGAGCAGTTAATGATGGTTCTTATCAGTATATATAGTCTTAGATTCTTTGAAAACAAAACTACATTAAAGTTTATATGCTTTAATTAATATATAACTTGCCTGTTAATATGCATTAACAGGCTTATAACAATTTCATTGTATCATGTGAATTTAAGGTTTAAAAAAGAAAGTACATAATATTGATACCATATATTGGACATATATTAGAGAACCACCAGATTTATTGTTACGGTTATCATTTCTGCCTCTTAAGGTAGGAAATGCATATAGAAAAATATTTTTGTTATCCTTGTACTGCTTTCAAGAGGCTGTAAACACACATAAGAAAAGGTTATAAATGCACTGTGAAGACAGTAAAATTCATCTGAAGCTACACTAAGGTATCATTTTGTTTTGTTTTTATTTTAAGGAAAATATATTTTCTGTGGATACATTTACAGAAGTCATTTGATATTCTGTCAAGTACTGAAATGGAATAAAACGAGTTAAAAAAACAGAACTAATACTGATAATTTTTAGGAAGGCTGCATAATTATACCTATTGCATGCTTGTTCACATGCGATAGTTCTACACAAACACACATACATATAAGAAATGGCTGTTGCATTATACCTGTTTAAAATTTGTTTGAAACAGAATATTCTTCAGATTATTATTATTATTATTATTATTATTATTGTTATCATCATCATCATCATCATCATCATCATCATCATCATCTACCTGGAATTATCTGAAAACATCTTCATTTCTTTGTAATGCATGCTCTGTTTTCTCAGGATATGCAAGCTTTGGTTTTTGTCATAGTAAGGGTCCACCCCTTTCATGCAATCATAAAAAATGTAGCAATCAGCTGGTCCAAATTTAAAGACACCCATCTTTTCACTTCATAACCAACTTGTATATTCCCTGCCTATTTTTATACGGGGAAGTCTACACTTGATATAGAGATTTCCACTTATAGCGATGTTATTATATAGATGTTCAGTT
Organism: Thamnophis elegans; assembly: GCF_009769535.1. Taxonomy (NCBI): domain Eukaryota; kingdom Metazoa; phylum Chordata; class Lepidosauria; order Squamata; family Natricidae; genus Thamnophis; species Thamnophis elegans. The sequence continues at coordinate 74,216,315 of NC_045542.1, forward strand.
TTCAGTGTTAAAAACCAACTGGAGAAGGCAGTTCTGTGGAGTTGTGGAGGCAAAAATACTGTCATAATCCTGAAGAATGGGGTTCTTTAGATAACATAATGCACCCCGAATATTTAGCACAGTATTTCTTGCACCTGAGTTCGTTCATCAGCTACTGTATGCTAGGCCTGGCATAAAGAGCAATTTAAGAGGATTGTGAAGGAAAGGTTATGCTTTCAAAGGATGAAAAGGTTACTAAACAATGTAATATAAAAGAAAACAATCTTCCAACAAAGGTACAAGAGAAATAACATAAGAAAGTTACTGTAATTTAGCATACAACACCAAGAATACACACAGCCAGGTTACTGAATGTTATTTCTTTACTTGCGGCTGCAAAAATGTTTAGAAGAATATCGTCTAAGTGTACCATGAAATATGTGGCTTTCAAGTTACTCCTTGTTCTGAATGGATTTTTACATTCTTAGTTCTCTTTAATTCTTGTACTGTTCACATTTCAGGAATTAAACAAGAGCCACAAGTTCCTCTTGTAACTAAAGTAATCTTTGCACAATGTCCTTGTAAAAATGTACAGATTTCAATCTTATTTTTGCCCTTTTTAGTAGAAAAATGTACATACTAGGATTAATGAAGTAATTTGATCTATTAAACGAAATTTTCTACTGATTCTTTTAGAAAGTCCTAATAAAACTTTAGACTCACTTTTTTGTTTTTGTTTTGGAGACCTATAAAAAGCTGGCTGGAAACATGTTTTCAAAATGTAAAATTATAAACAAAACAGACATTCTGAATTATCTGTTCACTGATATCACTAAGATTAAAACAAGAAACACATGATAGCTAGAAATTCTGTGGGGCACAAAGATTGGAGTGGTTGCATTAAGATTTTTTTTTTTTTTTTGGCGAAATTCAGTTGCTGGATTGTTCAAGGTTGTACAGTGCTAATGGAACAATAATTATACCAGAGCAAAGAATGTTTGTAATTGCTGTCCTGTAACTCTTGCACTCTTTCCCAAAGTTCACTGTGTTTTCAGGAATGGATTTAGGGTGGCAGATTGGGGTGCAGCAGAAAACTAAAGTTAGGAATTCCTTGTGATATAATCAGAGTTGTATTCACAGTTAGTCCCTAATGTAAAAGTACCTATCATTACCACATCACATTAATAATATGCAATGAGAAGCTTTCAGTTTTGTTGCTTCTTTTTAAGAAGTTACTAGACAACCTGTGGTCCATTGGGTCATTCTTCTTTCTGTATACATTATAAGTTTCTGCTATTTACTCTCCACTCATGATCCTACGGAGAGCCTCAATGAAGGAGACTTTTTCTTCTACTATGCTCCTCCTTAGCAGACATATGGAACTGCTTGTCAGTTTCCTTCTAGGTGGGCTCTATTCTTGCTATTCTTCACACAAATTGGTAATGAGGCTTTAGAAGTATTGTGACAATGGGATGCTTGATTAGAGAATGGCACACGGTGCCCTGGTTAGAAGGTCTGGCAGTGGCAATTGAGGTTTTGTGGCATATGCTTGCATGACAAGGCATGGTATAGAGTTTTGGGTGGCATTTTTCAGTGTAGCAGTAGCCTTGTGGTGGAAGTAGAGTCTGGGGGTACTAGCCACTGGCTGAGACTACTGAAGGCTTGGGCTTCAACTTCAGTCTTACCCCTGAAACTGTCACCACTGAGTACTACTGTGTAGCCAAAAAGACATAGATCAAAGGGAGATAGGTGGTGGGAGAGAGTTGCAGTATCTCTGTAGTCATAATTGCTGTTGAGCCAGGTGAGTGACCGAGGCTTCCCAGGGTGCCACAGCTTTCCTCCCAGGACAATCACCACCTCTCTGCGGTAACCCATGCTCCTTACCTGGGAGTCAATCTGCTTAATGACTTGCTATTCTCACTTAATGACTGCCACTAGGAGCGAAGCCATTGAGATTCCATTCTCGAATGATGATTGTAAGTCAAGGACTACCTGTCAATAGATCAGCTGATACTGTCAATTTTAAATTACTTATCATTTTGTGAGACTATTTAGTCACTTATTGAGCACAAGGCAGATTGTAGCCAACATATTTCAAATCCCAACTTTTACAATTAATTTATAAAGCATATTTTTGTAATGTAGAATTTTGTCTTAAGTGATTCAGCATTGCATATGCTGGGAATGGTATTTTACTTCACATGGGTCTTCTATAGGTTAGTGACTTTGCAGATGCTAGCACAAATATCTGATAAGTCAGATATAGTAGAGAATAACAGTTGGAAGGGACCTTGGAGGTCTTCTAGTCTACCCCCTGTTTAGGCAGGAAACCCTACATCACTTCAGACAAATAGTTATCCAACATCTTTTAAAAAACTTCCAGTGCCAATAACTTTTTATCCACAAACTTCAGTCTTGTGCTCTCTATCAATTAACCTATTTTCTTAATAATATGAAAGCAGAATGAAAGGGGGAAAATGCAGGTGATCCTAAATTAGATTCTATAATTCATAAAATGCCATCTTTCTAACTCCTTACTCCATGCAGGAATCTTTTTAAAAAAATCTTCCTTAGTTACTTGACTTTACTTGAACACTTTACTTGAACACTTTCATGAAAGGAAGCCCATCAATTCTCTAGATAATTAATTCCACTGTGAAACTGCTCTTATTGTTAAGAAGGCCTTCTACTATTAAATCAGAATCTTGCTGTCTATAAAATAAACCCATTTTTTGTACTTTTCTCTGAAGCAATAAAGAATAGGTCCTGATATTTTTTGGTCTAATACCTTTTCAAATCTTTGAAGAGTGCTATTATGTCTCTACCATGTCTGCTTACAAGTTTTCTTTTGTTAAAGGTAAACTTTATCATTTCTTTTAATCTCTCCTTAGGTGCTATTCCCCTGCTTATCCTTCTTTTACATTGTTCATCCAAATCATGAATAAAAATGTTAAAGAATATAGCCCCCCAAATTAGCACCTCGCTAATTAAAAATTGAAATAAGGTTGTGTTAGCAAAGCTTCTCACTCATAATCAGTGGCATATCCACTTCTCCATCCATTGGAAGGGATGAGGATTTGTCCTTTGGTCCTCGCTAACTGTCCTGAAAGGCTGGTGTGGAAATGAGAAAATAGTCTATAATGAAGGGATGGTGACAGCTCTAAATTTTTACTGTTCATTCCTCAAATTACACAAATTACCTCAGAATATATATACCTAAAGGGAAGAACAGGTTTGACCGTAGTGGCCTTAATATAGACAGTTTAATACAAAATTCTGTCCCATAATCTGTGTTTGTTAACAGTACAGATCGTCACTCTTATCACCCAATGGGCTGGTATGAATGTTTGTGAAATCAACCATTCATTGAACTGAACTCCTGAAGCAAATAATTAAAAAAAAAACCAGACCATTTATTTCATTTGCTTCTTATTCCAAAAATGAAAGCAGAAGTGATGCAAAGCAAGACCATGAAAAACTTCAGTTTGGTCATTTGATTTGGAAAAGAAATCTATTAAACTTCAGAATTAGAAGTTCCTTCAGAAGTCAGGTCAACAATTAGAATTGATTTGACTTTCCAAATCAAATTGCTCCAACTGAAGTATTTAATTCAAAACATCTTATTGACTCTTCAAGTTGAATCAATATCGCAGAATGAGTTAACTTGATTCAGTCAAATCAGCCATTCAAATCAAATTGCAAACAACTGTACCCCCAGTATGCAGCTGTCTTTTTTTAAAGTCTGGAGGAAACTACATAACTTGATTCTAGATTTCTTAATCTACTTAGTTTCAGATTTTGTGAATTGTTTCTTCTTTAAAAAAAAGAAAAGAAAGATTAACGGTGATAGTCATACATTATGTGGACTTTCCACTTTTTTTTGCACTTTGAGATCACACATATTTTCCAATACTAAGGATAACTATGACTTTTAAAAATGATCAGCAGTGTACTTCTGTTGTTCCTTCAGTATTTAGCATGTGATGGGCATTGAAAGAATCTGTTGCATTTTTATTAATGCAACACTACAGAATAACCGCCAGCAAACTATTGATCTAAATCCATCTATCTTGGATAAGTGCCAGTTACTTAATTTTAATAAAAGTTAGATTTACATTGTTGTAATCTGCTGAAAGAATGAATAAGATGGAAATAGATTTTAAGAAGCATCTACTATCTTAGATGTCTGATCTCTGATTTGCATCTGCCAGGCAGATAGTGGGTGGTGGAGGGAAATGACTAAATGAGCATTGCCACACTGCAGCATAGATGCTGTCTCTCTTGAATGTGCCTTATGATATTGTATGTCTGTATGTAAGGAATATAGTTTAAGTTGTGACATCATGATACTCACTTTATCATTCTGCTGAAACTGTTGAATGCTAAGTACGTTTGAGTATAGTGAGCATAGCATTGTTCATATCTGTCAGCATTCCTAGTTAAACCAGAAAGCTCTGGATGAATTAATTCTACTTCTTTGCAGACTACATCAACAGAATTTGGCAAGTCTGAAAGTACAAACCTTCCACTGCCACTTTTATCTGCTTGACCCATTAAAGTGGGTGTTTTCCTAAGTTTCTCTGACTATTAAGGATTCTTCCCTCTCTTTCCTGTTTTAGGTAATGCCCCTCGTTCTTCAAGGTCATCCACACATTTCTTTACAATTCCCATTTGCTTACTGAAGTACAGTAGCACTGAAAACTGCATTTCAATTATAATAAGGCATAGAGAAGATCTGGTGTCTTATCTATCACTTTAACCTTCATAACTGTTGTTTTATTAAAAAAAACAGAAACCTATATTTAACTAATTTCGGGGGGGTCATGTTGGGTGTCAGATTTGGTGATTGTAAAAGCCCCACTTCTCTACCTAGTTATCAAGCATAACTCAGGCAAGTCATTTTCTCTCAGGTTAACATATTTTACACGTAGAATGGAAGACCTATAAAGACTTATAAAATGAAAGGGTTTTGGTGCTTGCTGAGCTTGCTAGTTTATGCACACCTAGAAAAATACAGAAGAAATTACAAGAATTATCATATACAAAGATTTCTATTGATGACTTTTTAAAAATGTGGGTATACTTTTCTACCTCGAATCATGTTTTGTGTGCAGTGATTTTAGGAGACACTGCTGAAAAATATGTTTCTTTGTAGCATGAATCAACCATAGCATTTCTCCCATTAATTCCAGAAGGCACATGCTTCATCACATAGACACTTTCTTTAAGGAAGGTCATTAGACACAAGACCTTGTGGACGAAAAATGATTGATTCTATAGTGAAAAGGATGGCAGCCAAATGTTTTTGGTTCGATTTTCAGAATGTCAAACACAAAATTTACATAAATGATCATGCAAATCTGAATTCATTCAGATTCAAAGCCTGGGTACCTATTAGTAATGACTGCTGTGTAAAAATATAGAAATTTCCACAATAACACATTTGATTTTAATTATGTTTTTTTTAAAAAATACTTTGCATTAAATGTTTAAAAAACATTGCATTAAAACAGGTACAGATATATAATAATGTATCTGTAAATGAGATAGCTCCTCCCCCTTTTCCATACTGGTTCTGCATTAAAAATAAAAAGTAACATCCTCATCACCATGCTTAGGATCAGGCAAAGACTGAAATCATCCATAGTTCCCACTTATAATCAAGTTGGCCTGATAAACAGAGTTTTTGGATTGTGGATTAAAAGTTGTAGAGTGGTAGAGTATAACATTTGAACTGTAAGATATTTGAATATATTGGCATAAAAATATTTGAAAGTAGTCTGAATTTGGGGTTTTGGTTTTTTTTAAGCTGTTCTTTTGGGATGGAAAAACCAAATGATATCTTCCATTGGAATATAAACAAAATAGAAGCATTACAACATCATTTCATTGCTTCATTTTTTTGTTGAATCTTCAGCAAATGGTTTGACTTAGTGTAAATGCTATTTTCCAATGCTAAAAGGGGACCAAAGGAAAAATTTATGTTGTCTTAGTCAAATCAAATTTCATTCAAACACTTTAGATTTGAGGCCCATCTTTTGTCTGGCCTTATATTAAAGATATTACTCTTATGTGAATTATATTCTAAAAATGTGGAACTTGGCTGTTTTTAAGGAACTTTCCTTATATCAGATGTGGGGAATTGTTAAGAGAACTGAGAATTTGAAAGAGGCCAATTTTATCTAGTGGTTAAGACACCTGACCAGTGGTGGGACTTGAATAACTTAACAACCGGGTCCCTGGCTGGATCGGCATGGCCGGTTGGTCATATGACTGGGTGGGTGACATCACTAATCCCAACAGTGGCTGGCCCCGGCCCCACCCATTTCTCATCTTGTTTTTTGGCTGTTATTTTGGCCATTTTCAGGCCAAAAGTGGCTGTTTTCAGGATGTTTTCTGGGCCATTTTCCAGGTTGTTTTTTGGGATGTTTTTGAATGTTTTTTGGCTGTTTTCAGGCTGTTTTGGGACCATTTTCAGGTTGTTTTGGGGGGTGTTTCTGAATGTTTTTGGGCGGTTTTCAGGCTCTTTTGGGGGGCATTTTCAGGTTGTTTTTTGGGCCACTTTTCAAATGTTTTGAGCTGTTTTCAGGCCATTTTTGGGCCATTTTCCAGGGTTTTTTTGAAGATGTTTTGGGGCTGTTTTAAGGCTGTTTGTGGCCCATTTATCAGGTTGCTTTTCCAACTGTTTTTCAGGCTGTTTTCAGGCTGTTTTGGGGGGCATTTTTGAGGCCGTTTTCAGGCCAATTTTGGGGCTGTTTTAGGCATTTTGAATCACTTTTGGGTCATTTTCAGGCCATTTGGGGGGCTGTTTATGACCCAATAAATGGCCCAAAATGGACCTGAAAACTGCCTGGAAAATGACCTGGAAAACAGGCTGAAAAATGAATGGTGACAAGATCAGCCAGTGGTGGGATTTTCTGGTTCACCAAACTGTGCAGAATCTTAACTACCAATTCAACTGAACCAGTGCAAACCAGAATCAAGCCCACCTCTGCACCTGACTAGAAAGTGGGGGAAAGGAGCTCTAGTCCTGCCCATTCCTTGAAAGCCAACTGACTGACCTTGAGCCAGTCACTCTGTAAGCCCAATCCACTTCACAGGGTGGCTGTTATAGGGAAGATAAGAGAAGGAAGTTGTGTTGGCTATTTTCACTGCCTTGAGTTATTTATATAAATAAGAAAGGTGTGATACAAATCAATAAAATAATGTGTAATTGATCCATTTTTAAGATGACCAGACGTCCCGCATCTGGCGGGACAGGCACGCCTTTTCATAAATTTTCCCACGTCCCGGGCCGTTCTCAAAAAGACCCCACTTTTTTGGCGCTCACTTGCTCCCCCGCCCATCAGCTGCCGCTAGCTCGCTCGTTCCGTTCCCCCATCTATTCTACACTAAAAATCTAAGCCAGCCCAGCCTGTCGCTCACTGATTGGCCTGGACTCCAGCCAATCAGTGAGCTGGCTGGGATGGAAAACTTTAAGACCGCCACGCGAGTCACGACTCACGAGTCTCCATTTCATTTCGCCTTTGCCGTTTGCTTTTGCTGCTTCACTGGTGAGTAACCGGTGGGAATCGGGAGGCTTCGCCACTTCAGGTGGGCAGCGGCAGCCTTTAGCAAGGGAAGGCCTTCCCTTGCGAAGGCCTTCCCTAGGGAGGCTGCGGCTGGCAGTAGCCACTACGGTCTGGTTTTCCCACCCCGCCCCGCCTCTTCCACTAGCCTTTGTCCCTCCACAGTAGGGAGGCCGCTTGCTGGCAGTAGCCGCTGGCTCCCCCCCCCCCGCCCTGCCTTCTCCCAAAATATTTCTCTCTGAACAGATTTCATAATACCTTACAAAAATTGGGGATTTTGTTCTAATTTGAATTTTTTATGCATTGTTTACTACTTGATACACTGATATGGCTCATATTTTTTTCATTGTTTGATATTATTTAGCATTAGTTGCATTGTTTTATTAATTTTTATAGTTTGTTATGGATTTTAGTTACTGTATATTGTTCTGGTTTTATTTTCACTTGTAGTTTGTCCTTGGTTTTGAACTGGGTTGGTATTGAGAGCTACCGGCAAATAAATGAATAAAGATTTTGCTTATTTTTATATACACCACTATCTAAGATGGGTACTAAGTCCTGGTTTCATAACAAAGAGGAGGGAGAGAAATGTGAATGCAGACAATATAAGTTAGTACAGTGACCATGCATGGAGGGGGGAAAGGTTTTACAATGAAACTGTATTTGTCATTTAATAGTATATCGAGATACATATATTTATCCAAACTAGGATAAATAGGACCTGTTAAATAGCTGAATCTGATCCTCTGCTCAAAATAAAATAACTATAACCTGATGTCTATAAAGCCTTGGATAGACTGCATCTCCTACAGCTTTGGTTTTGTTGTCAATAAGCTCTTAACTTCAGAAAGGTTTTCCTAACATGCCACTAGAGTTTATGTATACATAACTTAAATTCATTATTCAGTATTCTGTTTCAAGATATGTTAGAGAATATCTCCCTGCTATTTTCTGGGTACTTTGCATTCAGAAACTGGAAACAATGCTATTGTTTCATGTTTTAGTCAGGTGCTTTCAAGAATGAACATATCTGCTTCCTTTTGTTTCTCTTCATATATATCACTGCTGGCAATGTTACATTGTGGTACTACTCCATAATGAGATTGGGACCTTTCTGCTCTCAATTTGTCATCTCCATTCATTATTACAAGTGTTTCTGTTTTAGTGTGGCACACAGAAATTTGCAAATATTCAAACATAAAATGCAATAATGAAGTTCTACATAACTTGTGGCTTATCTTTTCTCCACTGTTAGGAATTCTTGTGATCAACTACACTTCATGCATTGTGGAGATGGCCTTGATCATGCTTGTTGATGACCTATGGCAGAGCCAGTATAGAGGTGGTTTGTGGTTCCTGATCTCTCAGTGGCTTTTTGTACCATTTGATCTCTTTCTGACACAACTCCAAGAATTAAAAATTGGAACCACCACATAATAGGAATTCTCTTCCTTTCTTCATGGACAGTTCCAATCAGTATTGGGTATCTGTAGATGTCTCATGGGGAGCAGCCATCCAGAACATGTGGCCAATCTCCCAAGTTTCCTGTATCTAGATAGGTTTGAATGAACTGGACTAGTCACCCATTCCTTGGTTCTTTGTTGTAATCATTGGTTCAACTTTCACAGTTTACCATAACTCTCCTGGAAGCCCAGCTAGCGTCTAGCCCAGTTAGCTTGAACATTTAAATAAATAAATAAATATCTAATTCTTTAATTCTTCATATAAAATATTAAGTACAGAAAATGCTTGTATTATTATGGTTCATCTCACAGTAACCCAGATGCTCAGACTAGAGTTGGCATTTTCATTCAACTATTGAATGCTTTCCAAAGACTAGTATAGGCAGAAGTGGATGTTAGATAGTCTTAAAGATACAGGATGTAACCTGTTCCCAGCAAAGCTGTCTTTTGCAATTGACTGGTGGCGATTTTGTCAATGTCAGTGGTATTCAAATGGTGCTCTAGTTGTTTTGCGATTGCACCGAAGGCGCCTATTACTATTGATATGACTTTTGCTTTCTTTTGCCACCGTCATTCCATTTATATTTATAGTCTTTGGAACTTGTTATCTTCTCCAGTTTTTTTTCTATTCTGCTGTCTCCAGGTATTGCCATGACCACAACCCAGACTTTTAAGACTGAGGTGTTATATGGCAAGAACCTGTCTGTTTGAATTCTAAAATCCTAGAGCACTTTAATTTCTCCATTTTCTAGGATTTTTTCTATTTTACACTCCCATAAATTCTTCCTTGCAAGCAAATGTCATTTCTTGCACATTCTCCAAGGTTCCATTGTTGCTATTTTGTCATGCTGTTGTTTATAGATAGTCTGTGTAATCTTCTTGCAACAGTTAATCAGATGATCCATCAGCTTCTTTGCAGAGGCAGCATTTGCTATCTGCTGCTATCTTCTCAGTTCTGGCTTTGTATGCATTAATTCTGACTATAATGGTTTTTTGCATAATAATTCATTTAGACTAGATTTGGCATTTTTATCTACCTGTTGAATACTTCCCAAGGACCAGGGATAGGCACATATTCTTGATTGGTGGTATTAAATATATTGTTGCAGGATGTTCCAAGTAAAGATGCCCTTTGCAATTTGACCAATGGTTATTTTGTCAGTATTGATGGTATTCAAATGGTGTTCCATTTTGTTTTGGGATTCCACCCAAGGCACCTATTACTGTTGGTATTATTTTTGCTTTCTTTTGCCAGAGTCATTCTACTTCTATTTCATTACCATTATATCATCATTACTGTTCCTGCCATTGTTGTTATTAACATTTCAATGGGGAGAAAATGAGAGTTGTAATCAGAATATTGTTTTCCTCTTGTGTTTGCAAAATCTAATGTAAAAGAAAAAAAACTCTTGTATGATTAAGATTTTGAAGGAACTGGTTGTTTTTCCCCTCCCATACACAATAGCTATTTTGTTTACTTTATATCCTGAAAATAGGCATTTTGCCTTAGGGATAGCTTGTTTTTCCAGCTACCATATATAAAAGGGTAATTACCTTGTTCTTTTTTTATAATTGGAGAAGAACACTCTATTTCCAGGCTTGGAATAGAGTGAAATGACATGATGCTACCATCCATCATACAACTTGCTGGATGCTAGCAAGCCCAAAGGCACCACGAAAGCTGATGGATGCTTTTGATCCCCAGAGTTGATAGAAGAGCAATTGGTTTATATGGCATAAGATTCCTGTTTAGAACAGACTGAACTCTTGGCTAGGAAAATCATAATCTATATAAATCCCTATATAAAAACAGGCTACAATCCAGCTTTTTCAACGGCAGAGTTCCTCTTCATTGATGACAGTATAAAGATGTAATGTACTGTCTTTGAATAAAGCTAGTCCTCAACTTATGACTACAATTGAGCCCAAAATTGTTATTGTTAAGTAAGACAATTATTAAGTGATGATTATTAATTATTAACATTTCTTGCCTCATTTTTAAGTGAATCACTGCAGTTGATAAGTTACTAATTTGTTAAATGAATCTGGCTTCCCCATTGATTTTGTTTGTCAGAAGGTGGCAAAGGGGGATCCCAGGACGTTGGGACAGAACAACGATCATAAAGATGAACCAGTTGCCGAACATCCAGTGGTGGGATTCAGCCTGTTTGCACCACTTTACGAAAAGCGGTTGTTAAGCTCCTGAGCAGTTTGGTGAACTGGTTGTTGGAAGAAATCATTAGGGCAGAGAACCAGTTGTTAAATTATTTGAATCCCACCACTGCGAGCATCACATGATCATATGATCATGGGGATGCTGGAAATGTTGTAACTGTGAAAAACGGTTATAAGTCATTTTTTTCAGTGTCGTCGTAACTTGGAACGGTCATTAAATGAACTGTTGTAAGTGAAGGACTACCTGTACTCAATTCATAGATATCAACACATATTAAATGACCAAGTACCTTATCAGTCCTATAATCAATTCAGTCTTTTCAAGACCGAAGTTGTATATGAATCTGGGGCTTGTCACTGTTCTTGCAGAAGTTAACATATGAGGCATCTCATAAGCTTACGAGATTTCAGCCATCAAATACACACAACCACAGACACACACACATTTTAAATTTAAATTTGGGAGAGGAATTATGGTTGTATGGCATGCATTCAGTACATAATAATTATTGAAGTAATATGTTGATGTTGATGTTTATTCAATTTGTATGCCGCCCTATTCCCGAGATATATATTCTATATTGTGGTTTGATTCAGACCTGGAATTGTTCAGTAGTTTAGATTCCTTTGTTTTAGTCACTTTTTCCATCAGCTCAGCTAACAAAATACAATTTTACATGCTTTAATTCTTTTGAATTACACAACTATTTCTTTGGAATTGGATATTAGGGGTGGAGAAATCATCTTTTGGTACCACTCCACCATACAGTAAATGTTTCTTAACTTTTAATCATTCATGGACCACTCACAAGTCAACAACTACAGGTTCTTACTTGAAGCTTGCCACAAATGCTGCTGCTGCTGTTGTTAAATTTATATTCGTCTATGGGGACTTAATACTATACTTGTTATGCTATTGTCCAATGTATCCATGTGTCTATTCTCTTCCCAGAAATGCAATTCAATGCCCTGTTTCCTGCTTCATTTGATAGATTATAGATTGGGCTATAGATTAAAAATATTGCTTCTGGCATCTATCCAATCATTTGGAAGGAAAAGCCTGGGTATCCAAATTACCCCCTTTTTTCCATAAGATTGTAGGCAGGTAAATAAGATGCATGTTCTTTTGTTTAGCGAGTGTGAAAATTTTACTTATATATGGATATGGAGAAGAGGTTAAAGATTCCTATTCCAAGAAAATATTAAATTAGAAGGTACTTTCATTTGGGTTTGCATTTTTTCTTTTCCTTGCCTTTCCTTTTTTCTTCAAAAAAATACTGAGGAAAAAAAATTCTTAGACTGACATAACCTCATCTACTGGTTGAAAAACATCAAACATTAATTTGATACTGAATTGCAGTCAAATATAGTGATTGCTAGAATAAATCAATTTAGTCTAATTTTCAATTATTCTATAGTCTTAATATTTTCTCACTTCTGGTGCAAATGTTCCACAAATAACAAGACTCGTCATACTCAAAGGATAGGAAAATCATTTTATGTATGTATGAAATTTTTTGGGAAAAAGATGCAGCTGTTAGTTTAACGTTTAACGCTAGAAAGTCTCAAAGGTCCCATCCAACTCTGTGATTCTGTTAAATATTTTCTCCCTCCCTCCTCCCCCATTTTTTGTCTAGCTATAGAATTCCATTCCCTTCCCCCCTATTAGATGATAATAAGATTACATTGATACAACTAGCAAATTGGCAAGTTCTGCTTCTTAAAGCAAATGTATTAATATGCTTCCTGCCATTGCCTTGGAACAGATTAGTAATAATCTCTCTTTTTCTTCTCCCTCCTCATCTTACTTGTCAATTTTTTAAAACCACATTTTAAAATACTATTATAAGTAGTCCTCAATTTAGGACAGTTGACTTCGTGACTGTTCAAAGTTACAACAACACTGAAAGAAGTGACGTATGACCAGTTTTCACACTTAGGACCACTGCAGCATCCTCATAGTCGTATGTTCAAAATTCAGATGCTTGGCACCTGGCCCATATTTATGACTATTGCAGTGTACCAGGATCAAGTGGATCCATTTTGCAACCTTCTGAGCAAAGTCAACGGGGAAACCACTTAACAACCCTGGCTAAAAAATCATAAAATGAGGCAAAACTCACAACAGATTTCTCACATACCAATATAAATTTGGGGCTCAATTATGGTCCTAAGTTGAGGAGTACCTGTACAACAACTGGTTTTGGTGTATGGGGTGGTTGTTGGGTTTTATTGAATTTTTTCTAACCAGTTGTAAGTGATAGAAAATACAAATAGCCTATTCTGAATTAGAGAGTAGCCAGCTTTCAACTATGCACACAGTCTGGGCCTAGATAATAGCACAGGATTATCTGCATACTTTGCTTCCATTATGAACTACATTGGAATTGGTGGGAGAGTCAGTTCCTTCTTCCTGGAGACCTTCTGCCAAAGTAAACAACAGATGTTAGGAACACCTATGTATGTTTGTGCTGCTGAGAATTAAGATTCTGTCCTCAATTTCTGAGCATATTATTTACACCTGTTTTTGTTGCTAATGTTATTTTCGTAATCAGTAATGGTTTGTCCAAATGCTTTACAATCCTTTATGGACATTCAGCAACATGAGTAAGGAAGAGAAGAAAATGAACTTGTGGATTATTTGAAAATCCCAAAGACGACACACAGGAGATATAGCAGACATAATTAATTAGCCTCTGTTCCTGCATGTGAAACAGATTTTGGCTAGGAAAAATCAGTGCACTATTAAGCAGTGACTGCTGAAAACACACGCGCGCGTGCACACACACACACACACACACTAACTTTCAAGTAGCAATACAACTCCAGCATGTTTATTTCAGCTTGACTGCTTTTTTTGAACATAAAAAGGGCACTCTTTTATATACCTTGCTGATTACGGTTATGGAGAATATCTTAGAACCAATAAGTCTCATGTGCTACAAGTATTAATATAGTAACATAACTAAAAATATTACTCTTTTTGGCCTTACCTTCTGTAAAAACACAGAGGCATGATGACAATTATCTATAATGGTGTTTCCTGTCCTAGTCATAGTGTATATAAATGATTTCAAAGCCATCAAATTAAGGGGGATTTAGTTTCAAGTACTTTCTTCAGGATTCATTTTTTGTAAACATGTTTTTTATTTGTTTGTTACTGCCTAGATTCTCAGATATGGCTAATTCAAGTAGGCTAAAATCTTGAAAATTCTGGACACTATGGATAAAGTTATATTAATACTTCATATTAAGTTATGCTATATGTTATAAAGTAATTGATGAGCATTTTGGTACATAATGAGATTGATTTAATTAGCAGATATTTATTTATGACACAATACAGATAAAATGTATTTCTCATATTGCAAACACAGTATGGAGACCGTCACTGGAGCAATCAACCATTCTAATGAAACTTCTTTTCCTTCCATTGGTGTTTGTGACTCTTTCTGTGCCTTGTAAATCACCTATATGTGAGCTGAGCAAGTACAGCTCCCTGGATTTAGTTCAATAAAAGATTGAAAATAAAACAAACCAAAATGTGTTGCAATGTGCTGTCAAATGGTATACTGTATATTTAAAACAAGTTTTATAGACCAATCACCAGAGGGAGGTAAAGATCCACTGTGTAAGCATCTGCGAATACAAAAAAGGTTTCTGGCTGATACAGGTGGGAACCTCACTGTTGATAGGTCAATTGTGCGATATCAAATGACTATTCTTAAACTGAGGAATGTGTGTATATGTCTAGACTGCTTTAATCCTGGTAAAACTGATTTGGACCATTTAAGATTTATTTAAAAATATTGACCCCAATGCAGCTTTAGATCTTGGCAATTTTTCCTCATGTTCCTTTCTTTAGAATGTTATATTTTTAGATTCACATAAATTTAACATAATTTTCCCGATAGACAGATGAAACTATGAACCCAGAATGGAGACAAGTCAGAAAAATCAGGCTCTTGTCTTTTTTGGCATGAAAGGACATAGCATATTAGCACAATAAATGTCCTTGCTTTATGGAACCTGGTGTTAATATCTAAGGCAGAAATAGGTTAGAAGAATGTAAGGGGACCTCAGAAAAGTAATCCCCTTAGTATTGTCCAAGACAATCCAGTTGCAGAGGTCACAGTATGATTTACAATATTTTTATATCATTGCTATATAACAAATGTTATAGCCTATAGTTGTATATAGCTTGTAACCTTATTTTGTTCAGGGCACTTTTTTATTTTTCTATTTTCTATTTCTTTGGCAAAGAGCCCAGCAATCTCTGTACCAATAAGGATACTTGATTCCGACTGTCTCCCATCACTTTGATTCCTTATTAAAGTTGGCATTTTCTTACAGTGGAACTAAAGCAGAACGTTGTTATGCAGAATGCTTTGGTTTAGTCACTCCACTTCATTAACTTTTTCCAGCAAGAAAATAATGCATATAAATATATATCATAAAGGAAACCGGCTACACAAATAATGTTAAAGTTTGTACGATGTGCATTAAATAAGAGAGATCTCGTTGCTCGAAAAGCAGTAGTTGTCCTTCAATTATAGACATTTGGATTGGGATTCTAGGAAAAGAATTATGAGATCAATTAAACATAATAGAAGAAATGACTTAAAGAGAATACTAGCAATAAGCTCTGATGTTCAACGTTCTGTGTAAAGTTGAAATATTTAATTTCTGATTAGCAGTTAAGCAAATGGAAAAGAAAGGGGGGATGCATCATTCCTGCTTTATACATTTTTCCCTTTGTTTTTTTTTAATCTTTATTCTTCTGTAACTTTCTTTAAAAATTGTTAAAAGCGTAAGCCTAAAATATTTTTTAAAAAGACAATACCCCCACCCTTAATTTTAGCATTTTTTTCAAGAGCAGCAGTCTATTTTATACTTTTCAACCCTTGCACAGGTTAATAATCAGAAGGTATAAAATGCATTCTCAAAATAAATAAAAAATATTTCACAAAATGCTTGATGAAACTGTTGGGTTCTTGGTGCTCTCTTGGTTGTTTTCTTGCTGTAATATGTTCAGTGCTGGGAAGAGTGGTGTTAGCTGCCTGCCAGTCATGATATAGGTATGACTTCCTCCTTGATGATTCCTTGATTATTGGTATTGATCAGATTCAGTGGTGGGATTCAAAAAGAATTACTACCAGTTTTGTGGGTGTGGCTTGATGGACATGGCAGGGGAAGGACAATGCAAAATCCCCATTCCCTCCCCACTCCTGGAGGAAAGATACTGCAAAAATCCCCATTTTTACCCCACTCCAAGGTAAGGATACTGCAAAATCCCCAATCAGCTGGGACTCGGATGGCAGTGAATAGATTGGGGGCGGGGCAAGCCAGAGGTGGTATTTACTGGTTCTCCAAACACTTCAAAATTTCCGCTACCGGTTCTCCAGAACCTGTCAGAACTGGCTGAATACCACCTCTGATCAGGTTGTTGTTTCTTAATTGATGGTTTATCTAGTTCTGGGTGTTGGCTGTAAGGATCTGTTCAAAACTGTTTATTTCATTCATGGGCTTTTAATTGCATTGTTTAAATGGTATGTAAACATGATTTATCTCTTTGTATCTATATGGCAGTGAGTACATCATTGGCAGACTTGCAAGAACAGGTTAGGAGAATTTCTATGACATTGATAGGAGTTGAAAACAACTTGAGGCCCATAATCAATCAATCAGTCAGTCAGTCAATCAATGTATCTATTGATGACTGATTGCTAATTGCACAATAGTACTAGAACACTTATCCAATAGTACATGCTCTTACTCTTTGGCTGTTACCAGTATAATTCTTAAATAATTAATGCACTTACTTTATTGCTTCAATTTGATTTTTTCCCTATGTAACTCTATGGCAGAAGGAGGAAGGTCAAGGAAAGAGGTTTTGAGATGTCACAATCCTGTAGCCAAACCCACTCCATTCTGCAACATTATTACGGGCAGATGGCTTCCTCGCCAATTGGTGTTGTTCAGAAAAAGGAGGCCACTAAAGCCAAAAAAAAATTCCAACCAATTATTTTACTTATCATGCATTGCACAGGCAAAATCAGGATGGTAGCATCTGGCAGTGAAACAGAACAGATGCAATAGGGGCAAGATAAGGACTGCCAATTCAATGCGAAATAGATCATACTTCAAAAGTGAGAAAAGGCCAATTGACTAAAATTGACTAAAAACAAGTTATTAATATGTCTTTTACAAGCATTGAAATATTTTTAAAGAGCAGGGTCTTGTAAAAATCATTTGTACTCAAGAAATGTTCCCAGGTCAGATTGGGTAGGAATCTCAAAGTGCTTTTGCCAGTAACATAGACTGATTCATGAGACTCTGGCATTCCAGGTGCTATAAGAACATTTTAGGGGGGAATAATCTGATTTGTTCATCCAAGTAGATTTGATTGAGAACTTCAATTACTCTCTTCTTTGTTTTCATTCAGATTTCTGATTCCATAAACTTTATAAATACACAGTTAAGGAGGGGAAAGTGAAGACATTGCACATAAAAGTATAGAAGTCTGAAGTGATGGATCAAACCATATTTCTGATTATTCTTCATGCATTTTACCTACAAAACTAACCTTGTACAAAAAGTAATATAAAATTAAGAATTTTTTTTGTTTAAAAAATTTATACTTCCAACTTGCAAGATGTGACTCCATACAACAATAAATACAAAGTCACAAAATCCAGACAACAACAGCAAAACACAAAACACATACCTGGGGCACACCAACATATACTCTATAACAAACTCACTTAACACCCTGACAACAACATTTGGGGAAATAGCCAGGACTTCCAAACCTTCCTGAAAGCTAACAGTTGGGGCAGTTAAATCTTAGTGGGAAATTGTTTTATAGGTCAGAAACCGCAGCAAAAAAGGTTTTCAAGTCCCACACATTATCAACTACCTGGTACAGTTTTGAATATTTCTGTTCTCAAAATCACTTTTATGTTGCTCCATATCACCCTGTCACGAGTAAGAAATCTCATGGAAATCTCATGTGGGACTGTCAAATGTTGGCAGCTCTTGTTACTCTTGTTTGGACAACTTCATGGCCTGTTACTGATGCCTTTGTTAACTAACATGAAGTAATTACAATGCAAAATCTCATGAGTATGAGTAAAACCCACTCATGAATATATTAGACATTTGACTGGACCTAACAAGTATAGGATTAAATGTACATGTCGGAATGATGCTTGGAAAGATGGGTCCATTCCCAGATTATTTTAAAGCTACAGTAAAGCTACTTTTCTGACAAAGGGAGCCATGTTTAAGATCAAAGGTGTAGAAACTTAGATAATGCAGTTAGACACCAAAGCACACAACTGCTTGTAATAAATAGCTTTTATTTCCTTGTTTAATTGTAAGAAACTAATATTCTCATTATACATTAATATGAATATGGTATGCAAAGAAGAGGATAGTTTTAGGCAAACAGTAGGCATATTTATAATTCAGAAACACAGATGCTTAGTTATTGGCTCTTCACTGGAGAACCTAATTGGTAAATGAGTTTTCTGAGTATTCATAATACAGCAAATTACTTGGGTTGGACACCTCAAGGGAATGGTATTGTCATGCTGAGCATGGTATCCAGTACTTTAATGTTTTAGATTTCACAAGGGGGGGTGGAGATGTACGTAACAGTATACAGAGGGAGAAAATTAAGAATTCTTAATAGCTTCCACTCTACCTTTCTGGAAAATGCTGCTGATGAAGAGAGCTAGTATCTTTTTTTGCTAAATTGTAGTATAGATAGTAGCTAGCCTTCTCTAGCATAGAAAATTAAAACTGGTTGGCACATGGATAGAAGACCACAAGGAACTCCTAGAGATAGTATTTTTTTTTAAAGATTCTAGAAGAATTGAATGACAGGGCTTTGCCTGACAAACAAACCCCAGGATCAATTTACGAGCTCACAAAAATCCCAAAATTCCTAGTAAGTAGTTTTTATAAAACATAACAAAAATTATACAGCTACAGTCTTGCAAAGCAAACATATTTATAATTTAAATCCTTTTTCTGTCTTGGGATTGGTTTTGGGCAAGGGGAAGTTCTGAATTGCATCTGTCCCTTGTTTAACAGATAGCCTGAACTTTATTATGTTGTTCTCTGAGCATCTGAAAAGCAGCTCATAAGCAATGGCAAACAATTTCATTATTGTTGCTGTAACAATGACATGGATGTGTCGATGCAATTGCCAGAAGTCAAATTCATTGGGAAAGAAATTTAACCCCCCCTCCAAAAAAAACCCACAGGTACAAAAATGATCTCATAGAGCATCAGATTAGAATTGGAGAGATCCAGGTTCATAATGGAGTTATCGGTCATTGCCTCTCACCTAGCCTACTTTGTAAGCTTGATGTATGTTACAACTGGAGGGAAAGAGGCTACAGTCAGCTCTTCATAGAGAAAACCAGGTTATAAATGAAATATTATATTGCACACAAACCTTGGCCATATCTTTGAGGCGCAGCTGCTTCATTACAGCAAGCCTATTCTTTTATTTAGATTCAAGTTACTTATCTCTGCATTTTCCTTATTATTCTGTTGTTTTTCCATTTTCCTTCATGTGTCTTTGGGGGAATTTAAATTGATGTTTAGAATATTATGGATTCATACTGAAAGCCGCATTTGTCTACTACAAAGAAACTAATTCTGTAATTTGGATTGAAAAATGCAGTTTATATAATAAATTATGTAGTAAAAGGTGAAAGATGTATAAGTCACTTTGTGTGACAAAGATATTCATTTTATTACATTCACAGTTCAAGACTAAAGGGAATCACAAATATGTTATGTACCAATAGACAAAGTGAGAAGTCAGCACATTAGGGAGATGGAATTAGTAGCTGACATTAAAAAGTGATTAGCCTTTGATCTCTAAGATAGCTCACCTGATCATCATGTGGAAGCAAGGCTTAAACAGCACTTTCTAAAAACAATTATAATGGACAAGAATTTAGCACCTTGGGTAGAAATTTCAATAGATCAGTGGAAGTGCACAACTCTATTTCAGGCCAATTCCTGCATTTAATGAGGAGTAGAATACTGATATTTTCTTCCACAAAAGATTGTGGGTAAACACTTTAAGAGTAATTTTCTGTTTTGTTTCATTTTTAAATTATACAGGCAGGAAAGAAGGCTAATGTATTGATATTGTTATCAATATCAATACATGAGAAGAGCCGTGGTGGCGCAGTGGTTAGAGTGCAGTACTGCAGGCCACTTCAGCTGACTGTTATCTGCAGTTCAGCAGTTCTAATCTCACCGGCTCAAGGTTGACTCAGCCTTCCATCCTTCCGAGGTGGGTGAAATGAGGACCCAGACTGTGGGGGCGATATGCTGACTCTGTAAACCGCTTAGAGAGGGCTGAAAGCCCTATGAAGCGGTATATAAATCTAACTGCTATTGCTATTATTACAAGTAGCCTTTGATTTATGATTGCAATTGAGTCCAAAATTTCCATTACCAAGCAAAACACTTGTTGAGTGAGTTGCACCCCATTTTACAAACTTTCTCTTGCCACTTGTTGTTAAGCAAATTGTGGTGGTTGTTAAGTGAATCATGCAGTTGTTAAGAAAATCTGGCTTTTTCCATTGACTTTGCTTGTCGGAAGCCAATTGGGAAGATTTTAAATGGTGACAGCATGACTCCCAGACTATTAATGATATCCTATTATCTTCTACCGGTTCAGTAGGGGGAGAGTGTCTTGGCATGCGCAGAAGGTTTGTGAGGACATCTGGGTGGGTGGGCGGAGCCTCGTGCTGCCACCATTACCAGTTTGCCCGAACCGGTGCGAACCTACAGAATACCACCTCTGCCCCAGACAGTGCAACTGTCATAAATACATGCCAATTGACCCAAATTTTGACCATGTGATCAAGGGGATGTTGCAACAGTTGTGTGAAGAGACAAGTCACTCTTTTCAGTGTTGCTGTAACTTTGAACAGTTACTAAATGAAGTGTTACTAAATAAGTCGAAGGCTACCCATTCTTGCATTCTTTGTAGGGTCTGCTGATGCAGTAATTCTGTTTTTTGAACTTCATTTTTTATGGGGGAAAAAAACCAACAGTACTCAAACACTGCTCATAATTATTCTTTATAATTATTTTGATCATATGATCCAAATTTGGGTGCTTAGGAATCGGCATGTATTTATAACAGTTGCCAATTTTAATGAGCCTAGAATGTACGCATCTAAGTCCAGGTGATGTGGCATTAATCCAGAATCTGATCCGGGAACTGAAAAAGTAAGTCTTGTGATGAGAGATTAAGCTTTGACGTACATATTCCAGCTTTAGGACAACACTATTGTTCATCCTTCTGCACATAATGGAAGAGGCCTTGATATATAGTGAAATTTGACTCTATGGTTTTCAATCCTGCTTTCTGCTTCTTGAAAACAGCCTAGCATCATTTCATTAGAAATGTGTACTACATATATTTTTATTTTTCTAAAAATGAAAACACTTGGTGTTGCATCAAAATATTGGAATTTGATCTAGTTAAGAGGTTTCAAGGATCTATTCAATTATTTGTTGTAGGATTCTGACCTTTTACAAATGCATTTAAACAAAAGCTTAGAAAATTCAACCAGGCAGAATTCCACCTAACATATGTTAAGAATGACCCAAGTCCCTGCATGCGAGTTTCTTCAACACTTTTTATTTATTTTCAGTTACTTCATGGCAGCTCAGGAGCTATTGAATTGATTTTTTTAAAGAATCCATTTTAGTCCTCTAATTACCTCTTTTATAATTAATTGCTAAGAAAGGCAGAAAAAACACTTGTCTGTAAGAGAGGATGGGTTGTCAAAGCAGCTTCTAATTATGTTCTGTGGCTACAGCCTTTATTTTTACTTGATTTGTTTTGTTTTCTCATATTTTATTCTAATGTGTTGTTTTATGTTACAGTAATTCTTCTTAAGTGAAAAGCCCTGCAAATTATAGAAGCACTTATATTGTTGAAATTATGGTTCTTCCTGTTTGTAGGTCTTATTGTGAACGATTTAGTTTTTATTATGGATATATCCAGATTTGCAAACATGCAAAACACTAGATTAAAGAAAAAAAGCACCTTTAAACACCTGGTAGGATTAACACACTATTAAAAGGCTGGTGATAAGAAAGATGTCTTCACCAAGAATCAAAAGCACAATAATATTTTTTTAAAAAAATCTAATATGTTAAACGTAATACTATGCTATTTTGTTCTTTTTTTATTTTATTTTTATTTTATTTTCATGGAACCCAATTTTATATTATTTTTTTAGAATATTTTGATGCAAAAGTCTAAAGTAGATAAAGAAAAGTTACATGTGAAATTAAACCTACCAATCAGCAAATTTGCTAGATTTCTTATATTTTTAGATTTTTTTTATACTTTTTAATTTAACTGTTGTTGATTCATGTAAACAATCCATATGATTGCATCTTGTGGCTTTGAAATTAGCTTGTTATGGTATCTTGTATATTATACCAATAATACCAATACCAATAACAGGAGTTCTCCTGAATCTGCAAAGTAAGGATTAAATTGCACTTGAAATAATTGTATTACCATTTAGCCAATTGCTAGCTATATTTACTTTGCTGTAAAGAACCTGAATTGATGAAAATAAGTCCTTTCAGTCTCCATGCAGTTGTAACTAAACTTATGACAAACTGAATGGTGGAAAAACTGGGGGAATAAAAAGGTCTAATAAAATGTTTTGCCCCTCTCAGAAAAAAATCTCCCATAGGAAATTTGACCTTACTTCTTATATATGTGCAAATCTTAGAAAGTAACTAAAGAGAACTATGAACCCCAATCAGTACTTTTTCTTTCCCCTGTACTAGAATCTCTGAAAAGGATAAGAGAGATGGAGCAGTTATCTACATATCATTATCAACACCTCTGTATCTGTATACCCAGAGGTACACATTCACACATTGTATTTATGTATACTTTCTGAATCTGAGGTATTTGACTAAAGGGGTCTAAACTTGACTTTGCCTGTCCAGTCCCAATGAAACTCCCATTCTGGCCCCTTTGTGTAAGTGCTCCCAAAGGGCTTGCTTACAAGATTGTTACTACAACCTTAAAAAAAATCATAGATTTTTTTTTATACTTATCTAATTAATTCACATTTCCTCAGTTCAAATAGTTTATTCTGCATAAAGGCTTCTCAATTATATACAGCTAGAACTGGTACCTGTTCATTGCTGACAACTTCAATTCAATTTATTAAATTTATATGCCGCCCTTTTCCCCCGAAGGAGACTCAGGGCGGCTCACAACTCGAACCGGGGAGGGAAATACAGACAAAAGATTTAAAGCAACAACATAACAATATATAATTTAAAAACTCACAACAGTCATACCATTCGAGACGGGGGCAACAGCTCTTTAGCCCCAGGCCTGTTGGAACAACCAGGTTTTGAGGACTTTGCGGAAGGCCTGGAGGGTGGTGAGAGTTCGAATCTCCATGGGGAGTTCGTTCCAGAGGGTCGGAGCAGCCACAGAGAAGGCTCTCCTCCGGGTAGTGCCAGTCGACACTGGCCGGCGGATGGGATTCGGAGGAGGCCTAATCTGTGGGATCTAATCGGTCTAGTGGAGGTAATTGGCAGCAGGCGGTCTCTCAAGTACCCAGGTCCAATACCATGAAGGGCTTTATAAGTAACGACTAGCGCCTTGAAGCGTATCCGGAGACCAATAGGCAGCCAGTGCAGCTCGCGGAGGATAGGTGTTACGTGGGTGAACCGAGGTACACCCACAATCGCTCACGCGGCTGCATTCTGGACAAGCTGAAGTCTCCGAATACTCTTCAAGGGCTGCCCCATGTAGAGCACGTTGCAGTAGTCCAGTCTAGAGGTCACAAGGGCACGAGTGACTGTTGTGAGGGCCTCCCGGTTCAGGTAGGGACGCAACTGGTGCACCAGGCAAACCTGGGGAAATGCCCCCCTGGTCACAGCTGACAAGTGGTGTTCAAGAGTCAGCTGTGGGTCCAGGAGGACTCCCAAATTGCGAACCCTGTCTGAGGGGCGTACTGTTTGACCCCCCAGTCTGAGAGATGGAACACTTGGCCAATTAGTGGGAGGGAAGCACAGCAGCCACTCGGTCTTATCTGGATTGAGTACAAGCTTGTTAAGCCCCATCCAGTCCCTACAGCCTCGAGGCACTGGCACATCACGTCAAACTGCTTCATTGAGTTGGCACGGGGGGACAGATACAGCTGCATATCGTCCGCATACTGATGGTATTTTATCCCGTGCCATCGAATGATCTCACCAGCGGCTTCATGTAGATATTAAACAGGAGGGGGGGACAGGACTGAACCCTGCGGCACCCCATAATTCAGGGGCCTAGGGGTCGATCTCTGCCCTCCGACTAACACCGACTGCGACCTGTCCGAGAGGTAAGAGGAGAACCACCGTAGGACAGTGCCTCCCACCCCCACCTCCCGCAGTCGTCGCAAAAGGACACCATGGTCGATGGTATCGAAGGCCGCTGAAAAGTCAAGGAGCACTAGGACGGAGGCATGACCTCCGTCCCTGGCTCTCCAGAGATCATCGATCAATGCAACCAAAAACGGTTTCGTGCTGTAGCCAGGCCTAATCCCGACTGGAAGGGATCTAGATAATCGGTTTCCTCCAAGGACCGCCGGAGTTGAAAGGCTACCACTTTCTCAACAACCTTCCCCACAAAGGGGAGGTTGGAGACTGGACGATAGTTGTTTAAGACGGCTGGATCCAAAGATCGGCTTCTTACAGAAGGGGTCTCACCACCGCCGCCTTTAAAGCGGGGGGGAAGAACCCCTCCCAAAGGGAGGCGGTGGTAACAACCACATGGATCCAGCCCCGTGTCACCTCCCTGCTGTTTGCAACCAGCCAGGAGGGGCACGGGTCCAGTACACATGTGGAGGCACTTACAGCTCCCATGGCCTTGTCCACGTCCTCAGGGGTAACAGCTTGGAAATCAATCCAGTGGTGCCTCGGCTGGTTTCTGCGCAATATTAAGTAATATTGATTGCCTTTATACATGTAGGAGACCACTGATGTGATAATACTTTAGAAAATCCAAGAAGGCGTATCAAAAATTGAGAGGTAGGAGGACATAAACAACAGAATAAGGGCAATTAACATGGAAGAACAGGTAATCGCAGATGAATGCACATGATAAATTTGTTTCATTTACAATAACTGTTATCTTTAAAGCCAGCTCCTCAAAAACAGGTATTTAAACACTGGTTTTAATGTGTGTTAAATTTATTGTGAAAATGTATTGCTTGTTGGGCAAATTTATATTTCATTTTTTCAGTGTAAGTATTGAAATCCATTAGTAATAGTAAACAAGATTGGAGAGTTTATTTCCTTGAAGCCTATCTTATTATATTTCTGTGAAAATAAGCACTCTCTCTACAGTCTTGTAGTTCTATACATATTGTAGTTGAACACGTTTGTTGTTTATATCAAGTATAAAATGACATTTGCTAAGTTTGTACATATGAATATGTATAAATTAAAATGTGGCAGATGCCAAGTTGTATAGAATGCAAACATCAAATGTGGCAGATGGATCTGAAATTAAAATTATGTGATGGCAGCTGATCACAGCAATGCTGCAGGGGCCACAGTCTAACAAACACAACTGGTCTGAAGATCCTTGAAATTTCAGCTCCAGGGAAGTAATGGGTCTCATACTTTGGATGTCCTGTTGAAGTAACTTATTTCAAAACCTGTTGCCCTGTGATGCACCG
The DNA here is from genome assembly GCF_009769535.1 of Thamnophis elegans. Taxonomy (NCBI): domain Eukaryota; kingdom Metazoa; phylum Chordata; class Lepidosauria; order Squamata; family Natricidae; genus Thamnophis; species Thamnophis elegans. The sequence goes on from NC_045542.1 coordinate 74,242,256, forward strand.
GGTAGTGCAGTGGTTAAATGCAGCACTGCAGGCTACTTCAGCTGACTGCAGTTCTGCAGCTCGGCTGTTCAAATCTCACCGGCTCAGGGTTGACTCAGCCTTCCATCCTTCCAAGGTGGGTAAATGAGGACCCGGATTGTTGTTGGGGGCAATATGCTGACTCTGTAAACGCTTAGAGAGGGCTGAAAGCCCTATGAAGCAGTATATAAGTCTAACTGCTATTGCTATTTCACCCAATTGAAGGTTATAAACAGGACAGTTTTAGTAGTATATGTCATAGTTCTGAGTAATGCTCCCAATCAATTCAAGAAACTAAGGCTGTGATTTTTCTCAAAGATCCTATATATTGGGTATATCGTATGGCACATTTAAATATGTTCATTCATCTTCCATTAGACATTACATTAAAATATACTAAACATACTCAGGCCCATCTGGGCCAGATATTTCATCCACCCAAGATTCTTCTAGAATAATCAAAAGCTTTGTAAGGCTGTGGAAAAAGCCTCACGCTGGTCCTAAGGATGGGAGCTCCCACAGACCATTTTCAAGCCTTCTCCTGCAGAAGTGGTATTCAGCCAGTTCGGACCAGTTCGCCCACACCGGTAGTGGAAATTGCGGGTGGGCCTGTCCACTGACCCCAGCATGTTTTCAAGCCACGTGCTTGCATGCAAGCCACATGCATGATCAAAGCACATGCGTGGAAGGCCGGCACATGTGTGGACGTGCACGCTCACATTTGCAAACTGGTAGGGAAAGTAAGTGAATACCACCCCTGCTCTCTTGCCATACTTTTGGGGGCCTTCAGCAGGTTTTCTCTGCTCACTTGGATGGGACAAGCAGAATCTGTACGAGATACATGGTCTCATAGATAGCCAATCCATTTATAAAGCTTTATAAGTAATAACAAACATTCAATTATATTTAAAGGAAGTGAAGGCATTATAGTTTGGTCCCAGCACCATTTTATTGGATTGTCCTAATATGTGTCTTTGGCAAATCTCTTGTCTTTTTAGTTTTTGTAAAATGGTGCTATTTTCCAAGACCAAAAGAATTGTGAGAATAGGCTATGTTTTCTAGAGCGGGTTGAATGAAAGTTGAACAAATGCACAGTTTGCATTTAAGATTCCAATCTTTTATCTGCATGGACAATCTTCTGTCTACACTTCAATAAGCAGCCAGTCACTGGAACTGTACAAAGAGAAATCAGATCAGCATTTTTCCCCCTTTTCCTTTGAACACCTGGCCAATATGCAGCACTCCACCGCTTGAGACCAATGCAGGTATTGAACTCCTGACTCTTACTTTCAGCCTGTAATTTGGCTTTAAGAAATGGGTTCAGTGGTATTTTAAATGCATTTTTTGAGTGTGAAGTGTTGTTCTCAAAATTTTAAGACTTTGCAGAGAGAACCTTTTCCCAGACAAATTGCCGCTTCTCTGAAAAAAACTGTATTTCAGGCCAAAAACAATTTTTGTAACTTTCTTAGAATAACTTCAATTTTTATACTTCTTGTCATTGACAAGATGCACACAATGAGAGAAAACTGATAAAGCAATTTCAGCCAGGTTGACATACTTGAACCTATTAATGCTGAATATTATTATAATATAAGCCTGTCTCTACAGTGGTTCTGAGTAGCTTTCAATTTAAAAATAATAATGAAAATGACATATGCAAAGAAAAGACAGAAACATGAACCACTATCACTTTAACCCAAAGGTTTGGGAAGTAGAGATGGCCCTCAGCGTACAACTATAATTGAGCTTGACAATAATAGTGATAAGTTATGACAGTCCTAAAATAGATCATCAGGTGACCAATCTGTTTTTATGACACTTTTTGCAGCAGTCATTAAGTAAATGCTGTGATCATTAAGAAAACCCATTGTTTGATATGGATAGTTTTTGCTGGAAAATGGTAATAAACATGGGTTTCCAGCAAAATTATTATAAATCATGATAACATGATCACAGGGGAAGAGGAAACAGCTGTAAATGCAAATTGGTAACTGAATGCCTAAAATGTGATCGCATGCCCATGGTAGGAGTGGCCATTGCAATCTCATGGGTCATAAGTAGCTTTTGGGGGAATTTACAATAACATTGTTAAAATAAAACTCAAAATAATTAGAAAAAGAGAAAATGAAATAAATTGTGTTTTTTATGGTATGTGTGAAATGAAAAGAAGCTTTAATATTCCATTGGTCATTTTGCTGCACACAAATTCTTGCAAAACATCGGTTACTTTCAAAAACTCATTGATAATAAGCTGATCTATACAATACAATAGGAGAGTTGGAAGGGACCTTGGAGGTCTTCTAGATCAACCCCCTGCCTAGGCAGGAAGTCCTATACCGTTTCAGACAAATGCCTATCCAACATCTTCTTAAAGACTTCCAGTGTTTGGGGCATTCACAACTTCTGGAGGCAAGCTGTTCCACTGATTAATTGTTCTAACTGTCAGGAAATTTCTCCTCAGTTTTAAGTTGCTTCTCTCCTTGATTAGTTTCCACCCATTGCTTCTTGTTCTACTCAGGTGCCTTGGAGAATAGTTGACTCCCTCTTCTGTGTGGCAACCCCCTGAGATATTGGAACACTGCTATCATGTCTCCCCTAGTCCTCTTTCTATTAACTAGACATACCCAGTTCCTGCAACGTTCTTCATGTTTTAGTCTCCCAGTCCCCTAATCATCTTTGTTGCTCTTCTCTGCACTCTTTCTAGAGTCTCCACACCTTTTATACATCGTGGCGACCAAAACTGAATGCAGTATTCCCACTGTGGCCTTACCAAGGCATTATAAAGTGGTATTAACACCTTCACGTGATCTTGATTATATCCCTCTGTTTATGCAGCCTGGAACTGTGTTGGCAACACATTGATATCCTTGTCTGTCCCTTTTACTAAAAAAAACAAACCAATCAGTAGATTTTTCCTGTTATTATGAAATTGGGATTTATTTATTTGTTTTGTTTGTTGAATTTATATACATTGCACTGTTTGGGTGACTTTATGTGGCTTACAATAAAATGGACTATCTTGAAGTAATCACTTCTGTTTTGAATAAGGTTCATAGTTCAATCAATTAATTCAATTCAATTTGGTCAAGTATTGGAAACAAGGACAAAATGATAATTAAATACCAATAATGCAAACATTGCCATAGGTATTCATATGGGCTTTTATTATGTCATGTGTTTTAGTTATGGGAAGATGCTATGCTAAATTTGCAACCAACATTTTTTGGTTTAATGAAAGACAATTAATATAAAATTTATCAGGCTAGCTTGGACTTAGGGAATAAGAAAAGAGGCATTTGCAGTTTTACAAAGATGCACGCATGATGAATGAATTTAACAGCATTAGTGCTGAAGAGGCAGGTACAGCAAGTTATAGAGGTTTTATTAATTCTCCCACTAAAAACTTTCTTAAGATGCTAAATCTAGTTCCAAACAAGTTGTTGGCATGGCAAAGTTACTGTCATGCTATAACTACTCGGTTTCCCTCTCAAATATTTTGTTCATTCTCTGATAGGATCTGAATGCAAACAATGCTCATTTTACTACCTTAGTATAAAAACCCATTTCTGATCATATTCTTAGCATTTGTACATTGTTAAATTTCCAAACCAAAATGTATGAGTGGCAGCTTTTAATTCTGGAAAAAAAAAGATTGAATCTTCACTGTTTATATGAGTCTATCTGATGAAAGCTGAATGACATAATATTATTGTATGACATGATTAGTGTATTTAATAATTTAAAAATCAAGAATGATCCCCTCCCCATACTCCTTTATTTTTATCTAATATCATTTATTTCAAGTTGCTCAGGGTAGCATATAAGATTAATCAAACCAATGTAATAACAGGTACAAATCAATCCATTTTTAAAGCAAGCCAAAATGTGGGTGGTTTGTTGATTGTGTCTGCATACCACAATAGATCAGAATTCCACAAAAATCTGAATCACTTTGAATATCTATTTGGCTTCTTCCACCATTGACTGAACAACTTCAGAAGTTCAGTTATGCAAACCAGGATTCCAGACTTGTTCTCATATTTTGTAAATGACAGCAGGAAGAAGACATTTTTATATATCAATCTACGGAGCCCAAAGCTTCAACTCTTAACTCAAATTCCTCATGCTTTTAAAAACATGTGGATCATTTCATATATTTTTGTATTTGTTATGAAAGTAGATCCAAGCTGGAAGTCAGGTGTTATTTATATAGATTTATTTAGCACTAGATGTTAGTTTGACATCTATGATTCTTGACAAATGTACAATACAATCACTAAAATACAATAGGAGAGTTGGAAGGGACCTTGGAGATCTTCTAGTCCCAACCCCATGCCTAGACAGGAAATCCTATACCGTTTCAGACCAAATGGCTATCCAAAATCTTCTTAAAGACTTCCAATGTTGGGGCATTCACAACTTCTGGAGGCAAGCTGTTCCACTGATTAATTGTTCTAACTGTCAGGAATTTTCTCCTCAGTTCTAAGTTGCTTCTCTCCTTGATTAGTTTCCACCCATTGCTTCTTGTTCTACTCTCAGGTTCCTTGGAAAATAGTTTGACTCCCTCTTCTTTGTGGCAACCCCTGAGATATTGGAACACTGCTATCATGTCTCCCCTAGTCATTCTTTCTATTAAACTAGACATACCCAATTCCTTCAACTGTTCTTCATATGTTTTAGTCTCCAGTCCCCTAATCATCTTTGTTGCTCTTCTCTGCACTCTTTCTAGAGTCTCCACATCTTTTCTACATTGTGGCGATCAAAACAGAATGCAGTATTCCAAGTGTGGCCTTACCAAGGCATTATAAAGTGGTATTAACCCTCCACATGATCTTGATTCTATCCCTCTATTTATGCAGCCTAGAACTGTGTTGGCTTTTTTGGAAGGTGCTGTACACTGCTGGCTCATATTTAAATGGTTGTCCACTAGGACTCCAAGATCCCTTTCAAAGTTACTCCTGTTGAGTAAGGTACCACCTATACTGTACCTGTGCGTTTCATTTTTGTTGCCTAAATGTAGAACCTTACTCTTACTGAGAGCCTATACACCAAAGATAAATTCCTTGTGTGTCCAACCACACTTGGCCAATAAAGATTTCTATTCTGTTCTATTTTTTTTCTCTATGGCGCAAAATATCAGATGTTGGAGAGATTCATTTACCATCTGTTCACAAGCTATAGAAGGTTCATTCACCATTGGCTTCAATTAATCAGACATAAAGTATCAAACTACAACATTCAACAGTGCTATTATACAATATAGATAGACACTTCGATGGCACTGCATTTAGTTACAATTCTCTCCAAAGAGTTATTTGTATGAATAATATGGTTTTTCTTATACTTGAAAACATTACTTTAAAATGTTGTTATTTGGTTTAGTTAGAGTGCTTTAATTACACTAATTAACTCAAGCATTGGTGGGATCAGAACAAATGACAACACTAGCTGTATATCAATTAATTTACCACTTATGTAAGTAGCATTTTCAAAATATTTGGACATTGTTGAGATTATGTTATGACTTTGGTATAAAAGAAATGTTTAAACTTCTTCAATAGGTTCTTCATTTGAGAAGTATAACAGAAGAAATGTTTAGCTTCTCAAATGAAGGAACCAATTTACAAGAGTTTGAAATCTTGTTTGCAAAAGGTTTTGTTTTGTTTTTTACGAAAAGCCAGTGTTCTTCACTCTGATTTAAAGAAATTAGAAGAATATTAGAATAGTTGTAAGAAAAATAATTTTAATAGTTTCTATGTGGGTGTTTCCAGAAAAGCATGATGGAAAATGTTTTTTTAATGACTATTACTTTCATTTAGAGCCATAGTTTGTAAACATTTTGGTCTCAGTACCTCTTTACTTTCTTAAAAGTTAATGATGAACTCAAACAGCTTTGATTTATGTGGGTTGTATCTATCAATATTTGCTGTTCGTTTGTTTGTTTATCTTAAATGCCACCCATCTCACCAAAAAAAGTTAAATATTTATTTGAGATTACAACCCTTCTGAAAGGATGTCAGGGAACCCCAGGCCAATTTGAGAAGCACTGACCTAAGACATTAATCTTACACTCATAATTCAACCAGTTAGCTACTATGAGTAATTGCTAGCCTTTCCTCAAAATATGGGAACATTCTGAGGGAAAACTTTAGCTATTTAGCATTTTACTATACTCAAGGAAATTTCACATAGGAATTCCCCTCTGTCATATTCAACAACAATACAATATAACAAACAGAACTTACATCAGGCTAAACTCATAAGTTATTCCACTGATCTAGACAACTAGTGCAATCAAGGCTGAGAAACCCTTCAGGTATAAATAAATTCACAATTCTGAATCCTCAGTTTCTAATTTATCTCCCATTCCATCTTCTGCATTGTGCTATATTTTCCTTTTCTTTTACTGCCCGTATTTTTTCTCATCATGTTATGAAGAATAGGGTAACACCTTGAAACCTTTCTCCAAAGAGTCTCTAGAAAATAGAATTATACCAGTTTGAAATTTAAATTTAAGAGAGAAATATAATCAAAGGAAAAGAAGAGAAATAGAAAAAGCATAGAAACATGGTGATAGAAGGGAATATCTGGATATTGATTTACTGTGGGTCCTCAAGTCATTTTACTAGTAGGCTACAATTTGTATATTCATATAGTTATTTTCTTTAATTGCCCATTTCTCTTTAACATCCTAGTTACAACTCAGCTATTTGTTTCCCATAAAATTCTAAACTCAACCTATAATCAGGAAATTCAGTTTAGAAAATGTAATACATTTGCCTTGCTTTCCTATATTCTATAAATTTCAGTTTATTTATAAATGCATTTTTTTCTTTTGCACAGTTTTTTTCCACTCCAAATTATCTTCATCAACCTATGAAATAGTATCTGTCCATGACTCAGATCTATTTTTCTGTGCTGAGGGCGTGTTATCCTTGTCTTAGCCTCAGTGTTTATATCTAGCAGTGCTTGTGATATCCAGATTTTTTTAAAAAATGCTGTAAAAACATATCCAAGGTCTGCAGTCCATCTGTTTCATTATTTCTAATATTGTTAAATAGCAGTATTTCTTTCTTCAGGAAAATTTACCCTGCTTTGAAGGGTTTTCTTGTTTGGTCACCTCATATGTTTGCCATTCAATATTTCCCCATCCCTGGTATCATTGTGATGTTAGACATTATTTTCAGTTCTTTCTTAATGATTACCAACAGTGAACTTGCCTCCCCCCCCACATATACAGACAGACACTGAGTTGAAATCCACATACCAGGTGAATACTTTACATCAAATTACTAATTGCAGCCTCTCAGTCACTGCTTGTATCTGCATCAATGTATATATTTATTCACAAAAAAATTACAGTTTCTGTTTCTTACTCTTGATAGATTTATGTGTTCAATATATCTAGAATAATTCTGTTATCCTGTAATTAATAGGCCTTTTTAAGAGCCCTTGAAAGCTTCTACACAAGTGCTCTGTACTACTCTAAGGCTGGCTTTGGATCTGAGTGAGATCATGTCTCACTTTAGCAGCTAAGATATTTATTACTTCTTTCTGGTTGTTGGAAATTACAGCAACTATTATGCTTTCTTTTGAATTGCTGAGGTAAGTGATAAATTTTTCCATTGGTGAGAATTCTTGCTTCTCCCCCCCCCCCTTCCTCAAATCTCTGGGGTTCAAACCAGACATGAATATCTTTACTCTTCACATACAGAGCCAGGTGGCGCAGTGGTTAGGGTGCAATACTGCAGGCCACTTCAGCTGACTGCTATCTGCAGTTCAGCAGTTCTAATCTCACCGGCTCAAGGTTGACTCAGCCTTCCATCCTTCCGAAGTGGGTGAAATGAGGACCCAGACTGTGGGGGTGATATGCTGACTCTGTAAACCGCTTAGAGAGGCTGAAAGCCCTCTCTAAGTCTAACTGCTATTGCTATTGCTACCCAGTGATATGTTCCTGGAACTTGCCTTTTTCAGTATCTGTTGTGTCCTCCCATACCCATGCATGAAGACTTTTAATACAGCTGACAAATGGTATAAAGGCATCTAGGAAGCATTTAAGAGATTTCTTTTTACTCTTAGAAATTCATCTTTACTCAAATATTTTTGGCAAAAGAGAGCCAGTTTTTTACAGTATGGTGCACCAGAACACACACACACACACACACACACACAGACTGTATATATATTGTATATATAAAGTATAAGTCATCAGACTAGGAACTAGGATACCATGAGTTCTAGTCCTCACTTAAGCACTGATCCAGGATGAGTTTGGACTAGCCACGCTCCTCTGCACTAGAAAGCAGGCAATGACAAGCTACTTCCAAAATCTTGCCAAGAAAACTGCAGGGACTTATCCAGGCATCTGCCAGGAGTCCACCACTCAAAGGCAACCCCCATCCTTCCAAAACCATGAATAGGGAAATTATACTTTATCTGTTTCTTTTTTGTTAGAGGTAACTGCAAGGCTGATTGAATTTTTATTACCCTATGGTGCAGATTGAATTATATTCTAGGTAAGCAAGAAAAGAGGATGAGTGCAGGTGGACTTAAGTCATTTTCCCTGCATTCTCTGCATTTGAGGAACAAACACCCAGTTCAAACTATTTTGACCAGTTTCAGTAGAAATGTTGATCATACAGAAATTCCTGTCATCTGTGGTCTGGATAAATCTTATATGTTAAATCATGAACCTTCTATGTGTAAACCTTTGAAGAATTATAAAATATTAATGAAGTACTTTTGCCAAGCCAAGTTGAGTTTACTTTATTAAAGCTTGATCTTCTATGTGCTTGAGGATTTTGGTTTTAATAATGCTGCCCACTAATTTGCCAAGTGGGAGAAAGTTATAAAAATGTTGATAAATATGTTACATCCTACTTCCCTTTTTAAAAATTGTTCTTGCATTGGCCAGTTTCCAGTTCTCTGAAGGACATGTGATATATTTCTGTTATAAACTTAGCACTTTCACACTTAATAGATTTGCATCCTTTTTGAGTGCTCCTTGTCTACTAATGGGCCACAATTTCTGCATGTTTAGTTTTATTGCATTTGCCAATATCTTCATTTGATTTATTTCTCTACTATTTGTTTATTTCCCTTGGCTCAGTGCTAAACTACTCATGATGTTATTCATATTTTGTAGTTTCTCTTGCATTTTTAATGAATGGCTGGGAAGGAAGGGATGAATGTAGCAGGGATGTTTTTAATCTTTTGCCTAACAGAATGTAGTGGAAGCCTTGTTCCCAATGCAGTTAACCAACAAAAGAGACTAACTGCAGGATGACCCTTTAGGAGAAGCTCGTGATTAAAGGACCTTCTCCCATGCCACAATTTTAATTTAGTTTCCTCTCCCTCCGCTCCTGTTTTCTTGGTTATTTATTTATATTTTAAATTAGACTCTCCTAGGCTTCAGATGAGAACCTGTCTATTCTGAATCTTACTTTTCATTTTCCAATTTTGTTTGTATCACAAATAGTAAGCCTTTGCTATAACCTCCTGCCAGTTGTTCCCTAGCCATGCTTACCTAGAAGAAATTCCACAGTTTTCTAGATGTATGGGTTTTTTTGGTTACAGAACCATCTCAGGGAAAGATGCTAAAGTCTGTAAATGACCTTGGGCTATAAGTCTTCTTTGCCTGGAACCATCCTCTGTTGGGACCTATGAACAATGTGAATGATAAAACCCAGCCAAAGATCAGTATTCCCACAACAAAGTGAAGTGACACCAAGACTGAGGTACTTCATCTGTAGACAATTTGATGAGAGCATTTTACATTCATAATAAGCAGTGACAGATCAGTAATTTTTTTAAAAAAACTATTTCATCAAACATCATCACATGACTTGCTTGTGGAGATGATTTACCAAAGATGTACAAGGCTTCTTATCATGATACCTGTCTGTACACATAACTTTTGATATATGCATTTATTGTTTTTTTTAACACTAAACGGTTTGTGATTTTGTTTATTGACCTAATAAGCACTTTCCACTTGTCCAGATTGTAGTTTTGAAAACTCCATTTAAGGAATGCAAAATTTATCAAATAAGTTTCTTATATTTTAGCACATTGTTTATAACTAGGTTTTGCTGAATATTTGTTTTAAGATGGTTATTCACCTTGAGGGGTTGAAAGGGCCTTTTTACTTGTTCTAATAAACATTGCCTTTGAAACAGACCATCAGAATAAAGCATTTTAAAAGCATTATCTTTCTCTAAGCCCTGATAAAAGTGGATGAAATGTTGAATCATCCTTGAAGCTTCCATAAGTGAAATGATGATTTAATTGAAAATAACTTCCCCACTTTCCCCAAAGGGCAAGATAAAAGCAAAGCAGAGCAAAGAAAGAGGAGGGAAACTGGGAAAAATCGGGGAGGGAATCCTAGTGAATTCAATTAAAAAATACAAAGGCAAGCGGTACAGAATTCAGTGGAAGGGAAAGGAAGTGAGCTTTATCAAAAGTATGCAAAAGTTACCTATTATTTGATTGAATACTTTTACCTTTATGTTCATGAACTTTCTTTACAATATTTTAGGACTCTTTATTTCAGTGGATTAGTATCCTTGTCAGTCTTGCCATGTAAAATGAACACAGCAAACTCGGGCTTCTGTTTTTGTCTCCTAATCCTTTTTTAAATTAAAGTTTTTTTTTTTTAGTTTTCAAAACTAACACAACACAAAAAATCCTCTTTCTTTACATATTGTAGAAAGTGTATCAGTTGGTTACAAAAAGTTTTCGTGCATTTCTTTCACAGTCACCCATGATTATTAATTATAGTATTTTAAATCAAATATTTGTACATATTACCATCATCTTACCCCATTCTCATTTGCCTATAATGTTTAAACACCCTTCATCATAAAACATACCAAAACTCAAGACATAGCCACATACTGGCATCACATTTGCTATTTCTAGTATCCCAAAACTATTCCTTATGGCCTATTGTAGCTAAACATCAATAACATTTAGTAACAAAGGTTTCTAATCTTCCTTTCCAAATCACTGTTTACAATTTACATCCAATTTCCCCATGTTGTACCCATTCCTATATATACATTATCATTATCTCTCCTTTATTTGATTATAGCCATCATTTTAGTTCTTTTTTATTAATCTTTATATGTAACCAAACTATTTCTCATCTTCCTTTCATAGGTACCATTGAATGTTCATATCCAATTACTACTTGTTATACCAATACATATGTATACATTATTATCATTTTCAATTGTTTATTTAACCATATCTATTGTCATTAATTTCACTAAGTCCAACTAGTTTTAGATTAAAGTTCCAGACCAGAATAATCAGTAGTGAAAGTAAAAGTATTTTGTTTTCAATACTCAAGTTTCCAGTCTTCGAGTAGCAGTTATCTCTCCCTTTGTTGTTACAATTGTTGCAATTCTCTTAATTCTTTTTGTATCTTTTGATATTCCAAGTTTTTTAAAAAGTCAAATTTTTACATGAAATAGAGAAGAAAGAGTAAAAGACACATGTAGTGATGAATAAGGAGAAGTTTAGTCCATAGGTTGTGAAAGTAATAGTAAAAATTTTAGAAGAAGAAAACTTGATCCGTTCATTTCAAATGGTTTGCATAAATTCAATCCATGAAAATAACATTTAAAAATTAAGATAACACACTGACCAAAACCATCCAAAGCTTAATTCCACTGCTTATTTCTTTTATTCTTAGATTTAAATTAACTTAAGTTTTTTTTATAGGCAGGCTCTTTTAAAACAGGTAAAAATTCCTCATCAGCTGTAAACATTTTCTCTTTCATTTCCTTCTATTTTGGAGCCATCCCTACTTCATCAGCCTAGGGGCTGAGCTTTTAACGTCAGCTGAGAGACCTTCTCCTGCATCAATCAGGGATTTGTGATGTCCCTGTGATCAGTAGAACGTAGTCTTCCTGTTCACCATCTCTACAGGATGGTTTAGGTCCGATTGGACCACCCAGCAAAAAAAGTATTGGCAGTGACCTCGGAGCATCAAGATCGGGCGACCATTTCATAGCGACAGAGGCTCCACCTCCCTTCCTCCTAATCCTTAACCCTAACCCTTCCTCCTCTGGTGACACAATTAGGAGAAGAAGAATCTGCTTTGAATTAGAATAAATAACTGTTTAATGCTAAATCAAATTCATCAAGCTGTGGTTTATAGCATGGAGCGTAAAAGGCAGCTTCATAAATGATTTCAAGAATTCCGGAAATCTTTATTTTCTGAGTCAAAAGAGTATTATTCTACCTTTGTTTCTAGTACCAATAGTGACTTTAAAAACACATTTGTCAGTGAATGCATAACAATATCAATAGATAACTCTGTCCTTCATATGAGCTGGACCCCAGATTTAGCTTAGGTTCCCATTCCCAATCCTTCTAAGTGATAACAAAACAACAAAACCCACAAGTGTTGATAAATTGATCTGGAACCAGCTTCATTTTTTCATACTAGGGGTCAGAAATGTCTTGTCCCTGGCAGCAAAGAAATATTTTTTTTAACTTTCAAATCAGGAGAAAGGCTTGCTTTTCTGTATGAGAGATGGCAGCATAAGGCAAGACAACTGATGGAAAAATAAATAAATAACGAGACATGTCTCATTTTCTTAATAGGTGAGTCTCTATGCTTACTGGAACCATTAACAGCTTATTGTTCTCAATACATGCAGAAAAAGCATTTACTTTTGGAATTTTCATCATCTGTCGGTAATAAAAAAAGTCTTATTCAATGAATATAAACTCCATAACATGATAATGTTGACTATTAGTTAAACCTCCCCCGCTAATATTTGGCTAACTAAGAAGTCATTAAATGAAACTTGCTTGAGAAATACCATGCAGAGAAAATGGCTAATATCCAAGTTATATTTATTGTGTTTTCTAACAATTGGAGAAAAATTTGCCACAATGATGCTGTGAAAACATAACTCTTCTGTGGTAATTGTTCTTAACTTTAATTAAATGAGTTGATGAATTGGCAATAGCTAAATGTGCTATAAAGTTCTATATGGTGGATTCATTATTCCATTCATGAGAAGTTTACAACCAAAAAAGAAGAAATTTTTCATCAGTTTCAATTTGCCCCCTGCAGTCCTCAAAAAATTTGCTCTGGGAGGATTTGGGAAACCAAAGGAACAAAGGTAATGTTAGAAACTGTAGAAGGAAGGAAAAAGAAAAATCAAAATGTGTTTCTTCATTCTGAAGAGGCCTTTCTGGAGCTGAAAGAAACCAGTTATAAATCTTAAACCAACCCTTATTTATTTCTAGTGATTTTTAACTACATGTGAACAATATGTTATCAGTGATTGGTTATGTAAATTTAAATGTCACTTGAGGTGTTAGTATATTATTAAAGATCTATTGTTCTCAGTCAGAATTTAGAGAAAACAATAAAAGAAGAAACTGCTGTCATGCACCATAAACCAAACATCACAACTGCCCTTTTTTTACTGTACAGGCATAATAACAACATGATAGCTGAAAGTCTGTCAGGTGTAGGAATAAAGGAATCCATTCTGCCAGGTGGTCTATACAGAAAAGGAGCAGCAAGGTACTGAATTGCTATATGCCATTCAAATTATCTAATTATCTTACATACATACACAGACACAGACACACACACACACACACACAAATTTATATGTCACTTATCTCACTGTAGAGTTACTATGGGCAGCTTAGCCTTCTAAGAAAGAATTCAATCTTTAATAGAAAGTTGAGGAAAACTGTCTCAGCTTTTATGTATGGCAGGGACAAGGGTGTTTTGTCTGTCACCTCAGGCAATCAAATATCTTAGATTAGTTTTAAGTTTATCAAAGAACATACATCAGGAGTTAAGGTACACAAAGCAATTTCCTTTGAATGTGCATTTCCTATTCAGTATTTAGAAGTATTCAAGGATAATATCTATAATATATCCATGCACATACAGTCTTCTATATATGTCCAAAGCACAAACCTATGTAGATCATGTGGGCAAACTTGAAGACCTCATTAGACTAGAGATTATTTTTGTTTTTGTGTACAAATCAAATATATCATTTTCCCATTTTGATTGGTGTCTCACCAATTATGGTGGCATCCAAGAAAAATCTCATTATGTATCTCTTATCAAGTACATTTCTTACTTGTGCATGAATCATAATTCAATCACTTGCCAACAATGTGATCCAAGATGTAGAATTCATGCTGCAGATATATCACCATTATTATTGTTGGATTATTTCTTTCTAAATTGAACATTCCCATAGGACTTAGACATGGCATTATTTAAATTTTGGCTTTGTTGGTTTTCATTTCTATCAATTGCACAATTTTGAATAGGGAACCCGCTCATTAACTTGGCCTGCCTATAAATTTGTATCAAACAAAACATTATTCATAAGGAACTGTGCAGCAGAGTACAATCCAACCACAATAAAAAGTAACAAATAAGAATTAAACAGCAGTTTAAATTATATGAAAATAAAGTCAGTATATGCTTTATTTACAATTACAATGAAAATAATACTATTCAAATATATTAGCCAAAACCTACCTCCTATCTAATAAAATGAAATTCAATCGTGAAAAGAATAACCCTAACCCTGCCAGCTTGGTTTCATCTGCAAATTTGATGAGTTCACCATTTATCCCCTCGTCCAAATCATTGATGAAGATGTTGAAGAGTATTGAGCCTAAAACAGAGCCTTGGGTACTCCACTGCATACTTCCCTCCATGTAGATGCAGTTGCATTGAGGACTACATGTTGGGTGGGGTTGGTCAGCCAGTTACGAATCCATCTGGTGGTGATGCTGTCTAACCCTTCTACTTTATCTAGTAGTAGGTTATGGTCTACCTTATCAAATGCCTTACTGAAGTCCAAGTAAACTATATCGATGGCCAGTGGTGAGTTTCAAATTCCGTTCCAACTGGTACATGCACCTACGCGGAAGCCCAGAAGCCTTTAAACACTGGTAAGGAGCTCGGGCAGCCAGATGGGCCCTCCAGAGCAGCGTACCGGAATGGTATCCGGTGCTCTGGGCTGGCTCTGGTATGCCTGTACCGGGGCGTACCGCCTGCAACCCATCACTGTTGACGGCTATCCTCTGGTGCACTAATTTGTCACTTTGTCAATCTTATCATCACGTTTTCCTCTGATGCTGTGAGGACTAGTCTTATTAGAGCAAACAAGGCAGACATTTTATGCTGTAGATGCTAGCAAGCAATAAAGGAAACAAACATGTTCTTTCGTTCAGATCTCAGGAATGGAACAGAAAAATGAATGTCAACTTCTTTGCAAGAACATGCATTAAGACAAATGTATAATCAATTTAAAACCCATGTCTTATAAATACCATTGTTTTTCCAGTTTTGTATTACTTATAATTTGCTAGAAGAATTTTCTAAGATCAAGTAGCAACAGCTCTAGGACAGAAACTGTACCCATCTATACATCCATTTGAATTTATTTTGTCCAAACAATTTAGCAGCTCCATTATTCATTACTTTCAGGAAACCCAAGGTCAATTTTGCTCACAAAATAAAAAGGGACATTTGCATTAAGCAATCCCTTAACAAATAATAGAAGACATTAATTTTATATGATCAAATTACAGAATTTGGGAGGAAAGGGGGGGGATAAAATGCCAATATATATTTAGCACCAGCAATTGGCAATTTCATGAACGTTAAATGCAAAGCTATATTTCACATTTTCTTTAACTGGCCCCCAGTTTGGGTACTTTTGGTTTATATAAAAAGCATCAGAACTCCCATTATGAAATAATAGTGAATTGGCAATGTACCAGTAATATATAGAGAGCAATTATTTCCCTGTTGTAGATTTCTGTACATGTTTTTTTACACAAATAAGAGTGATATTGGGTATGTCTGAATTTCTCATTTAAGCTACTTATATCTTACGTTAATGCCAGCTTGACCCTAAACTCATTTTATAGAGCTATGTTCATTACATCTTGACCCTAAACTGGCTGTATTCAACTTTTTTGGCAATAGTTTGCAAGATATTCAGTCTGGATACTACCTCCTCCCAGTTAGACAGTTCCCCTGCTGCTGCCCCTCCACCAATCATACTCTTTCCTGCAGGTGGGTCTTCCCAGACATACATATTATATGCATATTGCAATACAATACATTAGAGTTACGGTAAACATATGTTTATAAGGTTGAAGCATGTAATGCTATTAGAGCTAAAATTAAGCACAAGGCACAGTTGAAGTGGCAGTAGCCTTTGAGATTAAGCTGCAGTGCTCTAACTCAGAGAGAGGAGCACTGTCTCTCTGAGTTAGACAGGAGATGAAAGGAAGAAGAAGCTAAGATTTAGAATGAACTAAGCAAATACCAAAAGTACGGTAATTAAAAAGTTTGTTTCAATATGTAAGAAACAAGACAAAAATATCAAAAGAATGATGGGTCTACTAATGGGATAAGATGGCAAGAAGGGGATGGTTAGCAGGGGAAAAGCAGAACTGCTTAATTCATTTTTTGCATCTGACTTGGTGCAAAAGTAAAAAAATAATCCAATCAAAAGCAGTATCTCAAAAGAGGGAAAAGAAATGCGAGTCAAAATAGGCAAGAAAATTGTAAGAGAACACCTATCCATTGTAGATGCACAATCAGCAGGACCAGATTGTTTAATTTCAGGATTTTGAAGAATCTAGCAAACGGTTTTGGAACCACTGAACAAAATCTTTCAAAGCTTATGTGGTACTGGGGGACTACCAAGAACAGGTCATACCAGACAAACTTTACAACAGGACTGAATTACTGGTTCAGGGAACTGCTGTGGACACTCAAACTTCAGAAAGGCATTTGATAAAGTAGAACACAGCCTGCTTCTTGGTAAGATAGAACAATGTGGGATAGATAGCATCATGACCAGATGGATTTGCAACTGGAAGATCAACTGTAATGTATGATCCTCAGTGGAACTACATCTAAGTGGAGGGAAGCATGCAGTGGTTCAAGATTCTGTCTTAGACCACTATACTTCAATATCATCACAAATTATTTAGCTGAGGGGCTAGAAGGAGAACTAATCAAATTTTCAGATAACACCAAGTTGTGGTGACTAGCCAACATTTTAGAAGATAAATTCAAGATACAGAAGCATCTTGACTGAGCTGAATCTATCCAGCAAAATGCAATTGGCAAAAGTAAGATCGTACCCTTAGGCAAGAAAAACCAGATGCACAGGTATAGAATATATGATAACTGGTTCAATAGTAGTGACTGTGAGAGAGATCTAGGTGTCCTATTGGGCAACCACATGTATGAGACAGCAGTGTGTTGCAGGGGCTGAAAAAGCCAATGCAGTCCTAGGCTGCATCAACAGAGAAACAGCATTAAAAACACATGAAAATGCTGCTTTATACTGCACTGGTAAGACCATACTTGGAATATTACATCCAGTTCTGGTCGCGATAGAAAGCAATGTTGAGACGCTAGATAGAGTGCAGAGAAGAGCAACAAAGATGATAAAGGGTCTGGAGGCTAAACCATATGGTGTATGGTTGTGGGAACTAGATACATCTACTATAACAAAGAAAAGGACTGAGGGTGACATGATAGTGTCCAATAATTGATCCTTTGTTTTTTCTACCTAGTGGAGCTGACATCATCTAATTCTGATAACAAAATAAGAGTTAATCTGGATATGTTTTAAAATAACAAATATAGCAGATTTAATAACTTCCAATCAAGCATTTTTGTATTAAGATTATCGTCAACATTTTACCATCATTTTTCTTTTTAAAAGTTGCCTCTGTGTTATGACATGAAGGAAGGAGGAAAAGTAAACCTCCTTAATAGACAGAACACTTTTCCTCAATAATTATACCTGATTTTAAAAATGCCCTTTCAACAAATAGAAATCTGAATCATTACTTGTCATAGAAGATGTCAATGTTTCCTAATTAGAAAAAAGTTGCACATTTCTTTGTATTTGTCAATTTTTTCTCTTTCTGGCAGTATTCTCTTTAAATTGCCTACCATTGGAACAGAGAGAAAAGGGCAAGATTATCATTATTTTAGAAGCATAACTACCCTTGTATTCATGCATTGAGCATCATAGCTTGGTCACCCATTCATTAATATTAGCTATCTAATTATTGTAGTAAAAGACCAAGCCAACATATTTGTTATCTTGTTCATTTTCATTTTTTTAAATCAAGTGGTAAAAATAGTAACCTTCTCCCTATAGCACCTCTCTAGTATACATTAGAAGAGCCTCATGTCCAGGTTTCTGCAGGAATGTAAAGAAGTAGAAGCGATGTTTTTAATCTACATAAATGGAGTTCTTAAAGTAACAGCAGCAGCTTTTTCTCCTCTCTTGCGAAATCTGAAAAAAACCTCAAGCTTCTTGAAAAGAATCTGAAACTATTTGTGGTATTTTCCCAAAAGATACTTTGCTTGATGTCTGGGGCTGTTCATCACTTCCTATTAGAAGTCCAAGGTGCTATTTCTGTGTCCATCAGTACATCACCACGTATGCGTGTTTTAAACCTACAGGGTGTTATTCTGAGCTATATTCCAGCAGTGTAAGTATAATTTTATTACACTTCCTAACAGCAGATTTCTGGACTACTCACTTGTTCAAGAGAAACAGAGTTCTCACATCACAGGGGAGATGCAACCGCTAATGTTTCTGATCTAAATTTTAACAAGAAAGATTAAGAGATGTTAAACTATAGGTCTTGGATGAACCAAAATTTGATATTTTACCTGACTTTCAAATTAAAACTCTGCAAGCCATGACAAACCATTCTTTTAGGGCATTGAAAATCCCAGGATGAACCAGTTAATGAAAGATTAAGAACTGCTTTCAAGATTTATCTCATTTCCCTTTGAATCATTTCCCAATTCCCACTGGCTAATTGTTTCTACTTTTTCTCCAGCTCAGTCACTAACAATATGCAGCTGATATGAAGCCAAGATAGAGAGAATAGGAAACAGTAACTTCTATGCAGGTTTCTTTCGGTTTTTTGTCTTGCAACCCCACTCCCCATCCCCCCAAAAAAACCTTCAAAAACTTCTCAAGAAGTAAAAATAAGGATCTGGTTTACCTCTATGCTTTTCAAGAAATGCTCATTATAATTTGTACTGTGACTCTTGATCTGAGAGATCCTTTGTGCTCTCTGAGCAGGGTTGTTTTCATTACCCAAACAAGG